>NC_058135.1:34908409-34953804 GCF_016433145.1 Gracilinanus agilis | reverse complement strand
GCTATAATCTTTTGGTTTTCCTTTTCAGTCTGGTCATTTCTGGTCTTCAGTTGACTTGCCTCACTTTCCCATTGTGAAATTCTGCCTTTTAAACTGTTATTTTCTTGCCAGATTTCTTCCATCTTCCTCAACATCTCATTTTTGAACTCTTCAATAGCTTGTGACCAGCTTTCATTTTTTGGGGGAGGTTTGGTTATTTGTTTGTCCTCCTCTGTTGTCTGGATTTTCTCTGTGTAAAAGTTGTCAAGTGTTCCAGAGTTTTTCTTGGTAATCTTTTTCTTCTGGGTTTCCCTATGGCTTGCCATTATTAGCCCTGCCCCTTTTCAGCTTTGTCTTCACACTCAGGGTCTGCCTGCGCTTTCTAAGCTTCGGATGGCTCCATTCTTCTTGTCCTCGGGGTCAGGTCTGCTGGTAGTCCCTGGTCTGCCCCTCTGCCCGAGGCTCCTTCAGCAGTCTCGGGGGCTGCTTCCACAGCCCCGCTCCGTCTGTACCAGGTCCTCACTCGATGTCCTAGCCTGTGCTGGAAATCTTTATTCACACCTGGGGCACTGCCTTCACCTGCGCATACTCTCAGGAAAGTCCCTGCTTTATAGATCTTTATTTGCGTCCAGGGCAGAGCCTTCACCCAAGCAAGACACTGTGAAAAGTCCCTGTGTTAGAGTTCTTTATTCTACCTGAGGCAGAGCCTTCACCCGTGTAGACACTGGGGAAAGTCCGTGCGTCCCCCCAGCCATTTGGGTTCCCGCGTCACAGGTACAAGCCCTGAGGCTGCTAGTGATTTACTGGTTGCCCCAATCCTGTTTTCCCTCTTGTGCGTTGGCCTTGGCGCTGTGCGTGGTGTGTGTGTGGGGGTGGAGGGGCTTCTTCCTCTCGCGTTTTAGTGAGAGCTGTTTCACCCCTTTATAGCGTGGAAATGCCCTGATTCTGTGTACCTTCAATGCTGCACCCTGTTATGGGGTTCCTTCGTTCGTCTGGGTTCGTTTTTATGTCTCCTTGAGGAGTCCTGTATGCTTCGGTTAGGAGAGATCGAGCAGCTGCTCCTTACTCTGCCGCCATCTTAACTGGAAGTCACTTCTTTCTTTTTCTTTAATGGGCAGAGTAGGGAACATTGGGAGAGAAAGTAGATTATTGAGATTTGCCTAAGATAAGAAAGAAAAGAAAAAAGCATATGAATTTACAAAGGAAAAGAGAAAAGTGGTCAGAGGGAAACATAGGCAAGCTGGACAGTTTTGAAAGTTACATGTTGACCACCGCTGGGTTTATACCTCAAAGAGATAATAGGGGAAAATACTCATACAAAAATATTTATAACTGTGCTCTTTGTAGTGGCAAGAAATTAGAAAATGAGGGTGTTCCCGTAGATTGGGGAATGGCTGAACAAATTGTGGTATATGATGGTGATGGAATATTATTGTGCTGAAAGGAATAATGAACTGGAGGAATTCCATGTGAACTGGAACGACCTCCAGGAATTGATGCAGAGTGAAAGGAGCAGAGCCAGAAGAACATTATACACAGAGACTGATACATTGTGATACAATTGAATGTAATGGACTACTAGCAGCAATGCAATGACCCAGGACAATACAGAGGAATTTAGGAGAAAGAACATTATCCACATCCAGGGAAAGAACTGTGGAAATAGAAATGCAGAAGAAAAACAGATCATATAGTTAGATGGGAATGTGATTAGAGTTTTGATGTTAAAAGATCCCTCTACTGCAAATATGAATAACATGGAACTAGGTTTTGAACAATTATATATATATATATATATATATATATATATATATATATATATATATATAATGCAGTGGAATTGCTTGTCAGCTCCATGAGGGGAGAGGTAAAGATGGGGTGGGGGGAGATCATAAATCATGTAACCATGGAAAAATATTCTAAATAAAATTAATTTAAAAAAAGGAAAGTTTCATGTTGGATTTATTGTATATTTGAAAAGAAAAGCAACTGCACCTTTTACTTTGTAGAAGAGGGGTAGGTGCCAGTGGTTAGAAAGCTGGCCTCAAGACATAGAAAACCTGGATTTTGGTCCTGTGTGATCCTGGGCAAGGTATTTAATCTCTTAGTTCTCTATGTGACTCTAAGAAATCAAGTTGCAGAGAAGATACTGAATTGCCTTGTCGGGGGGTATTTCCTCACCTAGGAATTCTCTTTCCTGATGGAATCAGAGCCTATTCCTACTTTGTATAAGGAAATTATCATTATATTTGGTTTGCAAAGTTCAAAATTTAAAAACATTTTAAGAAAGATAATCAGTGCTTTACATTTGTGGGGTGAGATGTCAAGAGGAAGTATTTTGGGGGAAGAGAGAAGGGGACAAAAGGCAAAAGATAAATTTCAGGAGGAAAGGGATCTTTTGTTTAGAATCCAGCCTCAAAGTCCATAAAAAGCCAAGAGGGGAATCCCAGTCACTTTGCATGAACCCAGTTCCTCTTGGGATGAACAGTAATAGGCTTAGAGCAGCTTCAAGGCATCTGGAAGTCCCCTCTTATCCCCATTCAAAGAGAGATGCTTAATTTAGTGGTTCCAAGGACATAACCACAAATATGCTGAATCAGTCCCTTGGGGACCTCCTGTCTGCCAGCAAGGAATGGGGCTACTGGAGGTACCATTACCAGGAAACCTACTTCACTCACTGATGGTTCAAGGGAGTATGACCCCAAGCTTAGGAAGACAGAGAGATCTATGGGCATTGGGAATGGGATGAGTGCACCTTGTGGAGCATTTCAGCAGTAGGAAAAGCCAGGAGAAGAGAAGATCATCATTCATCATAGAGGAGCTTGAACTAGTGCATGGTGTAACTGGCAAGCTGGCAGATCTGGTTCTGAGTCTCAGATCCAGGGTGGACTGAAGAGAAGACCTGAGCAGAATTCCAGGGAGAAGAGCTATGGCAGGCCCTCAGGGAGAGAGGAGCAGCTTCAGAAGCTCCAGAAACTCTGAGGGACAGTCATCTCTCCATGGTCTCCCCATAGGAACTGCTTTTGGAACAGGGACTTTTAATCTTTTCTGTATCATGGACCTCTTTGGCAATCTTTGGCAGTTGTGAAGTCTATGGAATAAAGTTTTTTTTTTAATTTTTAATTTTTAGACAATTTTTCCATGGTTATATGATTCATGTTCTTTCTCTCCCCTCCACCCTGCCCACTCCCCACCCCCACCGCTGTAGCTGATGCATATTTCCACTGGGTTTTACATGTGATCAAGACCTATTTCCATATTATTGATAGTTGCATTGGGGTGATCGTTTAGAGTCTACATCCCCAATCATGTCCGCATCAACCCATGTGTTCAAGCAGTTGTTTTTCTTCTGTGTTTCTGCTCCCACAGTTCTTTCTCTGAATGTGAATAGCGTTCTTACTCATAAGTCCCTCAGAATTGTCCTGGATCATTGCATCACCACCGCTTCTAGAAAAGGCCATTACATTCAGTATTTACTATAGGATATCCATCTCTGTGTACAATGTTCTCCTGGTTCTGCTCCTTTCATTCTGCCTCAATTCCTGGAAGTCATTCCAGTTCACATGGAATTCCTCCAGTTCTTTATTCCTTTGAGCATAATAGTATTCTATCACCAGCAGATACCACAATTTGTTCAGCCATTCCCCAACTGAAGGGCATACCCTCATTTTCTACTTTCTTGCCACTACAGAGAGTGCAGCTATAAATATTTTTGTACAAGTCTTTTTCATTATGATCTCTTTGGGGTATAAACCAGCAATGGTATGGCTAGATCAAAGGGCAGACAGTCCGTTAGTGCCCTTTGGGCATAGTTATAGAATAAAGTTTTTAAAAGAATAAAATGCAAAAAATTACAAAGGTAAAAAAGGCTAATGAAAATAAAAATGTTTTTTTCTCATCCACATTCAATGTTCCCCTAAAATTCAGCCATGGTGCCCAATCCCCTGTAGAGATTAAAATTAATATACAATAACTAAGTATTATATTTTATAAATTTTTATTAATAATAAACTAACATGAAAAAAAAAACTAGAGTGAAAAGATACTAAACCAAATTCAGCCACACTTGTGAAGAAAAGAGGAAGAAGGAGGAGCTATAGACCTTATAAAACAATAACATGACAACGCAAACATAGAGGCACAGGAGAGATTAAAGGGAATTTGGGGAAATACTAAGGGACTTCTGGGGGATGAAGTCCAAGGATCAAAATCTCCATGTACACACCCCTGTAAGGTCAATGGACCCCAGGCTAAGAACCTTGACATAGAACAACAAAGGTATTTGAAAGTGAAACATTTGAGGAAGGTGAGGAACAAGTTCACTTGAAGTATCAGAGAATACTCGAATGTTTAGTGAAAGGGAATAAAGATTTCAGAAAATGAATGTTGGTAAGAAATGACATCGGCATCCAAACACAAAAACCTAAAGCCAGTGCATACAGCTAAATAGTTCAACATAAGCAGGAATTGTTTTTCTCTCATTGGCATCTGCTTTGCTGCTGTGTCCTAAGGACTTAGGGGGCCACTTACTCATTATGTTCTCTCTACCTTTTAGAACGCCAGTTCCTAGAAAGCAGAGAGTGTCTGCCTTCTCTGTTTGCATCACCAGTGCTTAGCCACAGTAACCAAATGCATTTCATTCATTCCTTCATTTATTTGATCATTCATTCATGTCTTAGTCAAACTTCATACCAGTGAGGATTCTCAGGGGCATTTCAGCGGACCAACATTTTAACGAAGTTCTTTTGTACTTTCTTAAATTGCTTTGCCCCCCTCCCGCCTGCAGAAATCTCAGCGAGATGCTAGACAAATCAGGCATATTGTTCATGCCTAGCAAGCATAGCTGACAAGTTACCTCTGAAGCCTTCTGTTATCTTCCCAACTAGATCCTCAGGGACCAGAAGGCTCAGATCTCCACTGGAAAATGTAAACTGCCTTTTTGCACACCAAAAGCACTGCCAACCTGCATGAGAAGGAATATTACATTGTTTTGAAGTAGAACATTGGACCTGAAGTCAGAAAGACCCACATTCAAATTTGACCTCAGATACTTCCTAGCTGTATTACCCTAAGTAAGTCACGCCTCTGCCTGCCTCAGATTCCTCAACTATAAAATGGAGAAAAATAATAGCACTTACTTCCCACAGTTGTTGTGTGAGGATTAAATGAGATATATATTATATAATTAGACTCTTCTCCCCAGGGCTCTAAATCCCAGCATCCTATTTATGTGTTTACCTACCTCCTTAGGAGGGAGGATATATTTTGATGTAGCCCCATCTCTTGCTCTCTTCTCCCAGAAATGCAGCTGTGGAGGTGGCAGGAGAATTTTACTCAGGTTTTACTTTTGCTCTTTATATTTCTTCTACTTCAAGTGATTATTCATAAATTTTATTAAAATATATTGGATGTTAATTTTGGATTATTAAAATGAGATATTAATTAAATTAACATTTAATTTAATTGTAATTTAATATAATAAAATAATTTTAAATTAATTAGAATTAAATTTTGGATATAAATTAAAATATTAAAATTGGATATTAATCAATATTGGATATTAATTTTAATCATGCAGTATAAAACACTTAACAGTGCCTGACACCTAGTAGGTGCTTAATAAATACTCGTTTCCTCTCCCCTCCCCTGAACCCAGCCTAATATTTTTAACCATACTATGATGACTTTTAAAGCTGGATATCTTGGCTGGGATGAGGGGTGTCCAATCTTGAAATGAGTGCTCCCTTGATAGAGCAGCAGAGCCCTCTGCTGACTCTCCCCAAGGACTTTCAGGGAGAAGTTTCTAGCCACTTAGAGCCATCATCCCCAGAACCAGATGCCACATCAATGACAACAGTGTACCAACCAGGCCAACCCCTACTAGATCCTACTTCCATTTAGGAAACTGCCTTCAGCATTAGATTTCCGAAAAAGCACTCATTTAATATGCTTAAGGACTGGCTGTCACCTTTAAGACCTCAAGGGCACAGAGTCCCTCCATCTCTGGGCAGGGCTATCAAAAGACAACCATACTCATGCCATTCTGTCAAATTACTCCTCTCCAAGCTACATAAACTATCTTTTTCGGAAAGGAACATTAAGGACCTTCAAGAATATCAAGGTAAATAATTTTTAAAAAATGTGAAGGAAGGAGGACTTAGCAGTACCAGATCTCAAACTGTACTATAAAGCAGCAATCAACAAAACAATCTGGTACTGGCCAAGGAATAGAATGGATGATCAGTGGGGCACATTAGATACACAATATACAGAGGTAAATTACCTCAGCAAACCTAGTGTTTGATAAACCCAAAGATCTCAGCTTTTAGAATAAGAATTCACTCTTTAACAAAAACTTCTGGGAAATTTTTACAACAGTTTGGCAGAAGCTGGGTATAGACTAATATCCCATACCCTATACCAAGACAAGGTCAAAATGGATTTAGATATAAAGAGTGGTACCATAGCTAAATTCGGGGAACTCAGAATAGTTTATCTGGTAGATCTTTGGAAAAGAGAAGAATTTATGACCAAAACAAGAGATAAAGAATATCATAAGATATAAAATGAATGATTCTGATTATATTAAAAAGCTTTTATACAAACAAAATGCATCTAATAAGGATTAGAAGGGAAACAAATTTGGGGAAAACATTTTTATAACAAATATTTCTAATAAAAGTCTAATTTCTCAAATTTATAAAGAACTAAGTCAGATTTATAACAATATAAGCCATTCTGCAATTGAGAAATAGTCAAAGGATATGAACAAGCAGTTTTCAGATGAAGAAATCAAAGCCATTAATAATCCTATGAAAAAATGTTCTAAATGACTCTTGATTAGAGAAATGCAAATTAAAACAATGCTGAGGTACCACCTCACACCTATCAGATAGGCCAATATGTCAGGAAAGTGGTAAATATTGGAGATGTGGCAAAAGTGGGACACTAATGCATTGTTGGTGGAGTTGGGAACTGATCCAACAATTCTGGAGGGCAATTTAGAACTATACCCAAAGGGATATGAAACTATGCATACCTTTTGATCCTGTAATACCACTACTGGGTCTGTATCCCAAAGAGATAATAAAAAAGGGAAAAGACCTACTTGTACAAAAATATTTATAGCAGCCCTTTTTGTGGTGGCAAAGAATTGGAAATTGAGTGGATGTCTGTCAATTGGGGAATGACTGAACAAATTGTGGTTCATGTTAGAAGTGAAATACTAATAATAAGCAAGATGATTTCAGAAAAAGCTGGAAATATCTGTGGGAATGGATGCAGAGCAAAATAAACAGAACTGGGAGAATATTACACTTAATAATAGCAATGTTAGACAATGATTATCTGTGAAAACTTGGCTACTCTCAACAGTGCAATGATTTGGGACAATTCTGAAAGATTTATGACAGAGAATGCTGTCCATCTCCAGAGAAAGAACTCTTTTTTTAAAATTTCATTTTATTTAATTAATTAATTTAGAATATTTTTCCATGGTTACATGATTCATGTTCTTTCTCTCCCCTCTTCCTACCCCACTCCCATAGCCATGCAATTCCACTGGGTTTTACATGTGTCATTGATCAAGACCTATTTCCATATTATTAATATTTGCATTAGGGTGATCATTTAGAGTTTACATCCCCAATCCTATCCCCATCAACCCATGTGATTGAGCAGTGGTTTTTCTTCTGTGTTTCTACTCCCACAGTTCCAGAGAAAGAACTCTTGGAGTCATCTTTCACATTAGCATATTTTTGGTTTTATTTTGGGGTTTAGGTTATGTATGATGTTTACAACAATGATAAATATGGGAGCATGTTTTGCTTGATAATAAATTTTTTTAATTTTAAAAATTAAAAAAAGAAAGGGATGTTAGGGACCTAAAGCAATGATGATGGAGGTAGTGATGCTGCTACCTAGCATTCACATAGAGCTTTGAGGTATGCCTAGCTCTTTACAAATATCTCATTTGATAAAAGCAGGAATGTGGTCCAAATTTCATCAACTGCTGGACTCTCCCTCTCGGTACAGCTAAGGATCTTTTTTGAGGTTAAATGAAGCATCAAAGCAACTTGACTGGCTCTTTGCAAAACAGAAAAACAGAAATAAAGTGAAATGTTTAAATATGGAAAAACCTACAGGTGTAGAAGAAAAAGACTCACCCGGTGGTTCATTGACTGCACTTTGGCTCTGTCTTACATTAGGAACCCTGCCAGCCACATACTGAGTTAGAAAATCATATATTAGGGGCCAGCAAAATGGCTCAGTGGATAGAGAAGAGAGGTCCTAGGTTCAAATATAGCCTCAAATACTTCCTAGCTGTGTGACTCCAGGCAAATCACTTAACTCCCATTGCCTAGCCCTTATTGCTCTCTGCCTTGAAAATAATACTTAGTATTGATTCCAAGACAGAAGGGAAGGGTTTTTTAAAATCATATATTAACATTATCTTTGTTCTGTCATATTTTACATATTTCATTAAATATTTTCGAATTATATTTTAATCTAGTTCAAGCTGTATCCCTTTGGACTGCAAGTTTGATTCCTCTGCCGTATACTGATTAGCTGAATTACTGTAAGTATGGAAGAACATAGATCTGGTTATATAGAAGAATATTAGCACTGGAAGCTATCTGCAATTTGTATGCCTTAGCTAGGAATCATTGCAATCCCTCCTTCAAATATAGAAGATAACTGACTCTGTGATACCAGATAGCCAGAGTTACAAGAATCTAAGTGGAATTTCTTATACAGCAGGAAGAACAACTTCTAGGCATTTTGCCTGGGATTTTCTCTCTCCTCATTTCTGTCTTCTGGCCTCCCTGGCTTCCTTCAAGTCTCACTTAAAATCCCACTTCCTATAATGAGCCTTTTCCAATCCCCCTTAGTGTCAGTATCTTCCCTTTCTAATTTATATTCAGTTTAACTTGTATCTTCTTTACCTCATTGTTTGCATGTTGTCACCCTCTTTAGATTGTGAGCTCCTCACCATCCTTCCCCCTGTCCCTGCTTTCTTTGTCCTGCTCACAGTGCTTGAATCATAGTAACCATTTAATAAAGGCTTATGGACTGACTGATTGATTTATATATTGTGCCAATGATGCCTCCTGGCCAGATAACCTGTCTGGGAAGGTAGCTGGGAAAAGTAGGTGGAAAATTAGGGGGGGGAAAAGGAAGGCTACCTTTCCCTTGAGGAGCTTCCATTTCATCCTATTTGGGCATGACACCAGAGTTGGGACAGACCCCTTCTGCGTGGTCTCTTAATCATAATTTGAACTTCAGTACCATGTTGAATGTCTGGATATTCTGAGACTCTTCATCCTTTTTTTTAAAAAACATTTATTAATATTCATTTTTAACATGGTTACATGATTCATGCTCCTACTTTCCCGTTCACCCCCCACCACGATCCCCCCACCCATGGCCGATGCACATCTTCGTCCTTTCTTAATAGGGTTAGAGTTTCTCCCTTCTCCCCCCTCACCCATACTATTCTATTCTCTAGTTCCAAGAGAACCTCCTATTATAGCTGGAAATAATCTATTTATTGGCTGACTTCCTAGGAGACCTCCAATTTTCTCTACTGACCTGAGTGACAACTACTGACTTTTGAATTTCCTACTAAGTATTCTGTGACCCACAAAGGGAAACAAATTCAATTTCCCCTCACAGGCTTCTTAGGGTGGGCAACCCAGACTAATAAAACAACTAGGTGGTATGGTAGACAGAGTACTGGACCTGGAAATATTTACTAGCAATTGTGACTCTGGACAAGTCACTTAATTTCTGCCTCTGTTTCCTCCACTTTAAAATGGAAAATTCAGAGGTGGTGAGTACTCTTTTGGGGAAACTTTTCTACTTTCTTCCTATTTTTGAACCATCGATCAACTTTCTTCCCTTGTTGTCAGGTCGGGCAAGGTATGGTGTACCACACCAAGGGCCTTTTTGTCGTTCATCACATCACGGCTGAAGGGGCAAAATATAAACTGTGAAAAATAAGAAAGATTTTTATGGCTACAAAAGGCATCCCTCATCTGGTGACCCACGATGCCCGTAGGATCTGATATCCAGATCCACTAATCAAAGTAAATGGCAATGTCTAGATTAATTTAAAGACTGGCAAGATTACTGATTTCATCAAATTTGACAGTGACAACCTGCATATGGTGACCGATGGTGCCAACTTAGGTCAAATTGGCATGATGACTAACAGGGAGAAGCATTCTGGATCTTTTGATGTTGTCCATGTGAAGGATGCCAATGGCAATAGCTTTGCCACTAGGCTTTCAAGCATATCTGTTATTGGCAAAGGTAATAAACCTTGGATTTCTCTACTCCAAGGAAAAAGGTTTTACCATTGCTAAAGAAAGAGATAAGAGACTGGCAGCCAAACAAAGGCAGTAGATAAATGAAAATGAAGCCTAATGGTAGATGTGATCAGATAGACAATATAAGGAAAAGAATTTGTCAGTTTTGGTAATTGATATTATCATAAATAATCAGTATGTGGTTAGAATGTACCTGTGTAGACTGGTTTTCCTTTACAACTTTAGAGTTATTGTAGCTTAATAATACAGCATATGTTATGTCTGCCTTTTATGATTTATTGACTTAATTTAAAGCTAGTTTGAGATTAATTTTTGTAAGAATTTTTTGTGCATTTGAAAAAGAAGGCTTATTCTCTGTTTATCTTGCTTAGTTCTCTCCATATAACTTATAATTCTAATGGATCCAAGTTCAGATCAAATATCTACTGTTAACCTCTGTGTTTTATCATTCTCATTTTGGAATGTTGATATGTATTATAATATTTTTCTTTTCTTGTATTTTCTTGTATTTTCCCTTATACTTCCTTTTCTGAACTTAGTAGTTGTGTTTGGTTTAAATAAAATCAGAATTGTTGCAAAAATAAAAAAAATAAAATGGGAAATTTGTTGTTGTTGTACTCAGCAGTTCTTAAAGACACACACACACACACACACACACACAGAGTCTACATAAAGCAGTAGAAGACAGGACACTATATTGCTTCTAGTCTAAAACTCTAGCTAATTTTTGAAAGAGGATGTGGTTAACTAAATCTTCATAGACAAAGGGAGATGTCAGCGAAAAGTATAAGACAGACAAATGTACACTCCACCATGATGCCCACAATCATGTTATATTTATAGTCCTATAGTGTCATCTTCAATTCCTGGGGAATTTTAAAACATCATTAAAGATATGGTTAGCAAACATCTAGAAAACAAAATATCAATTTAGCTCTGGCTTCTTCAATGGCATGTAGCAAGTTATCCTTTCGTTTATTTTTTCCCACTTCCTTATTTGGTAGAGTAGGGGAAATACTATTCTACAAATAGATATCACCTAGGACTTAGCCAAGGATTTGATAAAGTATTTTATGGTTTTTCCATAATGGTTATTCCTGTGTAGAAGATGGAGGTATTGAAGAACTATACAGTTAGCTAGATGCAGAACTAGACTCAATGAGTATTAATTCAATAATGGTTCAAGATCAACCTGGAGGTGGGTTTTTAATGTGCTCCAGGGATCTGTACTTGGCCTAATTATGACATTTAATGTTTTTATCAGTGACTTGAATTAAAAACTTAGATGACACAATTTTCAGATTTGCAGATGGCCTAAAGCTAATATCCTAGAAATAGAATTAGGACCCAAAAATTTATTGATGGGTTAAATTTTGAGGTTGGATCTGATAAGATTAAATTCAGTAGAGAAGAATATAAAACCTCATACTACAATTAGAAAAATCAACTTCACAAGTACAGACTAGGAGAGGCACTACTAGGCAGTTATTCTAAAAATCTGCAAAAGACTTGGGATTTTCAAAGTGGGTCTCCATGATACTAGAAAGGGCAAGATAGGGCCAGGATATAACAGTGATTTTTGTTAGAAGTCTGTGTCGTGTCCTTGGGTCTGTTGGTGCAGCCTCACTGCCTATTGTATGGGAATAGTGAGGGAGGACTGTTGAGTGAGCTCAATGAGAGATCTGGGTTTAGTTTTTTTGTTTTTACTTTTTTTTGGATTCTGGGTATTCTACACCATAAGGAAAGTTGAAGTCGCTTTATCTTTGGTGTATAATTTCTATTTTTGGAGAAGTTTGGGAGGTTGTGGGGATAAGAAAAAAAATCTAGGTTGCCACCTTATTGCTCATGCAGTCTGGAGGTTGACATGCAATTTAAACTAGTTTCATAAAGGTAGAGACCAAAAAGAACAGATTGGTTTCTACAGAACCCAAGTTGATCACTTTCAGAAATGACAGCCCGGGACTTCCGTTGTGAACTGATTCAGCCCAGGATGACTATTGCCAAAAATTCCTACAAAATCCAAAGGCTACAATGGGTGCATAAAGTTTCTAAATTTTACCCTGAACTTATAAAACTGTGAATTATTGAATAAAACATAATCTTTACTAACACTAGGCAAGGAACTAATACAGAGTTTGTATCCCCATCCTGCTGGATGCTCTGACTTCCTCTCTACCACCCATTAAGCTTTATAGTCATAGTACAAAATTAGAACAGGCTAAGGGAGTATCACGTCACTGATTCATCTGGAAGCAACTGCCTCAATGAGTAGATAATTGCCCCCAAAGTTCCACAATCTTTGTCTTTTCTCTCCCAAGAAAAGAACAAGTATTCTTCCAATTAACCCAAACTATTATTTTCAGAGCGACTCTAAGAGACTCTCACCCAGGCAGCCTGATACTAAGTCATTGCAACTTCATCACAAGACATTTTTCAGAATTTCCTAACCCACTACAGATAATATAAACAACTCTGACAGCAGTCTCAAGCCATTGTTCAAGCAGTTTTGGCTGGGTGCCATTGATGAATAAGAAGCTGGGTGCCATTGATGAAAAGAAAAAGATCTGGCTGGATGGATTTGGGAAGTTTTGCAATACTTAATTTTTTAAAAATTTATTGCAGTTGACATCATTTTTATCTTCTATGATCTTGGATCCCCTGTTTAGTCAAAAATTTTTCCCTTAGTCATAATTATGAAAGGTTTCTCCTTTCCTTATTCTTCTAATTTCTTTATGAGATGACCTTTCTCTCTCTAGATTATGTATCCATTTGGAATTTACTGTGGTATGTGGTATGAGATGTTGGTGTAAACCTAATATCTGGCAGATTTCTTTCCAGTCTCCTGAGCAGTTTTTGTCAAATAATGAATTCTTCTGCAGTAACTTGGATCTTCAGGTTTTACCAAACACTATATTTGCCTATGAATTTTGTGTTTCTAACTTGTCCCACTGTTCTATTTTTTTTTTTCATTTTTAACCAGTACATATTCTCTTGCCTGTTAGAATTGGGTGTAGGAATTATTTTATTCTTTGTACCTGTATTATCAGCGCCACACACAGTGTTTGGCACATAGTAGGGGCTTCACAAGTGACTAGCTATTGATTGATGATTACTGCTTTGTAGTACAGTCTGAGAACTGGAACTGCTGGCTACTCCTCCCTTTTTTCTCATTATTTCTCTTGACATTCTTGATCTTTTATTCTTCTAGATGAATTTTATTACTATTTTATCTAGTTTTATAAAGTAACTCTTTGATGATTTGATTGGTATGGCACTGAACCTACAACTTAATTTAGACAATATTTCCATTGTCATAGCTCAACCATTGCTGGTGGGGTAGAGGGGGGATTCTTGGAGACTGTTCTGGCCTGTTCTTGCAGGCACCTGTGTATGGGAATCTGAGCTAGAGACTTAAAATCTTTAACATTTTAACATTAACTCACTATATGCTGGTTTGTTGTAAAGTGACTTCAAGGGTAAGTTTCTGTATTGTGGGGGGTTGTTTAGGGTTTTATTTTGGAATAGTGAGTACTCTGTGACTGTGGTTGTTCTTGCCATGAACCTGTATTGTTTTTCTGTGTTTTCCTGGGGCTTAATAAGGATACTGATTGCAATAGTTTCAATACAAGTGAATGCTAATGAGAAAAAGTCACATAGGGGAAACTGAGTAAGAAATATATCCATCCTTCTGACAACCTGCTTTGCTGGTTTGTTAGAGCTCATGCGGGGCTGTGCAAACATCATGAACTTCAATGGCCTCTTGCAAACCATGAGTAGTTATTATATTCTCAATTATTTAGGTCTGTTCATTTCTGTAAACAGTACTTTATACTTTTATGCATATAATTCCCACATGTGAACTCTCAGATATTTTGCACATACTGTGTTTATTTCCAGTGCAGTTTCTCTTTCTATCCTGAGTTTGTTGGTAGTACAAAGGCTAATAATTTTTGTGGTTTCTATTTCAGGCTATTTTATGCTTTTGGTCAGAAGATAAAAACTACATTTGATTTTTGATAAGTTAAGATCATTAACAAAAACATGCTAATCAGAAAAAGGTTTTAAATGAATATCTGACAACAAGAATAATAGCTAGAATTTATGTAGTGCCTCCTAGGTGCCAGGTACTGTGCTCAGCACTTTACTAATATTGTCTCATTTGGACCTCATAACTCAGTGAGGTAGGTTCAATTATTATTCCCATTTTATATATGAGAAAACTGAGATAATTGGGAGGCAGCTGGGTGGCTCAGTGGATTGAGAGCCAGGCCCAGAGATAGGAGGTCCTGGGTTCAAATCTGGCCTCAGACACTTCCTAACTGTCTGACCCTGGGCAAGTCACTTAACCCCATTGCCCACCCTTACCACTCTTCTACTAAGGAAAGGGTTTAAAAAAAACTGAAGCAAACTAAGTGATTTGACCACTTAGCACACAATTATGTCTGAAGTAATATTTGAGTTCAGGTCTTCCTGATTCCAGCTGCCTATAGAAATAGATATAAAACCCAAAGATGCTAACCATATTACTCCATCATGCTAAATGTCATTGCTACAATCTGAATCATTGAGTAGGTTTTCTTAATTTGAATTCAAAGTTTCTGGTGTATTCAAAGTTCTTCACCTTGTGGAACAAGTCTTAAATCTGACAGTAGATTTTGATATTGCTTTAGAAGCAATTTCTGAAATAGGTGTTAAGCATAAGGTGACAATCTGTTAAACGATCTTTTTATTCTCTCTGAATCATAGAAATTGCAAATGACGCATAGGCACCGAGTCACTTTGTCTAACAAGTAATGTTGTTTATTATATGACTTTTATATATTGAGATCATGTATCCATTTGGACTGGATGTGGTATGTAGTGTAAGGTGTTAGTCTAAACCTAGTATTTAACAGATTTCTTTCTAGTTTTCTGAGCATTTTTTTTTGTCAAATAGAAAATCTTTTCCCTGTAACAGGTCTTTGGATTTATTGGACATTATGCTTCAAGATGGGAGTGCCAAGTCTTGATGATCTTTTTTAGAACCAATGTAGACTTCATATGTTGTTTTTTACTGGAGGAAAAAAGTTTTGTCTTTGAGATTTAAAAATTAGTTCACCGCATATATGACAAAAACTATTCAGATTGATATGCTTAGGAGAGATACTCAAAGTTTAACAAACACCAAAACACCCACGTTTACAGAATATTATGCGCTTGAGAACAACAGTATTATAAATAATAATGATGTTTTCCAAATGATGGCCAGCATAAACTATTGGTTTATTGATTCTTTTAGCTATTTAAAAAGTATTCTTAATTTTGTCATTTGAAAAACTCTTTTGTACTTAATTAATTTGTCTTTTGGTTTCTAAATAGTCTGCTATATAGCAACATGTCCCAATCTATAAATAAACAAACTATATAAAGAGGGACTTCACACAGTAGAAAATGAAGAGTCCGCTATTGATTTCTCATTATTCCTCCCCTCTCTCTCCTCAAATTAAACTGTTTTATCAAACTGCTCTCTTCACTTTTGTCAAACTCCTACCATTAAACCCTTTATAAAAGTAAGGCTAGTGCTCTTTGTAGTGGCAAACAACTGGAAAATGAGGGAATGTCCTTCAATTGGGGAATGGCTGAACAAATTGTGGTATCTGTTAGTGATGGAATACTATTATGCTCAAAGGAATAAAGAACTGGAGGAATTCCATGTGAACTGGAAAGACCTCCAGGAATTGATGCAGAGAGGAAGGAGCAGAGCCAGAAGAACATTGTACACAGAGACTGATACACTGTGGTACAATCAAACATTAATGGACTTCTCTACTAGCAGCAATGCAAGGATCCAGAGCAAGGTTGAGGGACTTATGAGAAAGAAAACTAGCCACATTCAGAGGAAGAACTGTGGGAGGAGAAACACAGAGGAAAAACAACTTCTTGAACACGTGTTGATGAGGATATTATTGGGAATGTAGATGCTAAACGATCACCCTAGTGCAACTATCAATAATATGGAAATAGGTCTTGATCAATGATACATGTAAAACTCAGTGGAATTGTGTGTCAGCTTCGGGGAGGGGGGATGTTTGGGGGAGAGGGAAAGAACATGAATCATGTAACCATGGGGAAAATATTCTCAATAAAAAAATAATTTTAAAAAGTAAGGCTAATTAGGTTTTATTTCTTTCCCACCTGCCAATTCAACAGTAAAACATTATTTCCTTGATTTTTAAGAAGGTGAACTCAGGGAAGAAAAATTTGACACAACATCTTCCAATCATCACAAGTTTCAAACTTAATGTGGGAAGATATTTTGTTTTGGGTTTTTTTAGCTAATTTTCCTCCTTTAATTGAAGGCTAGGTTAGTGCAATATAACCAAACAATTCTCACTGATTCCCACTGCGAATATCAGACATGCTTAAGGTTCGCATTTTGGATATCCACCATGGAGAGATCTGTCACTCTTAAATCTTCACAAAATTCACTGAATAGCTTGGATGGAAAGAGAATAAGCAGTCATTCCTTCACTAATATTGGCAGCAATAAGGGTAAAAATCAGGAAACTGCCTTAGTCAATTTTATACAAAGTCATAATTTAAAAGATCACTTTTTTTTCCTGCCATGGAAAGGGAAGCTTCAGGTCCAAATTCAAGTCTCAAAACAAGCACTAAGACAAGCAACTAGATGACAATCATCTCTTTCTTGGCAGCCCACTGTCTTCCAATCAGTTTGATATTTAACAGAACTAAAGTCCTGGATGAGTTTCAACTGACATCATAAATTCAACCCATATTAAACCAATATGGTGTTAGTAGAATTGACAAAAGAAGACCAGGAACAGGAATGTTCAGGAATATCATCCTAACTTCAGTCCTTTCCTCTAGCTCAGGCTAAGAGCAATTTTCATTTGATCGTTTTCCCAGCTATTTGGTCCCTTGCTCAAACCTAAATGGCCTTTTTCTCAAGCCTCATCCTTCTTGGCTGATCTATTGTCTTTGAGGCTCTTGATTATCCTCTTATCCTTAACATTCTCCTCTAGATTTTCATGACACTGTTCTTCTCTGATTCCCTTCCTATCTGTCTGACTCCTTCCTCCAAGTCTTCTTTACTTGGACTTTATTCAAGTCATACCTGCTCAGCATGAGTATCACCTTCTAACCTGAGACTTCTTTTCTTCTTCATTTATACTTTCCATTGCTGATATCATTTCTCATAAATTCAATTGGCTATTGAATATCTCTAATCAAACTGGTTGCTTTGAGTAATCTTACACTCAATATGCACAAAACCGAGGTCATTGTCTTGAACCTAAAATCTTCCTCTCTTCCTAACTTCCTTATTACTCTCAAGGACATGGCTATCATTTCAGTCATCCACATTCACAACTAGGAGTCGTCCTGGTTTCCTTACTCTTTCTCACCACCACCTCCATACCTAATCATTTACTAACTCCTGTCATTTCTATATCGATGACATTTCTCATCTATATTGATGACTTTTCTCCAACATGGCCACCCCATCATATCATATGGACTGTTGCAATAGTCTGCTGGCTGGTCTAAGCTATCCTACACTCAGCTGTCAAATCGATCTTCTTAAAAATGTAGGCCTGTCGATAATTATATTTTAAAATGTTCTAAATCATTCTTGATTAGAGAAATGCAAATTAAAACAATACTGAGGTACCATCTCTCATCCATTAGCTTGGCCAGTGTGTCAGTAAAGGAAAGTGGTAATTGTTGGAGGGGATGTGGCAAAATCAGGACACTAACTTCATCACTGGTAGAGTTGGGAGCTGATCTAGCCATTCTGGAGGGCAATTTGGTACTATACCCAAAGGGCTATAAAGCTGTGCAGTCCCTTTGATCTTGTAATACCACTACAGAGACTGGATCCCAGAGGTATTTTTTTAAAAGGGAAAGGCCCTACTTGTACAAAAATATTTATAGCACCTCTTTTTGTAGAGGAAAAGAATTGGAAATTGAATGTCCATCAATTGGGGAATTGCTGAACAAATTATGGTACATGTTGGTGATGGAATACTATTGTGCTATAAGAAATGATATGCAAGAGGCTTTCAGAAAAAGCTGGAAAGATCTTCAGGAACTGATGCAGAACAAAATAAGCAGAACCAGGAGAACACTATACATAATAACAGCAATGTTGTCTGAAAATGATCTATGAAAACTTGGCTACTCTCAGCAATGATTTAGTACAATCCTAAAAGACTTAGACACCTCCAGAGAAAGAATTATTAAAGTTGTCTTTCATATCAGTGAATTTATGGCTTTATTTTAGGGTTTGGGGTATGTATGAGTGTGCTCTTACAACAATGACCAACATGGAAGTGTGTTCTTCATAACAATAAAAATAAAATTAAAAAAATGTAGGTCTGACCCTCTTTATCAATAAACTCTAGTTTTTCCCTATTACTTCCAGGGTCAAATATAAAATCTTCGTTTTGGCTTTGGAAGCCACCCATAACCTTGTTCCTCCCTATTTTCCCCATCTTCTTGCACCTTAACCCCCATACACACCTTCATGTATAATGGCTTTAGATTCCTCTCTGTTCCTCAAATATGACACCACCTCTGTGCCTTTTCTCTGGCTATCTCACATGCTTGGAATGCTCTCCCTCTTCTACCTTCTAGCTTCCCTGGCTTGCTTCAAATCTCAACTAAAGTCTTACCTTTTGAGAGAAGTTTTCCCAGGCTCCTTTAATCTTAGTTTCTTGCCTCTGGGATTATTTCTTATGCATTTCATGTATATCTTATTATATATATGTATATATATATTGTGTATATGTATAAAATTTTTATTTCATGTATATCTTTTATATATATAAATACATATGTATTTATATATAGTTAATAGTTATTTATATAGTGTCTCTTCTATTAGACTGTGAGCACTGTCAGGGGTTTTCCCCCACTTTATATCTTAGCACTTAGCACAATATAACACATAGTAGGCTTATTGACTATCTCACATACTAAGCTTTTGATGATGGATGGAGGAACTTTTGTCATCCCCAAATGGGGAGTGCTGAATGGGTAAAGTGGGGAAAACCATGTCTGGCTATATTTTTAGCCAACATTTATTCTTTATTCTAGGACTACTGTCAAGAGTGAATGAATTTTTATGTGGTTGAACCTTCTTCAAATACTACCATCAGGTGTCGCCATAGGATAAAGTTTGACCACAGTTAAATTCAAGTTGCTATTTTTTGCTTTAGGGCTGATCACCAAATACTTGATTTTTAAAAAATATTTTTTGGGTCTGCCTTCCCTACACTGGCTTCATTTGTACCGTCTTGAGCCTAGAACTTCTAACATTCACTGGCAACCATTTATTTCCTTTTAAAATTTTTTATTTAATATAATTTTTATTTAATATTTTTTGAATTCCAAATTCTTGCCCTCTCTCAAGTCCCTCCCCTAACCCCTACCCCACCCATTGAGAAGATATGTGCTATGATGCTCATTATTGTTGATTAGTCTTTTTTTTCAGTTATGTCTGATTTTTTACCACGCATTTTTGAGTTTTCTTTACAAATATTCTGGAGGCCATTTCTTTCTCTAGCTCATTTTCCAAATGAGGAAACCAAAGCAAACAAGATTCAAAGTGACTTGCTCAGAATCACAGAACTAGTAAATGTCCAAGGCAGGCTTTGAACTCATTGAGTCTTCCTGACTCCAGGTCCACCATTCTTATCAACTGTACTACCTAGCTGCCATTGTATACGCGCGCGCGCGCGCGTGTGTGTGTGTGTGTGTGTGTGTGTGTGTGTGTGTGTGTGTATGATTTTACATATTAGTCAAGTTGTTTAAAAACAAACAGACAAAATATGGTTCAGTCAGCATGCACAATTCATCAGTTCTCTCCCTGGAGGTGGATAGTAGTTTTCATCATACGTCCTTTGGAATTATCTTAGATTTCAGAATTTATCATTGTTACAGTATTGCTGGTACTGTTCTTTTGGTTCTGCTCATTTAATTTCCATCAGTTTCAATAACTCTTCCCAGGTTTTTCTGAACCCTATCCTCTTCGTCATTTCAAATAACACAATAGTATGGTCACCATATAGTTCTCAAGACCGTATGACTTATCAGATAGTCATTGTTCCTTGAAGAAAAAGACTATTTTTGTCTTTAAATCTACAACCCAGGCATAGAATAGGTACTTAATAAATATTTCTTGGTTGTCAAAGTGTGACCCTTCCACATAGTTTGTGGTCTTGGGAAAGTCACCTAAACTCTCAAAATCTTTATAAGAGTTAGTACCTGTCTAAAATGTCATTGATTCAGAAACTCCCAGATAAGAAAATTTCCTTTAGTAATTGAGACTGATGCCTTCTTGGCAACTTGGAGTCTTAAAGAGTTGCCCAAGTATCCAGCGGTTAAGTGACTTTCTCCAACACTCACAACCAAACCATGTGTCTGAGTGGGCAGGAGGGTCAGAGTTCACCATCAAAAAAGAAATTTTTTTATTTTATATTTTAAAAAATTATTCAAGGAAATGACAAACGCGTGGAATGAGACATATGACAACAACCCTGATCAATGTGGTTGTTTGTTAATGCAGAAGCAGAAAACAATTTCTACAAGGGCATCAATTTTGTATAAAAACAAAACATAACAACTCTGATCAACAGAGATTACACAGGATCAATGATGAAGCATGCTATCAGCTGACCCAGAGTCCAAAATGTACTCAGAGTGTAAAATCAGATATATATATTTTTTTAATCTGGACATAGTCAGTGTGGGAATTTGCTTTACTTCCATATTTTTTGTGAGTTTTATTTTCCTTTCCTTTCCCAGTCACGGGAAATGGGGATGGAAGAAAGAGAAAATAGATTTTTCATTTTTAAAAAATTCAAACTTGCTAGGTTGGTCCCGAAATGTAGTTGAGTCATCAATTTTAGAGCTTTTCTATCTTAGTAGAATGTACCAAATCTTGTCATTTATTGACAAAGCTTTCAAAAACCCAGGTTTATCTGTATATGGTTAAGAGACTCAGAGTGAAGATTGCATAAGCACATACACATATGGATATGGCTAATGTGGGAATTTGTTTTGCCTAACTATAAATATTTGTAATGTTCTTTTCCCCCCACTTTCTCAATGGGTGGAGAAAGGGAAGATGGGAGGAAGAGAATTTGGAACTAACTGAAAATAAAATGAAACTGAATTTTTTTAAATAGGCTAATAAGACATCACAGGTATAGGAAAAATTTAGAGGCATACCATCACGTGATATTTTTAAATGGGGGGGGGAGAATTACCCACCTCCAATTCCTCTAAAACAATTTGTTTAATCATTAAAATATGCATTTTGAGAGGTACCCCCCCATCCCTGACCATGAACCAAATCCTCTAGGTTTTTTAATAAGCACTAATTGGAAGGAGACAGAGGCATGGAGTTTCTACTAATTACTTACTTCAAATAGGATGCAACAATTTGATATGCCTTAGAAAGGGAGACATCTAGGGACAAATATTCCCAGATGCCTATTGTTCTGTAGATAGCTGTTTTAGAGGCAGAATTTCCTTAAAATGGATTTGAACCCTAATTATTTTTTGTCTCTTCCACCCATAACATCTAATGTTAGGTTTTTTTTAAGTCTCAAGATTTAGTTTTAAGAACAAAAGAATGAAAAAAAAAAGTAATAGGGGGTGGGGTGGGCAGGAGTTCATGTGAGAAATAAACCAGTTTAGAGGAATATGATAAGATCATTGTATTTAAAAGTAGGACCTCAGAGATCCCATCCAGCCATCTCTGTTCTATAGATAATATATGCATCAATCTGTTAACCCACTATTTATCCCTTGCTCTGATTATTTGGCCATCTGGCTTCCTTTTCCAAGCATACAATCTTTGAACCATTTCTCATCTGCAAGTCATTGTTGGTAATGTGTGTAACAACCACCAAACATCACTTTTTTCATCTATAATTATAATCCTTCTGAGACAATGGTTCAGTTAACATGTTAAGTTCTAGAGATTTTTTTTTCACTTTTATTTGAAAAATAAATAGTCTCAGAGAAAACTATAGCATTCTAACCTGCCCAAGTCTCTATGTGTATGGGGATAAGGAATTCAATCCTCTAGGAACTGTGACAGTCACTAGATGCTCAAAACCAATCAGGAGGATAGAGAGCACCATTAAAAAATCATTTGGTTTGCAAATTTAAAAGATCATCCTACTAGGAACCATTGTGCCTTGCCATCTGCCCTACACCTTCTAGATCACCAGACCTTGCCATCTGCTCTGTTTTAGCATCCTCTGGCCTCTTGGGCATTGGTATCTGTCCTGTCACTACATGTACCAGACTAGCTATCCCCTCAAGATTCCCAGCCAACTTTATGTCCATTACAAGGAAAAAAATATCCCTTCCCTCCCCCATTTACAATATTGTTCAATATCAATTTCATGTACAATCTCAAGCAACTCCAAAAGGTTCCATTTCACCCTACTCATAACTGGTACCCATGAGTATTGATTCTCAAGGACTCATAATATCTATACCCGCATTCACTGAATATATAAAAGTATTTCTTTCAAACGTGGGACTCGAAAATTTTTTGTTTTTACATATAATTGGAGGAAAATAAAATATTGCTTTTTTATTTGAAAAATGTTATTTAATTAATTAATTTAGAAGATTTTTTCATGGTTCCATGATTCATGTTCTTTCCCTTCCATCCTCCCACCCCCACATCCTGTAGCCAACGAGCAATTACACTGGGTTTTACATGTGTCATTGTTCAAAAAAATATTACTATTAAAAATAATAACTTACTTTCATTTTATTCCTTAGCAAGTTCCTTAAGCATCCATTGGTCCAGCCCCAAAGGGACTGTAGAATCTCCCTCCAGATCTTATATATCCCTATCAGTGTTGTAGACATAGCATACAGCCAGCCAATCATCCGAGACTATTTTTCCCCACACTGTTATTCCCACATTTTAATAAAAAATTTAACCATGAAATCATTGCCTACAGGCAATTCCAAATAGTCTAGTCTTAACTTTGACCAATATAGTGATTGATTCAATAAGACCCTTGTAGATCATCAAAATGCAACAAAAATAATAATATTAAAAAAAGGAGAATTGTGGGAAGATATGGGTCCTTTGTGTTAGACCTAGAGGAATCAAGATCCCTCACAAATAGCCCAATAAAACTATAAAATACACTAGATGGGACAAGGATGAAGACAATGTTACATGGTTATCTATCTGGCCCCGTTCTACACAAATAGGCATAAAGTAGAGTGCACACTCAGAGCCACAGTGAGGAAGGTTCAGACTGGAAGGTCAGGAAATACTGAATGAGTATTTTTACATGATAAATTCTAAATATTAACTTTGGTACTGCCACAGGCTACATACATGATAGTGCTGACTTCTTTATTACATATGATCCTGACCTGAGGATGGGTGACCTGAAAACCATTTAAGTATTATTAACTAAGTCAAAAATAAATTCCATAAATTCAGTTCAGTTCCTAAATTAAAATAATGTTCTATATGATTAATAATAGCTAATAAGGTTTACAAATCATTTTAATAATATTATCTCATTTGATCTTCTCAACAACCCTGGGAAGTGGATGCTATTGTTATTCTTATTTTATAGTTGAGGATACTGGAAGAATTTAATTGACCCGATCAAGGTCAATTAGTCAAAAAATATATATTAAGGGGGCAGCTGGGTAGCTCAGTGGATTGAGAGTCAGGCCTAGAGATGGGAGGTCCTAGGTTCAAATCCGGCCTCAGACACTTCCCAGCTGTGTGACCCTGGGCAAGTCACTTGACCCCCATTGCCTACCCTTACCACTCTTCCACCAAGGAGCCAATACACAGAAGTTAAGGATTTAAAACACAACAAAACAAAACAAAAACATATATTAAGCACCTACTATATGCTAGCCACTCCTCTAGGCAGTGTTTGAAAGCCAGATTTGAATTTAGCTATTCCTGATTCTACTGTTCTACCTTGTAATAATCTTGTGAAGTAGATATTATTATTAATACTCTCATTTTACAGATTGGAAATAAGTATCTGAGACAGTTGAACTCAGGTCTTACTAACTGTTTAACACATAGCTATATGTGTTTTATATTTGCCTTTAAAAAAAACCCCTGCAGGCAGTATATTGAGAGTCAGGCCCAGAGACAGGAGGGCCTGGATTCAAATCTGTCCTCAGATACTTCCTAGCTGTGTGACCCTGGGCAAGTCACTTAACCCCACTGCCTACCCCTTACCACTCTTCTGCCTTGGAATCAATACAGTATTGATTCTAAGGGTTTAAAAAAAATTCCCCTAATGAAATGTGTTGCATGCATATATTCATAACTATTATGTTTTTCTCTTGAGATGAATGGAGCCCTGTCCTGCCTACTAAACCAGGGATGTATCCTTGCTGAGTATCCTTTCTATGTTTCTTGTTAATTTTTTGTTAACTGGGATATGATCCGTGAAAGTCCCATTTCAATCCGGTGTCAACTCCAAGCTAGGAGGCTACCACTGATTCGTGCCTGACCTACAACAGTTGCCAGGGTGAAATATGAAGCAAGGCTGGGAATATCTAAATCTAGTGGGCCCTGGGAGCTATCACTCATCACTCAGGACCCCAGCACTCCAGAGCCAAATGAGTCAAGTCCCCTAAGGCGAGCCTCAAGGACTTCTGGTCTCTATATTCTGTAGAGCAAGAAAGACTTTTTAGGATTCTGCTTATTTAGCTGATAAAGATAGCATCAACAGACACAGCCTTACTTTTGTGCTGCCTTGAGGGAGAGCAGGGGAGTTATCACTTGATCTCCTGTACTCAGATCCAATTGGACCAATGATTCTTGGAAAGGTTGGGGGGAGGAGGGTGGAAGAGGGGATAGAAGTGACTAAATTATAGACTGAATTTTCTGTTAATAAGGACAAAACTTCAAAATTGACTTATTTCTTGAAAAGAGGGGTAGGGGACCATTCTCCCCCAAATCTGCCAGAAGAGTTTGGAATACAGAATGTAAAATGCCTCCAGCCTTCAGGAGGTGCTAAGAAACAGGCAGCAGATTAGAATAAGAAGGAAAACGATATGTCACCTGACAAGAACAGAAGTAAAGGAAGCTTAGAAATGTGTCATTCTTCTATCTTTACTATCATCCTTCTCTATTTGATGGAACGATCTTCTAGTGGTCAGTGGAATACTCAGAGAAAGCTTATTTCTATTTAATTTGGAATTTGGAGTCCGATGGGACTTTGTATCAGATTTGGCCTCATCAGGCCCAGAAGGAGGCAGGTTAATTCTTATTTTCAGAAATGTTAGCATCTTTATCTACAAGATTGCTAAAGATAATTTAATCTTCAATTTTAGGTATTTTGACTAATTTTTTATGTTTATACTTCCTTAGAAATCCATCCTTGGGCTTACTATTTCTCAAAGCCATAACTAGCTTATACCACCCAAATAGACAATCTTATGTCTAGATTTTGCTGATGGCTTAACCTTCATGCAGAAATAAAGCCATTTGGGGTATGATGGATCAAGTGATGAAAACCAGATTCACTTTTGCAGTGAATTAAGTTGTTGTTGTTTTTAAACCCTTATCTTCCGCCTTTCTAAGGCAGAAGAATGGTAAGGGCTAGGCAATGGCGGTCAAGTGGCTTGCCCAGGGTCACACAGCTAGGAAGTGTCTGAGGCCAGATTTGAACCCAGGATCTTCCCATCTCCCGGTCTCTATGCTCTATCCACTGCACCGCCTAGCTGTCCCTGACCATAGAGTTTTAACAAGGCACTATGGCTTTAATAAATCTAGGAGGTAGGGGATTATACATTGAGGTGCCCTTAGGGAATAGATGGATAGATCTTCTTTGGGCTTTGTTCTCATCCTGAGGAAAAAGCTATGCTTAAGCCTCTGGAGAAAAAATAAAATTGGAAAGCTTTTGCTTCTGGTTCTTAGTAGGACTTTAGGGAAAATTTTTCAGTAGGTCCTCAGGTCAGGAAGTTGCTTCTAAAGTGGCCTCTGAGTTTTTAGTTTTGGTCCAAGGGATTCCCAATTCTGTCTAGGGTTTTAAAAATGCAAATTGTAAACATCCTTGAAGAAGTTCCGGTGGTTCTTGAGACAAAGCCAGTTCTAGAGGAAGACTAGTTCCATGTATTATTGCAAATGAATTTTATTACTGGGGATATGATTCATAGATGAACCTGGAACAGATATATTCAATCAATCAATCAATATTTATTAAGATGACTACTATGTATCAGGCTCCAGGCTAAGCACTAGAAATTCAAAAAGAGGCAAAAGATAGTCCCTATCTTCACAGAGCTTACTGGCAGACTGCCCTTCTCCATCTGGATCACCATTGGAATTGTTTTAATATGTTTGTTGCTGTTTCAATCATAACTCTTTGTGGCATTATTTGGGGTTTTGTTGGCATGCAGAGACAAAAAGAGAGAATTTTGAACTGTTTGACTTTCAAACATTAAGGAATTTTTTCTGTAGTTTCTTCATCAGCCCCTCCCAAGAAAATCCAGAATCCACAGATATTCATTCTATTTTCTTTACTTTTTCTCACACCAAGTTAAAAAAAAAAAAGGCAACAACAGTTATTTTGTGGTTCCAAACTGACTCTGGGAACATGTTTTGATAAGGAACAGTTTCTTTTTTCCTTTTTTTTTTCTGTTTAGAAGCTGAGTATCCAGTTTGGGGCACAAGACTAAAAGTTTTAATCCTCATATATAAAGAAGGCTCAAGTGAAACTGACAGGGACAGGAAGTTCCCCCCTGATCTGAAAGAGGAGAACGTGCCCCTACTTTGGTCCAAGGGATTCCCAATTCAGTCTAGGGTTTTAAAAATGCAAATTATACACATGTAATAATATTCCATCCATATTTAGCACAGTGTTAGCTTCAACCTCACTCCTGTCTTAATTCAGACACAGGAAGGCTCAAGATATGATGAGTCCAATATAAGGAATTTTAGAGGGCACAAGGAGAGGAAGGGAAGGGAATAAATATTTCTCTAGCACTTTCTACATGCCAGGCACTGTGCTAAGTGCTTTTTCTTTTCTTTTTTTTTTTTTTTTTTTTTTTTTTAATTTTAAACCCTTAACTTCTGTGTATTGACTTATAGGTGGAAGAGTGGTAAGGGTGGGCAATGGGGGTCAAGTGACTTGCCCAGGGTCACACAGCTGGGAAGTGTCTGAGGCCAGATTTGAACCTAGGACCTCCCGTCTCTAGGCCTGGCTCTCAAACCACTGAGCTACCCAGCTGCCCCCTGTGCTAAGTGCTTTTTAAGAAATATTATCTCATCTGATCCTCATAACCTATTTGCAATGAAGGGTGGTCAGAAAGAATGGTAGAAATTGATCATATCTGTTTTCTGGGGCCCAAGTGGAATTGGGTATATCCCACTGGGGCCACAGAGGGAATGGAGCAGAGTTTTACAGAGTTCTTATCTGGAACAAACAAAATCAGATATTGGAGGAGGGAGTGAGGATTCTGGGAAAAGTCACATGCAAATAAGTTGCTAGATCACAATTCTCTTCAGGCATCCTTACCTAAATAATTACTTTGCCTTCAAACAGATTTTCTCAATATCCTCCCTGGAGCTGGAGCACTCCTCTACTTGGTTCTCAGAAATGTTCTTCCTTGATGTTTTATCTGAGAGGCTGTATTTCTTATTGAGTTTTTTTTTCAATCTTTCTTATAATAGAATTCTTTTTGGTTCCTTTCAGCAACCATAATATCCAGTATGAGAGAAGTAAAACTTTATATCTCCATAGTCAATTTTCCAAACACTTTCACATCTATTCAACAAATTCCATTGGTGACCTCCAGGATCAAATACAAAATCCTCTTGTTTGGCTTCATAATCCATCACCTTCCTGTCTTTCCAGTTCTTCCTACAACTTGCTCCCTGACAAAGGCCTCCTTGGTATTCTTCAAACATGATACTACATGTTCCATCTCCATGAATTTCCACTCCACTCCTTCCCCCCATACCTGAAATTGTCTCCCTGGCTTCGTTCAAGTACCAGCTAAAAATCTCACCTTCTATAAGAAACTTTTTCTAATGATCTCTCTTAGATCTAGTTGTTATTCAGTCATTTCAGTCATGTCTGACTTTATGAGCCAGACCTCTTCAGAGTTTTCTTATCAAAGATACTGGAAAAGTTTGCCATTTCTTTCTCCAGATCATTTTACAAATGAAGAAACTAAGGCAAACAGGGTGAAGTGAGTTTTCATTTAGTAAGAGTCTGAAGCTGGAATTGAACTCAGGAAGATGAGCCTTTCTGACTCCAGGCCTAACCTTCTATCCACTTTAGCTGCCCCTAATGCTTTTCCTCTGTTGATTATCTCCAATTTATTCTGTATATGTCTTGTTTGAATATCTTTGTTGCGGATCATCTCTCCCATTAGACTATGAGTTTCTCCTGGACAAGAACTGTTTTTTTACCTGTCTTTGTATCCCAAGCATTTAACAGTATTAAAACTGATTCTAACTCAGTAGAAGATTGAGAAGATGATGCCAAAACAAGAATTCAAACTTTATTTCTTTTTTTAAACCCTTATCTTGTCTTAAAATCAATACAAGTATCTGTTCCAAGACAGAAGAGCAAAATAAAGGCTAGGCAACCAGAGTTAAGTGACTTGCCCAGGGTCACACAGCTAGGAAGTGTCTGAAGCCAGATATAAACCCAGGTCCTCCAAACTCTATCCACTGAGCCACCCAGCTGCTTCCAAAATTTACTTCTGACATCAGTTCTCAACCCAAAGAATAACAAAAAGATCACAAATCTAAACGGCCAAGAAATGCAAACTAAATAATTAAAATGTCTTAGTCCAATTGGTCTGCTCCCTCCAAAAGAAAGGTATGGCTGTAGTTCTAGATATATAGCAATGATATTTATATTTACCATGATTCATCTTGCTAGTGTGAAATGTTGCATTCAAAATTCTTAATGCACAAGTTAGCAAATGACCCATTTTACCAACAAAGGGCATCACAAAGCCGAGGACTAAAACTGACTTTGGTTAATTATGAAACTAGGAATATATTGGCACTGCTAACTCACCTGAGAGTCAGTGAGAAAGAAATACTAGGAACATTTCCTTTTTTTTTTTTTCAAGTATTTGATATTTGCAGGTATTTGCAAAATTGTTTTGTTCATGTTAAAAAGGAAAAGACAAGTCTTCTTTCTCATCCTTCTGTCATTTGAAAGAACACTTCCTAGTTCCTTAGTCAGCTTCTCTTTTACACAATTTCCTGAGGTTGCTGAGGATAAGTTTTGTGACTAATATTGACTTAGTTCTCAGACAGGAGTCACAAGAGCAGGCCCTCCCTTACAGCTGGTAATCCAATTTGTGACAAGACCTAAGATGAGGTAATAATGCTTGTTTATCAAAGGACAGTATGCCTTCTCCCAAACAGTCAAACTTCCCGGAGGTTCTAAAGTCTCTCTTCTGCAATTCACAGGATTACAGAATTTGGGTGTTGGAAGTGGATTCAAGAGAGGTTTGGTCCAAACCCAAGCATTAGACCACAAAGCCCACAATACTTAGCCAAGCCCCCAGAGGCTTTATTCTTATGCTCCTAATCAGATCTCATTTTATAGATGAGGAAACTTTGGCCCAAAGTAATTTTTTCAAGACCACACAGGTAATAATAACAATGATAAGTACAAAACAATAACAGTAATAACAACTATTTATATAACATTTTAAATTTTGCAAAGCCCTTTTACATATATTATCTTATCTGATCCTCACAACTCTGTGAGGTGGGTGTTAATTTTTATCATTATTTTACAAATGAGAAAACTAAGTATGACTGAAAAAGCAGGAAGTGCCCAGGTAGTGAGTAGCAAAGCCAGGACTAAAATCTAGGTCCAAATTCAATGTTTTTTCCACTGGACCACACTACCCCAGTTTCATAATAACTTCCCCAAAAAATATCAATTATACATCTAACTGCGAAGGTCCTCCTCTGCCCTGGCTTGTCAGTGGTTGTCAGGATTCTCCTTTTACTGTCATTCAGTTCTAATCAGAAGGACCCAGGATTTCTAGATCTCCTAAATTCACATGGTCACCTACAAGCCTGGACAAGTTCATCTTGAGATAGATCCTTATTCACCCCAAATCATAAAAGAAGAATCACAAAAACAGAAAAGGTAGCCAGAAGCCCAGGAACAAGATCACCTAACTAAATTCCCCTGCTCTAACTGCCTGGGCCAAGGTAGCCAGGATACTTGGGTGGAGTATCCCTCCTCCTAAAGTCTCACAATTGCACAATCCCACCTGAAAGAGAGCCAGCCAGAAACTGACCCTCCTTTTAAATGACACAGCACTCCATCCTACTAATGTCAGTGCCTTGGGGCGAGGAGAAGCCCAAGGGACTACTCCGGTGGTTCCAAATACCACTAAAACACCAAGTCCTTTCAGCCCATGAAGGAGCAGTCAGGAAGTTTGTCACCTCCAAAATCACCAAGTGCTGAATCACACTAGAATCCTCAGAAGTTTCCAGGAAGCCTTGGGGGACACACTCACTGCATGGTCCCTATGGACCAATTTAATCTGTGCTTTATACAATACTTTGACTTTGAACCAAAGAGGAAGCTAAGAACCATTTCCAGTTGGGATTTACTATAATATTGACCTGTCTAGATGGCATCAGCTTCAGTTTGTCGCCAATCAACACCATGACCCAACAATATCCTAAACCTACTTAGCACTTTCTCCAGCTCTGAGTTTGTTTGGTTACTATTTTGACTATTTAAATGAACCAAGGAACAGACTGAGAAGCCTGATTCTCATTTCCTCCTAAGTCAGGAGGCAAAAACTCTGTAAGGTGTAAAAATTAATGTTTATTCAGAACACTGGGATTGGTTTATCTGCTTTGAGTCTCTCCCCTTTCCCCCCCTCCTGCCCATCCATATCCTGCCAGATAACTGATTATTCAGTCATTCTTGGCTTTATCATTAGTTACTAACTAATGCCTACAGACCAGCTAGCTGTTTGAAACAAAGGTGATAATAGCCCAACCACTTCCCCACTTCATTCCAGCCAAAACAAGAGGTTTCCGGACTTGGGGAGTGGGGGGTGGATTAAGGAGATAGTTGGCTGTTTCCTAACCAGCAAGATCCTTTTGATTCAAAACCAGTTTGGAAATGGTCCTCCGAGCTTGAAAAGTAGATAAGTGAATGAATATGTATTTATTCAATGCTTATTAAGTATAAGCATGGCACTAGATTGACAATCTAGGTTTTCAAGGAGCTCACACTCTAATGGGAATTACCTACAACACCCATGGGTGATTTTCAGGCACAGGGCAAATGGTATAGACTGAAGTCCTTAGGGTGCAGTGCCAAAGAAGATGGTAGTGGATTTTTATTAGTGTCATTTTGTTGATAAATTCAGACCTGTTTCGGATATGAAACCATTTAATCGTGCCAGAGAACTTGCTTTTCTGGGTCTTCAGTAGTCGTGGCTGCCCTAGAATCAGGGGTTACATCAACTGCAGGGATAGTTAATGGCTGGATGACAAGCAGACTAAGAAAGTCAAGAAATCCATGAGTTCAAATCCAACCTTAGATATTTACTGACTGCATGACCTAGGGTGTCACCTAATTTCTCTGAGTCTCAGATACCTCATCTGGAGAATGAAGGGGCTGGCTTCTAGAGAGCTTGGGTTGTCCAAGTGAGCAAACAAAGAAGTATAACAGAAATTTATGACAAAGGAATTTGGACTCGGGGTCCAGGGAGTGGTGTGCTGGTAAATGTTTAACAACCAGATCTCTAAAGGGAAGGGAAGATGTATATGTACAATGTACTTTGAGGTTGAATTTGTATTACTATATTATTTTCTTCAGCACTTCCTTAGTCTAGATACAAAATAATAAATTAAGCCCTTATTTGTAGTGTAAATAACCTCACTGAAATTTAACCATTAGATCTTAGAAGTAAGTGCTTTCTGAAAAAGATAGATATATATAATTTTGAGATTTAATTTGCATTATTAATATTTTCTCCATAACTCCCTTAAGTCTAGACAATCAAGGAAACAATAGATCAAACGGGTTTGCAGTGTAAATGCTCATATTGAACATTTAATAATCAACTCTTAGAAGCAAGCACCCTGGATCCTGGTGGTCCCAGCTCTGCTTGGTATGTGTCAGCTATTTATTTACCTTAGTGGGGACCTGGGCTGAGCTGAACTCATGGAGGAGGGTTCCTGGATTGATCAGCCAATCCTAGTAAGGAGCTGCATGTACTAGTCACCTCTCTAGCAGGCTCCAACCTTGAGCTTGAATTAAGCCCATTTCACTATAGCTTTTGTCTCTCTTTTGGGCTCTTGTCAAATTCTGGATACTCCACCTACAGGACTGGGGATGTGCACACCAGGTGAGACAGATCATTCTATGGAAAACATTGTGCCCCACACATAGGGTCTAGAAATTAAGATGCCTGGCTTTTACCTAAGTGGCCTTGGTCTAAATCCTGGCATGTGAAATTGTACTATACCTCGTGAGGTCATGTGGTGTGATGTAAAAAGGCCATTGGCTTTAGGGGTGTAGAATCAGGGTTATAATTCTGCTTCTGAAGCTTACTACATTACCATTATCAGGCAAATCGTTTAATTGCTATGATCCTCAGTTTCTTCTTCTGCAAATTGAGGAGATTGGAATAGATAGCCTCTGCAGTCTCTTCCAGCTCTGGATCCACAAGCCTATTATGATGATGATGTGGTTGTAGTTGCTCTTGTTGTGAAGTCTAAACAAGATACTGAAAGGAGGGAGTTTCCAAGTTAACTATGCCTGAAATGGGACTCTCTCTGCCTTCACTTTTTGTAGTCATCAATTTGTTATTATTGTTTTGTTGATTAGTTGTATCCAACTCTTCATAACCCTATTTGGGGATTTCTTGGCAAAGATATTGGAGTATTTTGCCATTTCCTTCTCTAGCTCATTTTACAGTTGAGGAAACTGAGGTAAACAGGGTAAAGTAACTGTCATTCGGTTGTTTCAGTCATACCCAGTTTTTTGTAACCTCATTTGGGGTTTTCTTGGCAAAGATACTTGAGTGATTTTCCACTTCCTTCTCTAGCTCATTTTATAGATGAGGAAACTGAGGCAAAGAGAGTTAAGTAACTTGCCCAAGACTTGAAAGTGTCTGAGGCGAAATTGTTGACTCCAGAATAATGCCTTATCCACTGCACGACCTAGCTGTCCCAGTCATCAAATAGGAAATGTCTAATCAAATTGTAGTGCATGAATGTAATGTGATTACTGTCCTGTAAGAAAGCATGAAGAATTCAGAGAATTGTGCACATTGCAATCTACAAGAAGGTAAACAGTGGCAGGAAAAATGATACCTGCAGTGTTAACAATAATCACAAAGAGAAAGAATGACAACAAAAACCCAAACTGAACACTGCGTAATTATAATGATCAATCAACCCATCAATCAACCAGCATTAATTAAGTGCCAGGTGTTACTATGTGCCAGAGCAGAGTTGAGAAAATATACTTCCCCTGCTGGGAGAAGTGGGGAACTTTGGGCATGGAATATCACATATACTGTCAGACAAGACAACAGTGACAGGGTGATAGATTTTGATGAGCAGCTTTTCCCCATGTTATAATGATTCTTGTCACAAGGAAAGCTTTGGGGAATTGGGAGAATAAAGGATATCTTAAGGAATGAAAATGATGCAAAAACACAAATAAGTTTTTTAGAAGTCATTTGTGAGAATAACCTGAGATAAGACCTTAAATAAGTTCCTTAATGTTGGGGGGATTTTGTTTCCTAAATTATAAAGTATGGGGATGGGATTAGATCATTGTTCCGTAGTGTCTGACTCTTCATCACCCATCTTGGGGTTTCCTTGGCAAAAATACTGGAGTGTTTACATTTCTGTCTCCAGTTCATTTTACAGGTGAAGAAACAGAGGCAAACAGGGTTCAGTGAATTGCACAGGGTCACACAGTGAATTAAGTATCTTAGGTCACATTTGAACTTGAGTCTTCCTGAATTCAGGCCCAGTGCTTAGATTAAAATAAATATCCCTAAGGTTATTTCTAATTCTAATATTGAGATTTTAAGACTGCAGGTATTTATCTCTTCATGTTTGGGGTGAACTTGGCTGTTTGCATCACCTAGTGGATCCCATAAAGGTTGGCATCAGTTAAAACCTCTCATTCCAGAAGTATAAATTCTCAAGAGACTCCACAATCAGACAGAGAAAAGAATAGATTTTTAAGTATCATCTTTAGAGAATTCAGAGCACACTGTAGCAAATTCAAACACTGTCAGTTCATTAGAAACTGGATAGTCACTTAGGACCCTTAGACAATGGGCCCTGTAGAGCTTAGGAAAGTTCTTTCTCCAGAACCAAGAATAGCCAGACAAACCAAGGGAAGTGCCACCCTAAGGAAGCATAAGTAATCCCCAAGGAATGTTGCTCCCCATCATTCTTCATTGCCATCTCCCTAACAACAATAAAAAAAAATACTCTGGAAGATATACTTTTAGTTCTGTTTTGGTGTTGACTTGGAAATATTTTGTTCAACTATAACCTAGAAATGGTTATCATCCTAAGCACTTAAAAACATCATCTCCTCTGATCCTTTGTCAACAATCATGTCAACATAAAAACATCAAGACTGAAACAGAAGGGATGATTGTGCAAGGACCCAAAACAAAACAAAAGACCCAACCTGTCATTCATCAGCAGCATTACTGAGTGAATCATTCCAGCCTCTCCTTAAGTTTACTAGCCAGCCCATGGTCACTAAGTCATTAAACTACTCCAAAAGTCACAGTTTCCTCAACCCAGACGGGATAATAAAACCTGTAATGCCTCCCTTGTGGGGTTATATCAAGAAGATAAGCAGGGAATAGTGGCTATTAGAGTTTGTGCCCTCCTTGGCTTCTGCTCCAACAGCTTCTAATGACCAGAGGATCAAATGGAACTGAACAGTGGACAGGGCACTGGGCCAGGAGTGAGGAAGACCAAAGTTCAAATCCAGCCTTAGATACTTAAAAACTGTGTGATCTTAGGCAAGTCTCAACCCTGTTTGGCTCCATTTTCTCATCTGTAAGACAGGGATAAATAAAAGAACCTACCTCCTAGGGTTGCTGTGACGGTCAAATGAAATTGTAATTGTAAAGCACTTAGCACAGAGCCTGGCACATGGTAGCCACTATATAAATGTCTATTCCCTTCCCTTGCAATGCCTTGTCAGTCTGGCATAGCCCTGGGATAACCCCAAGAACTGGATAATCGTAGGAGCTGGAGTGGCCTTTGCTAGCCTAAAGAAGATTCCTCCTACCTATTCATTCTTCTTTCACCTATATAGAACCTAGCAAACCACAAGGCTGTGTCATATATGAGGAAAAATAAACCCCTTTGGTGCCTCGGGGCTTGATACAAAAAAGAATACTCAAAGGTTTCTTTCCACACCTTTAATTCCTCTCTGCTGCCAATGAGTCATTGAGAAACAAGAGTTTCCCCCTTGGGCTCATTCTTCCTCCTTCTGACCTTTCCTCACCTCCTATCAAATGGTTAGAGAAAAAAAGGTTAGAGAAAAAAAGGCAAGACAGTATCAGATTTAGTAAGAACCAGTTCCCAATTCGTCCCCACCCCCCCAGTTCAAGCTCTTCCTAGGACAAATTCAAAAAGATTATTATTTTCTCCTCTAGCCATTGCTAGAATTTAGGTGCCTGACCTCTGAGAGCGTTGTTGAGTGGTTTAGCTGTGTGACCCCTTGGACCCACTGACTGTGGTATCTCTGCCACCTCCTTCTCCACCTTTTGTCAGAATTCTCCACTATGACCTGCCCATATTATGTAACCCTGCCCGACTACCCAAGGCAGTGATCCAGGAGGGAGACTACCAGAGCTCCACAGCCCAGGTCTGTAGGAAGAACAGATGGCAAATGTCACCTGGTAACCAAACAAATCCAGAAGGAAGAGTTCTGACTTGGTGGTGCCCAAACAGAAGTTTGGATTTTGCTACTATTACAACTTTTCATTTGAATTAGTTTGATACAGTTTCCTATATGAACTATTCAATTGAAAATGCTCTCTTCAAAATTCCCATTTTTTTCTCAATGAGCATTTCTAAATAGCCCATTTTTATTTTTCTTTACCTTCTTTTCAGCATTTGACACATAACTGATCAACTTCTCCTTCTAGATATACTTGTCGGTGGTATAAAAAATTAAAATGAATATAAAATAATAACTTTTTAAAATTGTGTTTTTATAAGATTTATTCATAATCAATAGAAGTAAAGGCAACAAAATAAAACCACGTGCCCATGGCTAATCTACCTGTTCAAACAGCCTGTGTTCCCAGCTCCAAGTCACCATAGGAAGGAAAGAGAGCTAGCCACACCAGACCCTACAATTTTATCCCCCTATCTATGTCAGCATGAAATGACAAGAAGCCAGTGGGCTCTTGGGAAATGTAGTTCAAAGGCCCAAAATTTCCAGTACCACAGTGGTGACTCTACTCTCTCCTCCTACCTGTCAGATTACTTCTCATTAGTCTCCTTTGATGACATGGTCACATCTATTAACAATGAGTATCCGCTAAAGCAAAAAACAAAAACCAAAAAACAAAGAGTTTCTTAACCTTTTTTTCTCATGGGTCCTGTTGGTAGTCTAGGAAAGCCTACAGACTACTTCTCAAAATGTTTTTAAATATATAAAATAAAATATATAGAATTACAAAGGAAAAAATTATATTGAAATAAAGTAATCAAATATTTTATAAGATAAATTCATAGGACCTAGGATAAATAAGCCCTTCTATAATCATGCAGCAGAATAGGACAAAAAACATAAGCTTCATTTATCAGGTAGCTAAATGGTGCTTTGGATAAGTGCTGGACTTAGGCAAGAATACTTACCACTAGCTCTCTCCCTCCTTATCCATTAAATGGGAATTATAATAGTATCTACCTCACAGGGTTATTATGAGGAACAAATAAGATAATAATCACTCCACAAACTTTAAAGTGCCATAAAAATGCTAGTTATTGTTATTTTCATTATTTAAAAAATCCAGGTTCTGCTCTCTTCTCCCTCTTTACCATCTCATTCCGTTTCATCAGCTTTAGGTTCATCAGCTACAAAATCCTATCTGCTTTTAATATTCTAAAATATTTACAATCCTTGATTTTTTACCTCCTTTCTGAACTGTCTCTGATCTCACTGCAGTTCTATTTTTTACAGTTTCTCCTCGAATAACAGCCAGAGGGACAGTTTTGAAAACCTGCAGCACTTCCTGAATAACCCATATGTGAAATGAAATCCCATGCTGCTCTCCCAGCAATAGGTCATATTGACTTAATCTCTCTGCAAGTGGATCTTCTAATCCAGAAGCCTCACAGAAGCTAAGTGATTCTTTCATACCAGTGAGACAAAATGGAAGAAGAAGTATAGTTCTTATTTAGGGGTATTTTTAACAACAAGAAGTCCCTGGGTATAGGTTTTCGGGTTTTGTTTGTTTGTTTTTAACCACTGGGTTGTCTCACACTATTGCATATCATTCAGTGGAAGTGTCTTGCTCTCTCTGTGATCTATTCTAATAGTTGTCAAGCTTTTTTTAGGGTGGGGGTGGTCTATGGATCTCTTGATACTCTTAAAAATTGAAGACCCCCAAAAGATTGTTTTTAATGGGGTTAAATATTTTCATTTCATTAAAAACAACAATAAACCTATTGCATGTTAAAATAAATAGTATATTTTTTATTAAAAAATCACTATTTTCCAGAACAAAAAACAATTTAGTGAGAAGAATAGAGTCATTTTCTTTTATTTTTTAAATTAATTTGTTTATTTACAAGTGTCTCTGCCTCTTCTTTTCCCTACATTATAGAAGGCAGGAGGAGACAGGGAGACAGATATAGATATAGATATAGATATTGATATAAATGTAGATATAGATATAGATATAGATATAGATATAGGTATAGGCATAGGTATAGGTATAGGTATAGGTAAGGTATAGGTATAGGTATAGGTATAGATAAATTATCTTTCATATTTCCATTTTTTAGCTCATTCTCTGGTGATAATTATTCTTCAAAGTATCAAATCTGTAGCTATGTATGTTGTCTTGGTTCTTCTTATTTCATTGGTTCTGCTTGGTTCTACTCAGTTCATTATCCCACGTAGCTCTTTCCAAATTGTAAAAAAATCATCCTGCTCATCATTTCTTACAGCACAGTAGTATTACACCATAATAATTTACCACTGTTTATTTAGTCATTCCCCAATTGATGGGCATCCCCACAATTTCCAGTTCTTTGCCACCACAAAGAGAGCTGCTATAAATATTTTGGAACATAGAGACACTTCTTTTTTCCCTGATCTCCGTGGGAAACAAACCCAGTAATTTATTGCTGGGTCTAAAAGGTATACAGAGTTTTATAACTCTCTGGGTATAATTCCAAATTGCTCTCCAAAATGACATCATTTACCATATTTTTACAGCTCTTTTCAATGTCTGCCGTCATTGAAGATAGTTGGATTCTCATATCTGCTTCTACATTAAAAGAGATTGTGATCATTTTTTTAGTTGAAGTTTATGAAGAAAATCCAGTCATACACATATATGTAGTTGAAAAAATGAGTATTTTAGTAGGCAAATAATGTTTTACTATTATGAAAATAGTTCTGGCCTCATGAAACCTTTTAAAATGTCTTATTTTGAGAATGGATAGCCTAAAATAATAGTAATGGCATCCTATGCTTTTCCTTGTGCCTAATTTATCCAGATTTTAAATCACATGTTAACATCATCATTAATTTTTACATTATTGTGACACAGGATAAATATTAATTAATATATCCAATTTAAAGATAGGGATATAAGGAGGTACAGGTACAAGGAAAGGGAAAGTGACTTACCTAAGTCGAGTCAAAGGAAAAACAGGAACCAAGACTCTGGAATTATGATTCTAGGTACAATTTTCTGACCATATGGGAACATTCCATTTTCTTCTCCCTAAATTCTATCATCTATAGTAGTATACTCCAAAGTTTTTTGATCATGCACCTCTATTAGATAAATATGTTTGATTATCTCCCCCAAATGGGTTTTTTAATTTTTAAATTTTTAAAATATTTTTCCATGTTTCCATGATTCATTTTCTTTTCCTCCCCTCCTGCCTCCCGGAGCCAATAACCCTTTCCACTGAGCTATACAATTGTTATCACTTATACCTATTTCCATACTGTTCATTTTTGCAATAAAGCAATCTTTTAAAACCAAAACCCAAAATTATATACCCATATAAACAAATGATAAGTAATGTTTTCTTCTGCATTTCTACTCCACAGTTCTTTCTCTCGATGTGGATAGCATTCTTTCTCATAAATCTGTTGGGATTGTCTTATAGTAACAAAGTCCATTACATTGGATTGCTCCACAATGATTCAGTTTTCTGTGTACGATGTTCTCCTGATTCTGCTCATTTCACTCTGCATCAGTTCCTGGAGGTTCTTCCAGTTCATATAAAAATCCTCCAGTTTATCATTCCTTACAGCACAATAGTATTCCATCACCATCAGATACCACAATTTGTTCAGTCATTCCCCAATCCAGGGACACCCCCTCATTTTCTAATTTTTTTGCCACCACAAAGAGTGCAGCCACAAAACTAATACTGGTATTGCTGGATCAAAAAGGGTGTGAACTCTTTTAAAGTGCTTTGGGCATAATTCCAAATTGCCTTCTAGAATGGCTGGATCAATTCATAGCTCCACCAGCAATGCATTAGTGTCCCAATTTTGCCACATTCCCTCCAACGTTTATTATTTTCCTTTACTGTTATATTGGCCAATCTGCTAGGTGTGAGATGGTACCTCAGCATTGTTTTGATTTGCATTTCTCCAATCAGGAAGGATTTAAAAAACTTTTTCATGTGATATTTTTATGTCTTCATCTGTCATTTGGGGATATCCCCCCCTAATATGAACAGAGCAAGAATCATTTCAGGACCCAAGAACTTTCCCCTCTCTCCATGCATGCCCCATAGAATGGTCTCCACTATTAATTTACATTTATTTATTTATAAATAGTCTGTTACTCTAGTACATCCATTACAAAAGAAACTAAAAATAGACACTTAAAAGGATAAAGATGAAAGAATTGTTTTAAAAATTATTTTATTGGTAATGCTAAAAACCTTTTGGTCTCATTAAAATTATTCATAGTGATTATTTTAGTGAAATCAATGTGATTGAACATACTTTTTATAAAGGTCTTGGTTCAAAGTTCTATTTATTTCAGTAGCTAGTTTTTATGACTCAGCTGAAAAATTTAAAAATCTCACAAAGATACATAGATCCAAATGGAAGAAAAATATTATTGCCCATGCTCATTAACTCATGATAATCCTTTTTTTAAAACATATTGACAAATTGTACATAGGTCTTTGATGAAATATGATTGATAAATTTTTGTCTTCCCTGATGACAATTAGTTTTTCTTGCAGATTTACATTTTTAACAAATGAGTTCAAAACGCATTAAAACTCTTTGTTTGGAAGAATTTAAAACAGGTTAGAAAAATTTTATTTGCAAAAATTTTTTTAGGGTGAGAACATAGGAATTTTTTTTTTGTCCAGAGACTAGATCTATGATTTCACTGGTATTGGGAATTTCCAAGTAATTTATAAAGTCTTTAAGGTTTGTGAGGCCTTTTACAAATATTATTCCATTTTATCCTAACAACAACCCTGGGAGGCAAGTGCTATTAGCCTAGAAGGTAGGAGTTACTATTATTATTATCATCCCCTTTTTATAGATGAGAAAAATTAGGAAGACAGTTTAAATAACTTGTCCAAGGTCATATAATTAGTGAGTATCTCAGACTGGATTTGAACTTGTTTTCCTGATTTCAAGTCTAATTCTCTACCCATCACACCACCTAGTTGCCTTCCCTACCAAAGGTTGGCAGCTTCTCTACATTTTATAGCCTTATATATAGCCTCCAATATATGTCAGAAAAGAGCCTTGAAGTATTCCATAATTCACTCTGTCATGTTTCTTCTTTTACATAAATGACATATCTATACTATTTGGGGCATAAAACATAAGACAATAAAATGTCAAAAAAACAAACATACATTTGCACTGTTTGGATCAATATATGCCTTGTTTGTTGTTTCTTTGTTTTTTAAAAGATATTGTTAATATCTAATATCTCAATGCACATAGGACAAGTCTCATCCCTAATGACTGTAGCTGTAAATCCATATTGCAAATCATCTTCTATTCTAATTCTTTTGGACATTTTTTTTTAATTTGAGTTGATTTATTTGTTTAGAATATTTTTCCATGGTTACATGATTCATGCTTTTTCCCATCCTTTTCCCTCTCCCCTTCCAGAGCTAACAAGCAATTCCACTGGGTTATACATGTATCATTGTTCAAAACCCATTTCCATGTTATTCATATTTGCAATAGAGTGTTCTTCTAAAGTCAAAAGTCCAATCATATTCCCAGTGAACCATGTGATTAATCATATGTTTTTCTTCTGCATTTCTACTCTCCCACAGTTCTTTCTCTGGATATGGATAGCATTCTTTCTCATAAGTCCTTCAGAATTGTTCTAGTTCGTTGCATTGCTACTAATAGAAAAGTCTGTTAAATTTGATATGCCACAATATTTTAGTTTCTATGTACAATGTTCTTCTTTCGCTCCTTTCATTTTGCATCAATTCCTGGAGGTCATTCCAGTTCACGTGGAATTCCTCCAGTTCATTATTCCTTTCAGCACAATAGTATTCCATCACCAACAGATACCACAATTTGTTCAGCCATTCCCCAATTGAAGGGCATCCCCTCGTCTTCCAATTTTTTGACACCACAAAGAGCACAGCTAAAAATATTTTTGTACAAGGATTTTTCCTTATGATCTCATTGGGGTACAAACCCAGCAGTGGTATGGCTGAGTCAAAGTCTTTTAAAGTCCTTTGGACATAATTTTTGGACATCTTTTTATCAGCCTTATTAGGTCTACATTATTTTTACCTTGTCATGTGACTGATCAAGAGGAGGAAAAGGGTCAACTCTGCCATATTCTTGCCCTTTTGTGATCTCATTACTAGCATTATCCTTGATCCACAATCTCTTCAGAGGTTATTTTTAAGCCATTTGTCCATGAGGGTAAATTGGTTAAAACTAGATGATATAATCTATGAGTCCTCTTAACCTGACACATGTAAACTACAGTACATCAAAATATGCTGAAAGTGATAATGTAGTGAAAGTTTTACGGGTGAGTTAATCCCATTCACATTCATATTTATGATTACTATGTATTTCCTTCCATCCTGATTTTCCCCTTTGTTTATCCTTCTCTTTCCCTCCTTTTATCTTGCCTCTTCTCAAAAGTGGCCTTTTGATCTCCTCCCACTTCCCCTAGTCTACCTACTCTTCTATCAGCCCTCCATTCACCTATCTGTTATCTCCTTTTCTCTCCTACTTCCCTTTAGGAAAGATAGATGTGTGTTATTCCTTCTTTCAGTCAATTCTGATGACAGTAAGGATTGTAAGCTATTGATCCAAGTGGGGCGCATGCTTCAGAACCCCAAGAATCCAAGGGCAGTTGAGGACGGTTGGAACCAGGGTATATAACGGGGAAACCCACGAGCAGAAGGCTCACTGGGTTTTGGGAGAGTTCCTAGGCCTAGCTATACCTCATACCAGCTGATCCTTGTGCTTTTACCCTATTACCTCATATGACATCTAGTCCAGACTGACCTTCATTAAAACAGATTATTACAGCTGCTGAAGATCTCATAGGCAGTTAGTAGAGACATCTACTAAATCATCATCTCTGCGGACCTTCAATCAACTATAGCAATAATCCACCTAAAGCTTACTCATTTACTTTATTAGTTAGATATAAGAGCTATAAATAAGGAAGGGAAAAGAACTGTGAAAGGGGCAAAGGGACTTTTGCCCAGCCAGGGTGAAGCCAGCCCCAAAACTCAACTAATTAGCTATAGAGTCCTCCTTATCCCTCTTTCCTTCTGATCTCCTTTTCCCCCATTTGATTCACCTTGTTATTAAAAAGAGTTATATTCATATTACAGATAGCATTTGAATTCTTCAGTTAGGAAAGCCAGTATCAATTGACTTACCCTGAGGGATTCTCCATATTCCATCAGAATTGTCAGTTGGCTGGGGAGTCAGATGTGTGGGCCTTTCCTGATTTTATCATTAATTCTTTGATTTTGGACCTCACCCATTATCCAGAAACATCCTCTCTTGTGGGAATACTCTTTCTCTCAACTAAACCATTGAGTTGGGAGAGAATCAATCCATTCCTCTTATGAAAAGCCATTGGCCCTCTCCCTCAAGTAAGAACAAGCAGGCTCTGTGTCATCTTAGGAGAGAACCTTCAACTGTTACAGTCTCTCTTGCACCCATCCCCCACTAAAGGTTATGAGCGTGCAGTTTGCTTCAGTCTGATACCTGCTTGATTCTTATAGGTTCAAGCCTTATCCACTCCCCCATCTTCCCCTTCAGTGCAAAAGCTCTTTTGAGCCTCTTTTATGCAAGATAATTTACCTCATTCTACCTCTCCCTTTCCTCTTCTTCCAGCTCATCCCTCTTTCTTCCCCCTTAATTCTATTTTTTTTTTGGATATCATCACATCCTAGTCAACTCACACCCAAGCCTGCTGTCTATGTATACCTCTTCTATATGCCCTCATAATGACAAAGTTCTTAGGAGTTATAAGTATCATCTTCCCATATAGGAATATAAACATTTTAGACTTATTGAATCCATTATGATATCTCTTTCATATTTACTTTTTTCTGCTTCTCTTGAGTTTTATATTAGAAAGTCAAATTTTATTTTCAGCTCAGGTCTTTTCATTGCTTGAAAGTCCTCTATTTCATTAAATATCCATTTTCTTTTCCCCACAGGATTATCCTCAGTTTTTCTGGGGGCTATAATTCTAGCTTCTTCACCCTCCAGAATATTATATTCTCAGCTCTCCAGAGAAGCTTCTAAATTTTATGTTATCCTTACTGTGGGTTCATGATATGTGAATTGTTTCTTTCTGGCTGATTTCAATATTTTCTCTTTGATCCGCGAGCTGTGGGATTTGATTATGAAATTCCTGGGAGTTTTCATTTTAGGACCTATTTCAGGAGATAATTGGTAGATTGTTTCCATTTCTAATTTACCCTCTGATTCTAGGATATCAGGGCAGTTTTCTTTGATAATTTCTTAATTATCATTATTAGGCATGTCTTAGACTCTTATTTTGGTCATGGTTTTCAAGTAATCCAGTAATTCTTAAATTATTTCTTGACCCATTTTCCATGTCAGGGTTTTTCCAATGAGATATTCCATATTTTCTCCAACTTTTTCATTATTTTCATTTTGTTTTATAGTTTCTTGATGTCTTGTGGAATTGTTAGCTTCTGCTTCCCCAATCTCATTTTATAGAATTATTTTCTTCAGTGAGTTTTTTTTTACTTCCTATTCCATTTGGCTAATACTAATTTTTTTCTTTTTTTTTAACATTTATTAATATTCATTTTTAACATGGTTACATGATTCATGCTCCTCCTTTCCCCTTCACCCCCACCCCGCACTCCCCCCAACCATGGCCGATGCACATTTCCACTAGTTTTGTCATGTGTCCTTGATCAAGACCAATTTCCAAATTGTTGGTAGTTGCATTGGTGTGGTAGTTTCGAGTCCACACCCTCAATCATGTCCACCCCGACCCATGCGTTCAAGCAGTTGTTTTTCTTATATGTTTCCTCTCCTGCAGTCCTTCCTCTGAATGTGGGTAGCATCTTTACCATAAATCCCTCAGAATTGTCCTGGGTCATTGTATTGCTGCTGGTACAGAGGTCCATTACATTCAATTTTACCATAGTATATCAGTCTCTGTGTACAGAGTTCTTCTGGCTCTGCTCCTTTCGCTCTGCATCTGTTCCCAGAGGTCTCTCCAGTTCGCCTGGAACTCCTCCAGTTTATTATTCCTTTTAGCACAATAGTATTCCATCACCCGCACATACCACAGTTTGTTCAGCCATTCCCCAATTGAAGG
>NC_058135.1:34857754-34898430 GCF_016433145.1 Gracilinanus agilis | reverse complement strand
TGGTTTTCGGCCATAATCTTCTGGTTTTCGGCCACAATCTTCTGGTATTCCTTTTCAATCTGGTCATTTCTGGTGTTCAATTTCAAGATTCTACCTTATTAAACAGTTATTTTCTTGCCAGATCTCTTCCATTTTCCTCAAAATCTCAGTTTTGAACTCTTCCATAGCTTGTGAGGAGTTTTCCTTATTTGAGGAGGGTCCGGATGCTTGTTTGTTCTTCTCCTCTGTTTGCTCGGTTGTCTGGATTTTCTCTGTGTAAAAGTTGTCGAGTGTTAAAGGCTTCTTTTTCTTGTTGTTATTCTTTCTCTTCTGAGTTTCCTGAGTCTGGGTAGCCATCGTTAGCCCAGCAGCTTCTCAGGTTTATCCTCGAGCTCAGTGTCTGTCCGTGGTCTATTGGCTCCTGAGGTCTGAGTTCTGGTTTTTTCCAAGGTCAAGCCCCCTGGTGGACCCCCTGCTTGATCCTCTGCAGGAGGTTCCTTTACAAGTCTCAGGGCACTGCTTCCACAGTTGTATACCCGTCTGCACTGGCTCCCCGCTCAGGTTTTCAGAGCTTTAGTTCCTGGCTGTGTCTGCCTCCACCCACGCCTCCGCCCGTGCCTGTGCTCTCAGCCTGTGCTCTGTGTCCTGTGTCCACTCTCTGCTCCCGCGCTCAGATTTCGCGTGTGTTCTTTGGCTTATTGGGGTCCTAAATCTTGCTGCTCTCAGGAACAGGCCCCGGAGCTGCCAATGACTCGATGGGTGCCCCAAACTTGCTCTATTTCTTTTTCGCTGGCTTCGGCACTATAGATGTTGTGTGTGGAGGGGGTGGGGGTAGGGTGGTTGCTCAGCCTGCGATTTAGTGAGCGCTGTTTCACCCCTTTATAGCATGGAAATGCCTCGATTCCACGTACCTTCCACTCTGTGCCCTGTTGTGGGGTTCCTCCATTCGTCTGGACTTGTTTTTATGTCCCCTTGAGGAGTTTTGTGTGTTTCGGTCAGGAGAGGTTAAGAGCTGCTTCTTACTCTGCCACCATCTTAACCCAGAAAAACTACAGCTGCCCAGTGCAGAAGGCCGAGCTGACCCGGCTTGCCAATACGCTGCTCCACGTACAAAATCTCCACTGGCTGGTGGTGGAGGACGCGCCGCTTCGGACGCCCCTGACTGCCCGCCTCCTCCCGCTAATGCTAATTTTTAATGAATTCTTTGCTACAGTAAATTTGTGTACATCTTTTTTCCATGTGACCAACTCTGCTTTTACGAAGTTTTTCTCTTCGGTGAATTTTTGTGCCTCTGTTACCATTCTGTTCTGTTTTTTAAGGTATTATTTTCTTCATTTTTTTTTAACCTCCTTTACCAAGCTATTGATTATTTTTCATTATTTTCTTATAGCACTCACATTTCTTTTCCCAATTTTCCTCTACGACTCTTATTTAATTTTTAAAATCCTTTTAGACCTCTTTCGGGATTTCTTTTGGAGCCTGAGACCAATTCTCATTTTTGTTTGAGGTTTACATGTGGCTACTTTGATTCTTCTAAATTTATGCTTTTATCATCTTATTATTATTATTCTCACTTAACCCCAATTGCCTAGCTCTTATTGCTCTTCTGCCTTGAAACCAATATAAGTGGGGGAATCTTCCTCTACCAACTAAGAGAGTACAATCAGTCTGCAATTTGTAGATTTAGAGAATGGCTTGTGATTCAGAGAAGTTATGACTTGCCTATGATTCCTCCAAATAGAAGGTATAAAAGTTGGGATTTGAACCCATGTTGTCTTGTCTCTGAATCCATCATTCTAACTGCAACCAGTCAACTACTTCTCCATTTAGGGGTCTTGGGGCCATCCTGAAGGATTGGGGATCCTAAATTATCATTCAAGGGCTCCATCTGATGTGTTCTCACCAATATCAATCAACCTGTTGCCATAATTAACTTTTACGAAAATAATCTTGCACTTGCTCTGTATAACAAGAACCCAAGTATAACAAAAACTGAGCATGCTCTAAGGATAATGCCTTAATTGGCCAAACATCCCATTAAATTGGGGAAATGGAAATAAGAAAACTGAGAAAATATCTTTGCTCCAAGTTCTGCCCTCTGGGTGGGGCCAGATGGAACAAGTCTAATTTTTCACAAATACTTTCACAAATACTCTTTCACAAATACTTTAAGACAGTCATTATGTTTTCCATGACTCTCCTTTTCTCCAGTCAAGATATGGCCAATTCCTTCAACTGACCTTCCTATTTAAGGCTCCACCATTTTGGTTGCCTCCTCTGGCAGCTCTCCAGGTGATCAAAGTCTTTCCTAAACTGTGGTACCCAGAACTGAACACAAGACTACAAGTGAGGTCTGACTAGAGGTCAATCAAGACCATCACCTCCCTATTCCTGGAAGCTATTACCAGGCTAATACAGTTTAAGATGACATTACAGGAAGCTGGGCAACACAGTAGGGAGAGTGCCGGTCCTGGAATCAGGAGGATCAGGATTCAAATCTGCCTTCAGAACTTCCTAGCTACAGTGTGATCCTGGGCAAGTCATTTAACTCCAATTGCTTAATCCTAGTTGCTCTTCTCTCTTAGAAATGATATTAAGACAAAAGGTAAAAGGTTTTAAAAAATTTTTAAGGTGATTATAATTTTTGGTTGCCATATCTATTTACAATTAACTTGAACCAGAGCAAGTCATGAATTCTCTCTGAACTTCAGTTCCCTTACCTAAAAAAAGGAGAAACTAAATGATTCCCAAGGTCTCTCTGGCTTTGGCATTACTGGCCCTAATGGAGGTTGGATGCCTAAAGTTTTATTATCCAGCTTTAAGGAATGACCCAGGTGTTCAAACAGAGGCTATATTATAGAAGGATTCTTGTATAACACGAAAGGCTGAGTTCGATGATCTTCTGAAAATTTTTCCTAAATTCTAGTACTGTTTTTAGGGGAGTGAGAACCAGTCTTAGGACTGATGATTGAATTCCCTTTACTAATAGTGACCAGTATCTCCTCTGCAAGTTCATCAAAGGAAGTTGCCTGGGGTATTAGGAAGCTGAGAGGCTTACCCAGGGTCATACTAACATCACATGTCAGAGGCAGGATCTGTGCCTTGAGGCCAGATCTCTATATCTTATACAACAGCTGCTTCCGGAAGCCCCCTTCCTTCACATTTTTTTCATTATTTCCCTTGATATTCTTGATCTTTTGTTATTCCAAATGAAATTTGTTATAGTTTTTCCTAATTCAGTGAAAAAGTTTTTTGGTAGTTTGATAGATATGGCGCTAAATAGGTAAATTAATTTGGGTAGAATGTTCATTTTTATTATGTTAGCTCGTCCTACCCATGAACAATTAATGGCTTTCCAATTGTTGAGATCCAGTTTTATTTGTTTGGAAAGTGTTTTGTAGTTGTTTTCTTATAATTGCTGTGTTTGTTTTGGTAGGTATATTCCTAAGTATTTTATATTGTCTAGGGTGATTTTGAATGGTGTTTCTCTTTCTACTTCTTGCTGCTCTAGTGTGTTGGAAATGTATAGAAATGCTGATGATTTATGTGCATTTATTTTGTATCCTGCCACTTTGCTAAAGTTGTTGATTATTTCTACAAGCTTCTTAGTTGATTCTCTAGGATTTTTTAAGTAGACCATCATATCATCTGCAAAGACTGATAGCTTAGTCTCCTCATTGCCTATTTTAAAACCCTCAATTTCTTTTTCTTCTCTAATTGCAACTGCTAGTGTTTCTAGTACAATGTTAAATAATAGAGGAGATAATGGGCATCCTTGTTTCACTCCTGATCTTATTGGGAAGGCTTCTAATTTATCCCCATTGCATATGATGCTTGTTGATGGTTTTAGGTATATACTGTTTATTGTTTTTAGGAAAGGACCTTCTATTCCTATACTTTCCAGTGTTTTCAATAGGAATGGATGCTGTATTTTGTCAAAGGCTTTTTCAGCATCTATTGAGATAATCATGTGATTTTTTTTTGTTAGATTGTTGATATGGTCAATTATGTGGATGGTTTTCCTAATGTTGAACCATCCTTGCATTCCTGGTATAAATCCCACCTGATCATGGTGGATGATCTTCTTAATTACTTGCTGGAGTCTCTTTGCTAATATTCTATTTAAGATTTTTGCATCTATGTTCATTAGGGAGATTGGTCTATAGTTTTCTTTCTCTGTTTTTGATCTACCTGGCTTTGGAATCAGTACCATATTTGTGTCATAAAAGGAATTTGGTAGGACTCCTTCTTTGCTTATTATATCAAATAATTTGTGTAGTATTGGGATTAGTTGCTCTTTGAATGTCTGATAGAATTCACTTGGGAATCCATCAGGTCAAGGTGATTTTTTCGTAGGGAGTTCTTTGATGGCTTGTTCAATTTCTTTTTCTGATATGGGATTATTTAGTTATTCTATTTCTTCTGCTGTTAATCTAGGCAATTTATATTTATATTTATATTATATTCATCCATATCTCTTAGATTGCTATATTTATTGCCATATAATTGGGCAAAGTAGTTTTTAATGATTGCCTTAATTTCCCCTTCATTAGAGGCGAGGTCTCCCTTTTCATCTTTGATACTTTGAAATTGTATCAATCTTTGATACAATTTGGTTTTCTTCTTTCCTTTTTTTTTATTACATTGACCAGTACTTTGTCTAGTTTATCTTTTTTTTCAAAATACCAGCTTCTAGTCTTATTTATTAATTCAATAGTTCTTTTACTTTCGATTTTATTAATTTCTCCCTTGATTTTTAGTATTTCTAATTTAGTTTTCATCTGGGGATTTTAAATTTGCTCGCTTTCTAGTTTTTTGAGTTGCATGCCCAATTCGTTAATCTCTGCCCTCCCTAATTTGTTAATATATGCACTCAAGGATATAAATTTCCCCTTGAGTAGTGCCTTGGCTGCATCCCACAGAGCTTGGTAGGATGTCTCATCATTGTCATTCTCTTCAATGAAATCATTGTCATTCTCTTCAATGAAATTGTTGATTATTTCTATGATTTCTTCTTTGACTAGCTGGTTTTGGAGAATCATATTATTTAATTTCCAATTAGTTTTTGATTTGCCTGTCCAGGTGCCCTTTCTAATTATTATTTTTATTGCATTATGATCTGAGAAAGTTACATTTATTATTTCTGCTCTTTTGCATTTGTTTGCAATGTTTCTATGCCCTATTACATGGTCAATCTTTGTGAATGCCCCATGTGCAGCTGAAAAGAAGGTGTATTCCAGGGGCAGCTGGGTAGCTCAGTGGAGTGAGAGTCAGGCCTAGAGACAGGAGGTCCTAGGTTCAAACCTGGCCTCAGCCACTTCCCAGCTGTGTGACCCTGGGCAAGTCACTTGACCCCCATTGCCCACCCTTACCAATCTTCCACCTATGAGACAATACACCGAAGTACAAGGGTTTAAAAAAAAAAAAGAAAAGAAGGTGTATTCCTTTTTGTCCCTATTTATTTTTCTCCACATATCTATTAAATCTAATTTTTCTAGGACTTCATTCACCTCTCTTACCTCTTTCTTATTTATTTTTTGGTTTGATTTATCTAGATCTGAAAGAGGAATATTTAGATCTCCCACTAGTATGGTTTTACTATCTATTTCCTTCTTAAGCTTTACAAGTTTCTCCTTTACAAATTTAGATGCTATGACATTTGGTGCATACATATTGAGCAATGTTATTTCCTCATTGTCTATACTGCCTTTTATCAGGATGTAATTACCTTCCCTGTCTTTTTTAATCATATCTATTTTTACTTTGGCTTTATCAGAAATCATGATTGCCACTCCTGCCTTTTTTTTTCCTCATTTAAAGCCCAAAAGATTTTGCTGAAGCCCTTTATTTTAAACTTGTGTATGTCCACCCGCCTCATATGTGTTTCTTGTAGACAACATATATTAGGATTTTGGTTTCTAATCCACTCTGCTATTTGCTTTTGTTTAATGGGTGAGTTCATCCCATTCACATTCAGAGTTATAATTATCAGTTGTGTATTCGCCAACATTTTGGTATCCTCCCCTAATTCTATCCCTTCTTCTTACATGATTTCCTTTTAAATCAATGGTTTGCTTTAAGCCAGTAACCCTTGTTCCATCCCTTGATTAACTTCCCTTTTTACCCCCTCCCTTATTATTCCCCTCTTTTTATTTTTAAGGCCTAATGAATTCCCTCCCCCTTCTTCTCCCCTCCCTTTTTTGACCTCCCCACTCCCCTGCTTCCCTTGGTTTATCCCTTCTGACTTTCTCAGTAGGGTTAGATAGAGTTTTATATCCCAATGGATATAACTAGTCTTCCCTCTCAGGGTTAATTATACTGAGAGTGAGGTTTAAATATTACCTCTTAATGCTCTCTTCCTCTCCTTCTTATTCATCCCTTCCCCTTCCCATGCCGTCTTTGTGTGTAATAGAATATCCTATTTTTCTTATTCCTTCAAGATTCTCTTGGTGTCCTCTACTATTCACCCCTCCTCTTTCCCTCCCACCCATATCATCTTAGACCATTTAGTATTCCAACCTCTCCCTATGAATAATTCTTCTAATTATTATAATAGTGAATGCTATAATGGTGAAGAGAGTTCACTACAGAGAATTATACATAACATTTCCCCACATAGGAGTACCAATAATTAGATCTTATTGAAGCCCTTAAAGAGGCAAATTTTAAAAATATGAGTTTTCTTACTTTCCCTTCTCTTTCTTATTTACCTTTTCATGTTTCTCTTGATTTTTGTGGTTGGATATCAAACTTTCCATTTAGTCCTGGTCTTTTCTGTGCAAATGCTTGGAAATTTTTTATCTTGTTGAATGCCCAAACTTTCCCCTGGAAGAATATAGTCAGTTTTGATGGGTACATGATCCTTGGTTGTAAACCAGTTCTCTTGCCTTTCTGAATATCATATTCCAAGCCTTGAGGTCTTTTAGTGTGGTGGCTGCCAGATCCTGTATGATCCTGATTGGTGCTTCTTGATGTCTGAATTGTCTCTTTCTGGCTTCTTGTAAATTTTTTTTCTTTTACTTGGAAGCTCTTGAATTTGGCTATTATATTCCTGGGGGGTTGTCTTTTCAGTGTCTAGTGTAGAGGGTGATCTATGGATCCTTTCAATGTCTATATTGCCCTCTTGTTGTAGAACTTCAGGGCAATTTTGCTGAATAATTTCTTTTAGTATGGAGTCCAAATTTCTATTAATTTCTGCTTTTTCAGGAAGACCAATGATTTTCAGATTGTCTCTTCTAGACCTGTTTTCTTGATCTGTCAGTTTCTCATTGAAATATTTTATGTTTCCTTCTATTTTATCAGTCTTTTGACTTTGTTTTATTTGTTCTTGCTGTCTTGATATATCATTGGCTTCTACTTGCCCAATTCTTGCCTTTAGAGATTGGTTTTCTGCTATAAGCTTTTGATTTTCCTTTTCAGTTTGGTCTGACCTGTTTTCCAGCTGTTTGATTTTGGTCTCCAATTTGCTTATTAATTCTTTTGATTTGGGGGCATCTTTTTCTAATTGCCCAATTCTAGCCTTTAGAGACTGGTTTTCTTTTCAATCTGGTCATTTCTGGTCTTTGATTTACTTGCCTCACTTTCCAGTTGTGAAATTCTGCCTTTTAAACTGTTATTTTCTTGCCAGATCTCTTCCATCTTTCTCATGATCTCAGATTTGAACTCTTCAAGACCTTGTGACCCATTTTCATTGTTTTGGGAAGGTGTGGATATGGTTACTTGTGTGTTCTCCTCAGTTGTTTCCTCTGTTGTCTGGATTTTTTCTGTGTAAAAGTTGTCAAGTGTTAAAGGTTTTTTCTTCTTTATCTTTCTCTTCTGGTTTTCCTGATGATTCTGGCTTGCCATTGTAAGCTGAGTTCCCTCTCAGCTTTATGCTCGCGCTCAGGATCTGTCTGCGCTCTTTAGACTCCTGAGATCTCAAGTCTAGTTGTTTTGAGACAAGCCTGCTGGTGGTCTCCTTGCTCGTTCTTCTGCCTGAAGCTCCTTTAACAGTCTCAGGGAGCTGATTCCACAGTCAAGCACCTCTCAGCACTGGGTCCCCACTCAAGGTCCGCTCCTGCACTCAGAATCAGCCCCTTCGACCACACCCCAGTCCTCACTTTAATCCGTGCCTCAGCCCGCGCCTGTGTCAGCCCCTTCGCCTGTGCCTGGGCTCAGGGTTTGTGCTCGGAGTCTGCAAGTTCCTCTGCCTCCCGGGGGGTCCTAAGTCTTGCTGCTCCCAGGAACAAGCCCTGGTGAGCTGCCAATGACCCAATGGGTGCCCCAAATCTGCTCCGACTCCCGTGTGCTGGCTTTAGCATTATAGGTGGTGTGGGGTGGGGGAGGGGGTTGCTCCTCTAGTGTTTTCGTGGGAGCTGTTTCACCCCCTTATAGCATGGAAATGCCCCGTTTCCACATACCTCCAATGCTGCGCCCTGTTGTGGGGTCCTTTCTTTCCTCTGGATTTGTTTTTATGTCTTCTTGAGGAGTCCTATATGCGTGGGTTAGGAGAAGTCAAGCAGCTGCTTTTTACTCTGCCTCCATCTTAACCCGGAACCTGAATAATTTTTTTAAGCTTTACCTTCCATTTTAGAATCAATACTAAGTATTGGTTCCAAGTCAGAAGAGCAATAAGGGTTAGACAACTGGGATTAAGTGACTTGCCCAGGGTCACACAGCTAGGAAGTGTCTGAGGGCACACTAGAACCCCAGCCCCTACCCCCACCCATCTCTAAGCCTGGCTCACTATCCACTGAGAGATATGATTGCCCTAGTAAGTCATTTTTTTACATTTTTATTTAATTAATTAATTTAAAATATTTTTCCATGGTTACATGGTTCATATTTTTACCTTCCCCTCCACCTCCTGTAGCCGATTCACAATTCCACCAGGTTTCACATGTAGCATTGATCATGACCTATTTCCATATTATTGATATTTGCACCTAGTAACGCTTAATGAAAATTCTCCTTGTTCTTGCCTTATATCATCCATTCAGTAACAACCAGGACCCAATCACAGAGAAGCATCTGTTTTTCAAGTATCATAAGTTGTCATTACAGGCAGCCAGCAAAAGTCATTTCTGACTGCCCAATGGCACCTGCCACTCAGTTTGCTCCTAAGGGACGTAAACTTCAAACAAAGCCAAACATGAGAAGCCAGGAAGAAAAATCGATAGACTTCAAAGTGCCTTGGTAAATGGAGGCTATGAAAAAAACCACATCCACCAACGGAGAAGACAGGTTCTCCATACTATATACACAACATATACCTCATCAGTCACTGCACTAAGCACTGAAGAATCAAAAAGACGGGAAAAAAAATGCTCTCAAGTTGTACGTGTTGGAAGAGGAGCAAAGGGGGCAGGTTTGAAAATGATTATGAAGGTAGAGATGACGAGACTTGGCAACAGGTTGGCTCTAGGGATGGGGGCTTAGAGATTAGTGAGACATTAAAGAGTACATCTAGGGGGTAGCTGGGTAGCTCAGTGGATTGAGAGTCAGGCCTACAGATAGGAGGTTGTAGGTTCAAATCCGGCCTCAGGCACTTCCCAGCTGTGTGACCCTGGGCAAGTCACTTGACCCCTATTGCCCACCCTGACCACTCTTCCACCAAGGAGCCAATACACAGAAGTTAAGGGTTAAAAAAAAATTTTTTTTAAAGTGGAAAAAAAAAAAAGGACATCTAGGTTGTAGTCTAGGTGACAGGGAGAATAATGGTGCCCTCAACAGTAATAGAAGAGGGTGTCAGGGGATGGGAAGATAGTAAGTTCAGCTTTTTAAGCTGCATGGATGTTAGGAGAAAGGTTAGGGCTGGATAAGCAGATCTGAGAACCATCAGCCCAGAAATGATCATTGCATTCATGGATACTAATGAGATCACCAAGCAAAATTGCTGTTGTTTGTCCATTTTCAAAGAGGACCAATGATGTCACTTGACTTGCACATGAGTTGGATTTAAATAAGGCAGAGTTGTAAAAAGCTATCAGCCTTCCTCTGTCTTCCAGAAACATCCAAGTCCAGTGGCAAGACAAAAGGCAGGACCATTGGAAGACCTTGGCATCCGAGATGTCTGACCTCACTCTAAGAGCTCCATAGTGCTTGCTTTGGCCGCCTTCATGGCCATGGAAACAAATAGTTCTAGTATAGAAGAGAAAAAGAAAAGAAAAAAGACTCAGAATAGAGACTTGGGCACCCACCATTAACAGGTATGACTTAGATGAATATCCAGCAAAGAAGACTGAGAAAGAATAATTTTATAAGTAGCAGAACCAGGATAGAATAGTCATTAAAACCAAGAATCTATTAAGTCATTTAGTTCCTTTTTAGATTATAGACTATTGGCCACTTGTTATGGACTATATCCAGAATCATCTGGGTTCTCCTCATCTAGTATATTCCCCAAAACCTAACTAAATGGACTGAACTCTGGATTTTCTTAGGGTTGATGAGTTACCAGCTGATCTATGACCTCTTCCACCATGGTTTCATCTGACCCAGTCAACATTATACCATCGATATAGCAGAGGATATCAATGCCTTCAAGAAGTGGAGCCTCTTGTCAGGTCTCTGGCTATTGAACCGTGGTAATATAAAGGAGCATTCCAGGAACCTTGGGGAAAGATGGTGAATACTATTGGAATACAGAAAAAGGCACTGGCAAGATTGATAGCCCCATGCCACTCTCCCAAGACCATCTAGTGCTTCACACTGATGAGATCAGTGTGTGTAAGTACAGAATTTAATTCATCTCCTGATAATATACTATAAATAAATCACCAGATGCCTCTTGACTTCTTCACTGGCCACTATTTTAAGAATTGGGATAGACACTCTAGGCTTTCATCTCCATTATAGGAAGTATCTTTCTTTTTTTTTCTTTCTTCCTTTTTTTTAAACCATTTCACCCTCTTTATTTGGTAGCAGTTACAAATGCATACTATGAGATTATATCATGTAAAATGTAATGTATCAACCTGCCTCAGAGGAACTCCGCAAGTAGTTTAGAAAATTCATAATTTCTATGAGCTAAATGCCTTCAACTTTATTTTTTTCATAGTTCAGTCAAAATCTTTAACATCTTGTCAATTCAAGACTTCCTTTTTAGCCCATATAGGAAGTATCTTTCATCTCTTCCCTGTGTCAGGACCAAATATTAACTCTATAGGGCAGTTCAGGCAACTGCAAAAAAGGTTCTCAATTCATACTACTCACAATAACCATCATAAAAATCCATGCTAAATACCCTTTTACCAGGTGCTGGCTTCCAAGATTACATCTAGGCCTATTATATGTTCTCCCTGATTAGTCACCAAACTAAGGTCTTAATAGTGGACACTAATCTCCCTTTTCCTTAATGGTCTTTCCCCAGCTCCCCCTAATAGAAACTAAGGTATTTGTGTTTATGTGTATGTACAGATACATATTATAGATGTCTTATATAGCTACATATAGATATCTACATATGTCTATATCTTATATATTTTATCCATGATATACAATCACCATACACACACACAATCAAAATAAAAATATTAATAGTAACCCGACTACTATTCCTTTCAGTGGTGTCCGAATCTTCATGACTCCTTCTGAGGTTTTCTTAGAGAGGTTTGCCATTTCCTTTTCCAGCTTATTTTGCAGATAAATAAACTTGCCTAGGATCACACAGCCAGTAAGTATCTGAGGTAGAAACTGAACTCAGGTCTTCCTATTTGCTGCACCTCCTGGCTACTCTATATTGATATGCCCATTATATATTTGGTGCTTCCTTTACTTCCCAAACTAGTGATTCATGTCTGCTCCAGATTCAATACAGTCCTAGTTTCAACAACCTAAGCCATGGACGAACCTCAGCCCTCACCCTAGGGGATTTACCCATTAGCCCCTCAAACCCAAAAAGACAGGGAAAAGACAGATATTACAGGAATATCCTAAAATTTGGTTGCCTTGGTCCTGCATGTCCAGATACCATTTTATTAATGGACTCAGTATTAACCAGCAATCAACTTCTTGTCTTCCCCATTTCATGTGTTAGTACTTCAGGGAGAAGTCATGGTCCTCCCAACACATAACATAGGAGAGGGTCCTGAGCCTCCTATCATGCCCAAGCCCTTATTTATTTGAATGAACAAATTTGCCCGAGGCAGCTTAGAGCTTCCCCAGTTTCTGCTCAAACGTTACCATGTAACCTGCCCTGGCAGGCCTCCATGGTGGTCTAACAAGAAAGGGTTACAGTTAATTAAACCAGAAGACATTTAGGTGGGGGTTAGGGGTACTACGCCAGGCTTAAACGATAATGCATGTAAAACTTTACAAACCCTAAAGCCCTTTCTAATCGCCAATTGTCATCATCATTGGTCTGTCATCAGTCTCCAGTCGGGTGACTTCATTCCCTGAACCAGCTTCTATTGCATTCCTGCTGAGCTCCAGCATTATTGAGCAACACAGGAGTGTGCTGGTTGATGTTTAACTGTGCTTTCTGAAGAAAAATCTACTCACACCTACTTTTAAATTTGTTCTGCATTATTAGCACTTTCCTAAGCCTACAGTCAACAAACCAATGCTCACCCTAAAAATGTTGTTCAGCTAGAGCTGGCTCCCAAAAAGCAAGATCTAACTGCAGCCAAAGCAGGCTGAGAATAGGGAATTAGTGGACAAAAATCCAATCACCAAACCAATCTCTTTAAAAATGTCATGTTTCTCCACTGCCATCTCAGATCAGGATAACAAATAAATCCAAGGGATCTTTTCTTTATGGAGCCAATTTTGTAGAATATCCCATTTTATCCACTTTAAAGAATGAAAAAATTTTTTAAACATTCTCAGGGGGGTAGATAGAATTACTATCCCCACTTTATAGTTGAGGAAACTAAGGCAGAGATTAAGTGATTTGTCCACAGTCAAATAGCTAGTGTCTAAACTTGGGTCTTCCTGACTCCAGGTCCAGCACCCTGTGGAGCATTGCAGGCCACAATAAAACAAAAAACATTGCAATAGAGTAAAATGTGCCATTAGCCTGTAAAGACAAGTGGAAGTTGGATTATGAAGAGAAATTAAGTGTGAACTAGTCAGAAAAACATAAAATGACTGTCAACTAATTCTTGAGTTTCACAATAAGCTTTTTAAAATTAGGGGGAAAAGGAATGGATCCTTGTTCAGTAACAAAACTTCACAAATGAGTCAAACACAATTAGGTATGCTTCATTAACTTTTCCTTTATTCTGAGTGGCAATCTGCCAGATTACCTCTAACTCTACTTTGGAAAAACATCGATCAGATGCTGCCTGAAGTAGAAAAGAAACAAAGCGAATCATCAATATACAGTTTCTATGATACAGAATACACAATAAATTATATCTACATGCAATTCTACAATTACACAATGTAAAAAAATACAGTGTTTTTTATGTACATTTTTTAAGATTTACATTTTTATATACATTTTGTAAACTTTTAAAAATACATTTCTTTGTACAAAACACAAGTGTACAAAGCTTATCAGTTCATACATCACCATTCTTACATCTGTGCCACAGCAAAGAAATTTACTTACATATACTACTACAAACATCTTTTTACTTCATATTTCCACCTTGGCATCCATATTCTAATACCGTTATTCTTGAAATGTGAATTACGTTCTATTTACTTCCTGTATTTCCAAAGAGTATAATGTAATCATATCAACATGTGATTTTTTAATGCAACAAAGCTAGATGTCTGTTGTCACATCAACATTTATCAATTCCGCATTTACCCAGTTCTATGTAATAACCTTATCCAGCATTAATAGCTTTTATACATATGCATGCAAAACTAGTTTTGATTATAGTTTATTAAACACTAAAATAAACTAAAGGATTAAAATACTTAAAAGACTTAAAAAGAATGCAAATACTTGCCAAGCTCTGCTTGCCAATTATTTCTGTAGCTAGTATGACAACTTTAACTAAGATACTAAATATTAAAATGCACAAGAGCAAGACTACTTCATTTTAAAGTTTTGCTGGGTCTGTATTGGATATTACATTCAATGTTTTAAAAGCATATCCTGACATGTCTGAATGTATCCCTCCATCGTGAAGACACATCTGTGAAACTGTTAAGAGGACTATCCATTGTCCCGGCCAAGAGAGTATAGGCACACTCCCAATATGTTTAAATGACAATACCTGAAGAATTTACATGAAGTTGCAAAAGACCCATATATATTTAGATTGCATCTTAAACACACACACACACACACACACACACACACACACACACACACACACACACAACCCTCTGAAAAGTAGTAAATTCAAGGTTTTACTGAATTGTTTCCCCCACCCACCCAGCTACCCCTTCTCCAGTTAAAAAAATCATTTCTATTCAGAAGGAAAAAAAGTGCCACCCTAAGTATTTTCACTACTTGTCTAAGAAGCATAAACCCATTTAATGGCTTAGAATTAAATATGAAAATAGGCCAGATCTGATCTGAATAATAAATAGAAAGTAGGTGGATCCAGTCCATGCAACTCCTTCCTGAAAGATAAAGGGGAGGGGAAGATTATCCCCTATTTATTGCTTAGAAACCGGCACTGCAAACGTGTACTTTGTACAACTAGATTTCTAAGATTGGAAGCACAGGGCTTGTGCCACCTTGAAATCAAAAAAGAAGGTGCATTCTTGATCGCTGGGAGGGGAGCTGCTCAGACTTTCTTCTCCACAACTCATATCTTCACAAGAGTCCTCACTGAAAATGGGCAAAAACAATTATCTTATTTACTATATACTTGCAAATTTTATCTAATTACTTAAAATGTAATCTTGAAATTACAAGGTTAAAGAATGAGGTAACCTTTTTTTTTTGAACCTCCAAAGACTTCCCAACTCCTCTAGACTGATCTGGAGAACCTAATCAGTTCTCCAGATGTACTCCCTGATAAACAAGCTGTTACTACTGAGATAGTTAAAACCAAGGACTCTACTCAACAACCATTGCCTGGAAGTAGAAAATATATTTACAAAGCACTTTAAAATTTGCAAAGCACTCTACAGGCATTTAAAAAAAAATTTAATCCTCAGAGCCACCCTAGGGGGTAGACATTGTTCTTAACTCCATTTTACAGATGAAAAACTGAGGGTAAGAGTGGTTAAATTATTTACTTATGGTCCTGGAGCTAGGTGTCCAAGTCAGGTTGGCTTCATACTAAAGACTTAATAATTTTTAGGGCTAGTACTGAAATCACAACTAAAAAAAAAAATTCTAACTCATTTGGTATCTGAATTACTAATTACATCAAGGTAAAAAAGATAAGTTTTCTGTTAACATGTAATTGTATCTTTTAAAAATACTCAATCATCAGATAAGAAAAGCATCATCCTTGAAATGAATTTCCAGTCTTATAACATGTTTACAACAGGAAGGGATGTTAGAGATCATTTAGCACAACCCCCTCATTTTACACATAAATAGAAATCATTGGTTCAACTATGCAAAATGAAGCAGTTTGCAAAGGAAAATAAATTGGATTTATAGTCATCTTCCAAAGACTCGACTTTTAGAGCTACCATATACTATGTTAGATACTTATTTAAATCACTTTTAAAAACCTTCATGGATATTATGTTAGCTACAAAATATTTTGAGGATAGAATCTCTAAAGTATCACTATGAAACTGTTTTTTTTTTTTTTTAATAAACCCTTGTACTTTGGTGTATTGTCTCATAGGTGGAAGATTGGTAAGGGTGGGCAATGGGGGTCAAGTGACTTGCCCAGGGTCACACAGCTGGGAAGTGGCTGAGGCCGTATGAAACTGTTTTTTTAAAAAAGTCATTGTTTTTGATTTTGCTGATTAAGGAAATCCTACACAGTTTGACTATCTTTAGTCCCAAGGTTCTGAAGCATATTCAAATTTTCCTTTCTCTTTACTGATGAGGATTTTCACAGTAAATACAGTGGCTATTTGGGTAATTAACCAGAATTTTCCATTTTGAAATGCATAAACCCAAATTTTTACACAGTTAAGCTAAAGCTAATCATCACTTCCAAAACTGATTAACTTCTACTATGTTTAAGAGACAATCAGCTGATATGGTATTATTTTGTAACAAGAAAAACGCACAAAAAAAATAAAAATATCAAAGATTAAAAACTTAACAATGCGATCCTATTAGAAATTCTGGGGGAAATATTAAGCTAGAAAGACCATAAAAATGGGAAGTCACACAAATTACAACCACCACCACCCCCATAACTGCTTTTTTCCTCTAAATCTGCTTCAAAGCTTTTATTTTAAATAAAATGCTTATGAGGGTGTATAATGACATAACATGTTGGAAAGAGAGAAGAATTTAAATTTTTTTTCCTGTCAGTACTCCTAGGACAAAAACATCCATATGACTGGATTACACATCACACAGTTGTTTACTCTTCAATGAGTCACTTAATTTCTGAACGTGTTTCCTCATCTGTCAAATGAAGAAATCAGATCCAACCTCAAAGGCCCCTCACACTGCCAACATTCTGCTGACATCATGTCAAACCAGTCAGAAGTAGTTTAAAAGACAGTCCTTTCCTCAAAGGTAGTTGGCTCACCTCTGACTCTCCTCAAAACAGCCGCCTTCTGGAATTGTAGGCAGTTCGGGGACACTGTAATAGCTGTTGTGAAGATTTTGAGCTGTGCGTCTTGAAACAATCCACACAAGCTTTTTATGGTCTGGTTTGCAACACTCGGGAGAAGAATACTCTGCTAGGCATTTTGAAACTAACTCCCTCCAGTAAGAGAAATCAGCATCATTAATCTGAAAATATAACGTTATTAATTTCAAAAAATGAAAACAGAACACATCCAATCTTTAAACCACACTCTGAATCAGGAGGAATATGTCAGAAGTGTTCAGATTATGAGATCTACCAAGGACACTGAAACAGTATCATCCGAACTGATATGTCCTCTGAAAGCTTTTTTTATCTACATACTTGTTTGCAGGTTGTCTTCCCCATTAGATTGTGAGCTCCTTGAGGGCAGGGACTGTCTTTTGCCTTTTGTTTGTAACCCCAGTGCCTGGGACACAGTAGGAACTTAATGTTTATTAAATAGATTTAAGTAGCTTAAAATTTGGTAACATTATTTCTTAAATTCCTTTTAGGACTTAAGAAATTTCCCAGAAAGGAGTGGTGCCATTAAACACTAGAGAATACCACTTTCTTTCTTTTTTTAAAAAAAAACCCCTGTCCAGGGGGCAGCTGGATTGAGAGCCAGGCCTAGAGACAGGAGATCCTAGGTTCGAATATGGCCTCAGACACTTCCTAGCTGTGTGACCCTGGGCAAGTCACTTAACCGCCATTGCCTAGCCCTGTAAAAAATAAAATTAATATAGAAGGATACATATAAAAGATATTAGGGTTTAAAAAATTTAAAACAAAAAACCCGTCTAAGTATGAATACTAAGTATTGGTTCCAAGGCAAAAGAGTGACAAGGGTTAGGGAATGAAGGTTAAGTGACTTGCTCAGGGTCACACAGCTAGAAAGTTTCTGAGGTCAGATTTGAACCCAGGACCTCTCATCTCTGGGACTGGTTAATAACCACTGTGCAACCTAGCTGCCCTGCCACTTTTTTAAAAAAAGAATTTTAATCTTTTGCAAGTTCCCTTGATAATACTATGGTAGTTAGCATGAAGACTTTCAGATAACAAAGAGGATTAGAAAAGAATTGTAATAGCTAACATTTATATATAATACTTTCAAGTTTGCCAACCGCTTTATAATCTCATTTCACAATAGTAATAAAAGCCAACACTTACGTGCCAGGTTAAGGACTTATATAATTATTATCTCATTTGATCCTCACAAAACCCTGATTGGTAGGGGCCATTATTACCTCCACCAAGGTGCTTATATTAGAGGCAACTGAGTCAAATGACTCACCCAGGGTCACTAAGTCAGAAGTGTCTGTTGCAGGACTTGGGCTTGGAGTCAGGAAAGTCCGAGTTAAAAATCAAGCCTCAGGCACTACTAGCTGTGTGAACTTGGGAAAGTCACTTACTCTGTTTGCCTCAATTTCTTCATTTATAAAATGGGGATAATAATAGCACCTCTACTCCTCCCACAATTGTTGTGAAACTCAAATGTTATAATACAAAGCACTTAGCACAGTGCCTGGCATATAGTAGGGACTAGATAAATGTGATCTGTTATTATTGCTATTTTAATTACTCCTGGCTTTCTCTCCATTCCCATGTATGCCACTGCACATATTTTATATCAGGGACTACAATATCTTGAAAAACCATTAGGCAGACAAATTGCCTAAAAGATGCCCTATAGTTGTAGACTACTTTCACACCAGACTTCAAACAAAATTTCTTCTGTAATAATCATCTGGTCTCTTCTTGTAAACACTTAGGTAAAGGGGGCAGCTGGGTAGCTCAGTGGAGTGAGAGTCAGGCCTAGAGACAGGAGGTCCTAAGTTCAAACCCGGCCTCAGCCACTTCCCAGCTGTGTGACCCTGGGCAAGTCACTTGACCCCCATTGCCCACCCTTACCACTCTTCTGCCTTGGAGCCAATACACAGTATTGACTCCAAGATGGAAGGTAAGGGTTTAAAAACAAAACAAAAAAACCTTCTTCCTTCAGCAGACCATTCTCTTTTGGGTCATTTCTAATTTTTTTTTTTAAACCCTTGTACTTCGGTGTATTGTCTCATAGGTGGAAGATTGGTAAGGGTGGGCAATGGGGGTCAAGTGACTTGCCCAGGGTCACACAGCTGGGAAGTGGCTGAGGCTAGGTTTGAACCTAGGACCTTCTGTCTCTAGGCCTGACTCTCAATCCACTGAGCTACCCAGCTGCCCCGGTCATTTCTAATTTTTAAGATGCCTTCTCTTACTTAAATGAAACAAAAAATATGCCGTGGCAGATTCTACCCACTGTTCTTAATTCTGTCTTCTGAGCCCAAGCATCACAAGCTTAATCCCTTTAATAGCAACCCTTCAAAATGTGTAAATCAATCAACCAGTCCATATTTAGGAAGTTCCCAGAAGAAGGCAAGTACTGGGCTGAACAATGATGATACTAGTGCAAAGAAACAACCCCTGACCTCCAGAAGCCTTTGTTGTTGTTGTGTTTTTAACCCTTACCTTCTACCTTAGAATCAATACTGGATACTGGTTCTAAGGCAGAAGAGTGGTAAGGGCTGGGCAATGGGGGGTAAGTGACCTGTCCAGGGTCATACAGCTAGGAAGTATCTGAGACCAGATTTGAACCCAGGTCCTCCTGGTCTCTGGGCCTGGCTCTCAATCCACTGAGCCACCCAGCTGTCCCCAGAAGCCTCTGTTCTAATGGAGAAGACAAGCAGATCTACAAGTATATGTATGGATACACAACATCTTCTCTGTGCCACTTCCAAGTCTGTTTTGACCGATTCACAATATGCATGGACTCGAGTTTCCCCGAGCACTCTTGGTGGCCTCCCTCCAGATCTAGAGGTGTACTTTCCCAAAATGTGGTGTTACACAAAACAACATTCCAGATAAAAATTTTAGCACAGTGGAGTAGAGTGGAGGGGAACCACAGTTTCCTCTGGAGATTCAAGAATATTCCAATAAATACTGGGACTGTTTGCATGTATTCTTCTAAATGTTTTGGTTTCCCATGTGTGACTTTTAAAAGTAAAACTCCCTAAAACCTACAACAATTTACCTTAGAATGCTTTTGAACAAGAAGAAGAATTTCCAATAATTCAATAGATTTCAAAGTTTCCACTTCTAGATTGAGAAGGCACAAAGCTAATACAGACGGCTGGGGGAAAAAAAGAGGAGTATGTGTGAAATTTCTTCAGTATAATTCTCAAAAGCTCAAAAGAGAAATTTTAAAAGATACTTACTTTTGCTTTTGAAAAAATTAGTCGGCAGTTGCAGGCTTTCAGCTGAGCCTCCAATTTGTCAAGACTCAATACTTCTTTCCTATGAAACACATCAAAGGAATAAAGTTTTATGTTAATTAGTAAAGCTTGCCTAGATTAAGATTTTAAAGATTTCATTTTGTTTTAGAGACACTTAAAAGGAAGCATCAAGCTTCATTGCTAAGTTGGTCCACAATGTTAACGGAACTATGGTATGTGATGCCAAATGCTTACCTTTCTGAAGTATGGCGAAGTACGATAGTGTGGTATAAGTGCAAAAAGTTTAAGGCAGTAGTAGCTTCTAATTCATAGTGCAACTTTTCGGAAATAATTTTTTCCATCCGTTTTATGTCAGAAGCAGTACATTTGCACTGACTAATTCTGATGACATCATGGGTTGATGGAATATTGCATTCCTCTTCAATTATTCTAGCAGCCAGAAGAAAGCAACAGACTCCAATGCAAGACAAATGTTTAGGCTTCACCTGAAAGAACAAAGATATCTTTAGAAATCTCAACATGGCCAAGATAAAAAAAGTTATAGATGACAACATTTTACAAATTTTACAAAAACAAAGCATTTTACGTACATGGTGGCATTTAGTTCTACAGGTAAAGAAGCAAAAAGATTTTTCAGAGGATGAAACTATGGGTCTCAGAGGTCAAGTGACTTTTCTATAGCTGTGAAATCTCTAAATATGGGAACTGGAACATGAACCTAGGTTTTCCTACTCCCAAGTCCAACACACAAGAGGACAACTCACAACCCTCTTGCTTGAGTCAAGTTTCAGCTTCAACTCATCAAAGGTCTTCAAGTAAAGACTAGAAGGATAGTTGTTCAGGTTGGGCCTCTTCCATCTCAGATTCTGTACTTATGCCACCCCCAAAAGACTCTTATGCTACTGATATTGAAACAGAATATAAAAGGATTTAGAGACAAAAGAAGCTTGTTGCAATAATTCCATTGCTTGTATTTATTTTTTAAATATTTCTAAATTCCTCCCCAAGAAAGGGTACCTTTAGTAATAATTTGTGCAAAAAAAAAAAAAAAAAAAAAAGAGGAAGCTGCCTCACTGTTTTTAAAGTCTGTCTTTAAAGTTAAAATTGAAAATTTACATAGACAACAAATTTCTGACACTAAGAATTAGTCTTCCAAAAACAAGTTTCTCCAGTAGTGCTAATATCAGTGTCAAAAAATGCCCTACGGTATTTCAGCAAAGAAACCACAATTGCTGTAAAACTAAAGTAATACTTCCTTCATTATCTCCTTAGCTATCGTCAGATATATGTATACAGGGAATGGGAAGAGAAGCTAAAACCCTATCTTGTTGTATCAAGAAGAGAATGGAATACTTGCGAAGAAAAAACAAAAAACCCTTGGCGCCATCTTTTCTTCTCTGATCTGGGCAACCATGATCATGCCCACCAAGAGTTTCTCTGCTGCCCTATAAATGCTAATAACATTTATTTCTTCAGATTCAGTGGTGTACCACATGTCACTGCCATTCTGCTATACTAGTAAAATCTTTGTAATGACAATGACAATTTGGATCTCTGATCTCATAGGAAGCCTGAAGCCAGTAAAAAAGCTTTGCAATTTCCAGAAAGCAATCCAGCAACTTGTTTGCTTTCCTCCTCCTTTTCAACTCTAGGCCCCATTTATTGTCTGTCTATACTGTATGCTGTTTTACTTGTAGCAGGGAGTATAGGCAGAGTAAGGATTTGAACTTGAGTGTTTTCACTCCAAACCCAGGGCTCTTTCCCCTGCATCCTGACTCTTCTATGAACCACTTCAGGAATTAAGATGTAAGGTCCAAGTATGGTTATGTCACTATCCTAGGCAGAAAAAAATTTGTTGAAATAAAGCTTGCAAATTTTTTCCATTTAACTGTAGTCCTAAATTTCATCCTTGAATCCCTTTGAGATAACTGCTTAGCTAGGGATCTTACTGAGCTTTCTTTAAATTGATTTTACCTCTAGTGTTTCATAAAGTGACCCTGGCTCCTGTTACTTTATAATTTTTTTTTAACAGATAAGTTCTTATTTAAAGTCAGTGTTGTTTTTGGCACCATCTTTCTCCCTTTGGCAAAAGTAACTCAGATCCATGTTGAATCAGGTTCTTTCTTGGTCTTCTAGTCTCCTCATTGTAGCAGTTCATTTACAACAGTTTAAATTTTGTATTAATTATAGTCTATCAATGTCATTCCTCTTTCTATTACCTATTTTTGTTTACAACAATTTGTTCAAATAACTCAAGTTAACTTTTAAAAATTATGTATGTAGAGACACAAAATTTCTTATTATCCTCTTTTTTCAAAGGAAATCCCATCTTAGCTCTGATGAATTCATGCTCTGACTATGCAAACTTAGGGATAACTCATGTCAGTATGTTTTTTTCCTTTCTCTTAAAATGTAGTCACTTTCATTACCTGTGATTGCTTGGTGCTCTCCAGTTCCAGAACTTACCGTTTTGTCTCTTTTTAAAAAGGAATAGGCATTCATAGTCATGAAGCTTCTGTATAATCCACACATCTTTGGCTGCTCTCATGTCTTTTTCTTGAACCATGTTCTCATAACTACTTCTTGCCTGCCCCACCTATTCCCATCTCTGCATTCAATTCTCATGTAGTAGAATGCACTGATTTGATTTGGAAAAGCTTAGTAAGTTCTTCATAGTGGTTCTCTTCCACTTTGTCCTCAACAATCACTGCTAACACGTTTTGTAATTATTTCATTGGTGAGCTTTAATACACAATAACTGAAAGTCCCATGAAATATTTTTGGAGCCTTTGTTCATATGATACAACTCTCTTTCCTCAAATTCCCTTCTTTACTATTACTATAAGCTATCTTTGCTAGCTATTGTGAACAATTGTGAGCTATTCTATTCAGCACCAACTTCAATCAATCATTAGTAGATATTTGTGCCTTTTTTGTTCTTTTTATAGCAATATTGATATAATTCAGCTCCTTCAGCAATATTTCCCAGGTGTTTTTTTTTTAAGACCTCACACTTAAAAAGGGTAACTTGTCCTAACTAAACTCTAGGAATGATTTCAGTCAACACAAGTTCAAGTCCTTGCCACCTCTTGCCTAGATTATTGCAACAGCTTAACTGGCCTCCCTGCCAGCCTCTTGTCTCTTCCCACTCCAGGCCTACAAAGAGGTCCAAGTAATTTTCTGAAAGCAAGGATCAACCACATCATTCCCCAATTCAAACTCTAGTGGCTTCCTATGGCCTCTAGGATAAAATACAAACTCCTATTTAGCTTTCCTCAGCCCGGCACCAACTTATCTTTGGAGTCTCATTAGACTCTTAGCCCCCGTTAGCCAGCCAAACTAACCTTCTATTCCTCACATAACACTCCAAGTTCCACCTGTGCCTCAAGCACCAGTTGTCCACTTTTCCCCACCTCTAGTCACTAAAATCTCTCTTTCTGTGAGACATAAAGTAGAATCTTTTACATTATGCCTTTCCTACCCTCCTCTCCCTAACTACACCCTGCAATAAAAATATTCTTTTCACTTACATATGTTTCCCTTTTTAGGTCTTCTGAGGGTGAGGATTGTTTTGTCAATTGTATTTGCAATTATTGCCAAGTACATTATAGGAGTTTTTTAAATGCTTGCAGATTAGCTGCAAATTTTTTTATTTAAAGGAGACCTACTTGGATATATGTATGAACCTAAGGAGGCAAGTTGATAAAATTAGTCAATCCTGAACTTCTAAAGAATTACCAAATACGTTCTGAACATTTTATTTCCATTTGGTTATTACATATCCTAAGTGCTAGAAACCCAAACACAATCTGATGCTAAATTTAGGTATTAAATTTATGAATTTTAAAATTCCATAGGTGTACATTTTTAGTTTGACCATCTCATTGCTGCAATCAACAAAGAGAAAGGGGGACAAAGGACAGTGTAAACAATGATCCCTATACCAGTCTTGCAAACAAATGAAAAAAGTTAATATATGTAGTATTTCCTTCCTCCCTCTTCATCTCCAATAGATATACTGGCTAAAAATTAGTAAAAACTACATATATGCATATATGTACTTTTTAACTCTCTACCTCATTCAAGATGTTAAATTTTTTGAACAAATTATCTATAAAGCTAACTTAGCACACCTCATCATATGGTGGAAAGTTTGAAACAAGTTGCACTGATGTTGAACATCACAAAATCTTAAAGACAAATACACACATGGATTACTTCTGCTCAAGTAGTACCTTCATAAGAGCCAAGAATCGATCCAAAATGTTGACAGCCAGGACAAATGTTTCAGTTCGTGATCCAAAAAAGTTGGCTAAACTCCTAAGGTCTTCTACCTTAACATTTCTCAATCTTGGACACAAAGTGTTATCATTCTACAATAAAAAATGAAATCCATTTAGAGCCAAGATAACACAGAAAGTTAAAGCTCCTGTTAAAAATTAAAAGATAAGCTTTTCTTCAGTTGAAAGGAACTTTGGAAAATACTTGGAATTATTTAAACAATTTAACAAAACTTCCAATTATCTTTTTTTTTAATTCTAGTTATCTTAAAAGGGAACTTGGAAAAATCAAAACCAAACTTTTCCAATCCCCAGATATGTACATTCTAATAAACACATGAGGAATTAAAATAAAAGTTTTAATCAAATTAGTATGTTAATACAGACAATAACTGCCAACATAATGCAAAGTTATAGGTTTTTAGAATTCTAAGTGACCTCAAAGATCCAACCTCCAGATTAGGGGAAGTATAACTCCAAGAGGCCTTAAGAGATCCAACCCCCACATTTTATACACGATGGGAATACTCCTTCCTTCAAGTGGACAATTCTGCCAGAAGCATTTTCCCTCTGACACCACCCCCAATTTATCCTATCTATATCTTATTTGGACACAGTTGTTTGTAAATTAATTTTCCCCATTAGACTGTAAGCTCCTCACGAACTGAGACTGTCTTGCCTTTCTCTGCGCTCATGTTAATGTTTGTTGCCTTGATACCTCAGGCTTACTGACTCCTAATCCGTTTCAGTAACTGGTAATTGAATGCAATTCCACTGGACAGGAAACATGTCGGTTTTTTTAAGTATTGGGCTTCTATAGTGATAAGTATATTGTGCATAGCCAAGGATATTACAGTATAAATCCTAGGAAGTATTCCAGAGGCCTCAAATTGGAGTGACAATTCTGTAGGGTCACCCCTTCTTGGTGGTGACAAACTTCTAAGGTGCCTGTCTAGATATTGGGGGTCCTCCTGGTTCGGCCTTGATGCATTTTATGACAGCCTTACTGGTGGGTGTGGAGGGAGGTCTGCTAAACCCCAGGACGACCCTCCCCCGCTCACCTCGGAAGCGGCTTCAATCAGGCTAAGTCCCTTCTCCCGGGGCTGAAATCTCTGCTCCTGCTCCAAGTAGAGGTTCAGCAATCGGAAGAGCTGGACCCCCTCCCGACCGGCCAACTCTTCAGCTCCCAAATCCTTCATCTGTGGCCAAATTAAAGGGAGAAATTAGAGCAGCCGGGCGTGGGGGGAAGGGACCGGGACCGGTTCAGCCCTGACCTCGGCCAGCTCCCCCAGCCCAGGCACGCCCCTCGATATTCCCTACTCCCGCTGCAGGTCGGTCTCCGTAATGGGAGAAGGAACGGCGGGCTCACCTGTATGCAGGTGTCACCAAGCCTGAATTAGGCGCCTACGATGTGCCAAAGAAAGGCCAAAGGCAGAACCCGTTCCCGAGAAGCAAAGGGGTCTCTCGGGGGAACAAAGGAAGCCCCGGCGGCCGTCTACTCACCGCGCCGGGGATCCCACTCCCGTCCCCGTGGCGCCCCAGCCAGGAGAGCGCGGGGAAGGGGACGGGCCTCCACGCCCAGCTGCTCCGTCTGCGGGACCCTGTGGGTCAGCGACCCCCCGAGGCCCTCATCCACTCGCGGCACAGCGTTCCCTTCGCCGCCACCGCCACCGCCGCCGCCGCTGCCGCTGCCGCTGCCGGCCTTACAACACCAGCCTCATTGCGGCAGTTCTTCCCCGTCCCGCCGCACCCCCCGCCGGCCTGCTGCCTGCCAGCCTCCCCTCCACCTCGGCAGCCACAACCCCGGCCGCCGAAGTCGCGGAAGGAAGCGCGAGCTCGCCCCTTGTTTTTGTTTTGAGCTCCCAACGCCCCCGAGGGGGAGGGGCACGTGACCCGCGGAGGGATCTGGAAGAGCCCGAGACAAAAAAGAGTCCCCTCTAAAGTCTTCTATTCTTTAGTGAGAACCGGTCCCACAGAGCACACCCTATTGAAAAGATTCCACTAGAAGGAGCCGGGGTCCGTCTAGGCCTGACGAGGCACCGGACTCTATCGTCGTCGGGAAGGGAAAACGGGTTGGCGGAAGGAGATGAGTCTTCTGACGAATCACGACCTTTAAAGATCCCTGATTTGTTTTGTTTTCACTGTTTTTGAAAAGTCCGCCCAAAATGGCAGGCTCTCTGATTGGTTAGAGTCGGGCAAACGAATCGCTGATTGCTTGATGCAACCCTGACTCTGGATTGGTGAGGGAGAGACACCTTTGAGCTCTTAGATTGGCTGTCTCTGTACCCAGATATTCCGTATCTGCCTTCGGGCCTTAGCAACTCTATTGTTTTGAGTGCGCATGCGCAGATGTTGTTGCTTAGTTGCCCCATTACCTATTCTCCCCCACCCCCACCTGTCCTGGGGGAATTCCATTCTTTCTTCTTGAGAGCCTGGCCGGCTAGGTTGTGAAACTTGGTGGCAAAGAGGTATTTCCCAGATTGTCTCTGAATGTAGGGCACTGGGATTCGAGCTCGATTTAAAATTTTTCAGGGCAGGAACTCCCCTTACCTCTCTGTTAGGGATGCAAGGCTATAGAAACACCTAAGACTAATGATACAGCCCCTGGCCGTCCCCTGGATGAAGCCTCGAGTCCCGTGGCCGTGGGTCACCCATGAATTACCGCGTATTCTTTATTGTAATTAGTGTTCCTTTGTGAAGCAACACCTCTCTCCCCGGTCCCACCGAAAGGAGAAGGCTGAGGGCAAAAATAAAAAACAAAAAAACTTTCACAAGGATTTCCTCCAGAGCTGTGACTGAAGAAACAACACATTTTATAACCAGCCCCCCCCTTTCCTTTACCAGTCCTCTGCCAATTTTTTTAGTTGTGATTTATAAATACAAACACACAGATATATAGATACATGTTTTGGTGGTCATTAATAGTTTGCTAAATGTGTGTGTGTGTGTGTGTGTGTGTGTGTGTGTGTATTCTAGTGGGCTTTTAATATTCTGCCAGATATGTGAGTGTATGCGTATATATAATATATTCTGGCAGACGTGAATATTTTGCTAACTATATGAGAGTACATATACAGATATATGTGAGTACTTAAACACACACACACTCATATTTCTATACCTCAGGTTGCAAGCAGCTTTTCCCACTTCCTCAAGCAGCTAAAGAATTTTAGAAATAGATCTCTGTGCATCTTATATTCTGAGTAGCCAGACAGAGGCTGCCAGAATGAACAAAGCCTCCTGGGGGGAGGGGTGTGCCCAGTGCTAACAGCTAATTCATTCTCGTCCTCAATCATCTCCCTGATTCTTTGAACTGAGTCCTGAATGTACAAAAAGAGGGCATATTTACAACGAGCAATTTAATTTATAGGCAATGTAATTGTATATAATTTCTGTTTCATCCTTTTAAATGCTAAAACAATTATACTTTACATAACTTCTTGCTGGAATTCTGTTCTGACAAATACAACCTTGACCATTGGACAACTTGAAAAAAAAAGAACCAACTAAATTCAATCTGCATGGATGGTAATACAGTGTCTTTTTGAGAGGTTCTCAACCATTTTGTTGTTGTAGGGAATCAGTGGTAATCTGGTGAGGTTTGTAACTCTGATTATATTAATTACATATTTAAGATCATCAATGAAGAAAATACTAAACTTCAGTTAGAGGTTAGTAAAAAGAAATATGATTTCAGAAATCTCTGAAATGTATCCATTGACCTCAAAACCCCAGGTCTATAGACTACAGACAATGGGAGTGGATGGAACATACACAAAAAACAAGGAAGCTGGATGAGAAGAATGTGGATCAAAGATAAGGAATGGACTATGAAATAAAGAAAAAAATGTTTTGAGAGGCAAAGGGAAATGGGAGAAAAAAAATAAATTATGCAGAAAATAGAAAAGTGATATAGAGAGGAAATGTAAAAGTTCCAGTGGGCCATAAATAAGAAAAAAGAGAAATAAAATGTCTAAAAGGAAGAGACAGATATAGAACTGTACAAGTGTTTGTCAAACCACCATTTCCTATCTGGTCACTTACAGCATTCCCCTCACTCTTGTTGAAGCTGACTCTATCAGAACTTCAATACCTTAAACCTTTCTTTCCTACCTTTATTTACTACTCTATCCATCCTAGATCTCACCAGTTATTTCAGAGATTTGTTTGCAGTATTAATGGTGCCTCTAGAATTACATGCCTCTTTGATTGTCTACTGTATCCCTGAAGAAAAACACAAAATGGTTCATTGATTCCATTACAAATTCAAAAAACATAAATGAAATTGGTGCTTCCTCACAATCCTTTCATGCATCTCTGGCTTCCTTTTTCAGTCTCCTCCTTAACTGGCTGAAGTGTTTTCTATTCTTCTCAAAATCTATCTTACACTTATGTCTTCTCACTGTCAGCAGATGACATTGCCTCAAAGAAGATTGAAGCTGGCCGAAGTGAGATGAATGTCTTGTCTGTTTCTCAAATACAAGGTATCTAAAACAGACCTCATTATCTTCTCCCCAAAATCTACTCCTCCTTCTGACTTTTATATCTCAGTTATTGCCAATTACTTAGATCCATAATGGTGTGGTTAAGTCATCTTTGACTTCTTCCTCCTTCATTTTACCTCTCCTCTCCCCATCTAATCACTTGATAAATCCTACTGTTTCTGTCTTCAGAAAAATATTTTTTCTCTCCTTTTTATTCCCATTGCTATCCCTCACCCCTGCTAGGTCTCTCTCTCTTTTAAAAAAAAAACAAACAAAGTTATATTGATTTTTTTAAAGCATTGAATTATTTCTTCATATATTCCAGCACTGAATTGGTTCTTGTAACTCAGAAAAACCAAGCAGACAAAACCAGTCCACACAATGGCTCTATCTAACAGCATAAGCAGCATCCCCTATGTAATCCTTCTACCTTTAGAAAGAGAGAAGTATATTTCATTACCTTGTCTCCAGGGCCAGAATTAGTCATTACAATTCATCAAAGTAAAGCTGTCTTTCAGGATTGTTTTTGTTTATATTACTGTAGTTACTGTATATGTAGCAAAGGTTGAATTGACCAAGAGGGGCCATCCTAGGGAATATATGTCCAGAGCTCCTGTGGAAACTTCCCACCAGAGACATAATGACTCAACATTTGGGCTCCTTGGAGATAATGAACTCCCTAATTGCTTGTGGTCATGTGATGACCCATCAACTGAAAGAACTTTTCCCTTTTGTAAAGATAGAGACTGGATTTATGATTTCAATGGCATAAAGAATGGTCTCTCCAAGGTGCTAATGCATATTGGTATCTCTTCTGTAACTTATAATCAGAGAGTTGCCAGTGACTTGCCTAGGGTCACACATCAAGTATGTGCTAGAAGAGAGACTGTAACCTAGTTTTTCTTGGCTCCAAGATCAACTTTTACTCATTATGCCATACTGACTCTCTATTGCTTTGGTATGACAGAGAAAAACCTAAGTGATCTAGTTCTTTGTAATAGCATCAGGCAGGGTGATCAGAATCTTTAAGATGCGAAACCAGTTGTCAACTTTTTAAAACCAGTTTCTGATTGGTCTCCTCTTCAACTCTCCAAGTGGCATCATGACAGATTACTCACACTCTCATTAGAGGTCAGATTTCCTGAAAACTGACCCTTATCCAAGAGCAAAATGGCTCCTTATGCATCAGGAAGTGGGTGCAGCATCCCATCTCAGCCAAAATCCTCAAGGTTAGGTACATACTGTCTAGATTGAGAAATTCAAGAACCTGATAAATTTTATCCAAGCTATGAGCTGTCCTGAGGTGAAGGCTAAAACTCCCAGGAAACAGTTGGAATGGCCACCAAGAACCCTGCAATTTAATTCTATGTCTTTGATTTATCTCTTGAGCTTATTTTGATTGAATGTCCTATTCGGTATAATTTCATGTGATTCACTGTGATAAAGATCTGGCAGAAATTTATTAGAAAGAGACTCAGTGCTGAGAATTTGAAGAAATGATAGATTTTGATAGAATTACATGCCTGGATAGAACTTTCAGCTGGTCATGATGGGGGTTTATGTTTATTTGTACATATGGGTTTTTTTGTTTGTTTGTCTTGAAAATTTGAAATTATTATTTCACTATAAACTCCATGGGGGCAAGGACTGACTAAGTAGAGGGTCTTGTGACAAGGGCTAACAGTAACCACAGCTTTACTCCACCTAATGTACCCCAGTGCCATCAACCAAAAGCTTACAGAGCCCTCTTTTAAGTAATAAGATCTGAGACCATGAAAATTGAAAGGTGTAATAGATAAAAAGAATGAAAGAAGATATAAATGGCAGTTGAGCTTCTATATCAGAACACTCTCTACATTCAATGACTTTCTGACCTAGAAGACAGTGTCCCACTAATGCTTAAGCGACATATTTAATTGTTTCTTTCTACCTTAGTTGAAGAATAAACCATGCCCAGCCTAGTTCTCTGTTGCATGGTGAACTAACACTGACATCCCTGGACCACATGAAGCATAGAACTTCCCATTCCCTTCTACTCTTACCAGGAATCATTCTCCTTGAAGAACTCCACATCTATCAGCCAAAGCTCTGAGAGTTGAAAAGAATCAGAGACTTCAATTTATGGACTCAGATCCTTCTCATCGCCTATGCTTTTCCCCTAACCTTTGTTTGGAAGGAAGATTTGGACTTTAAATAACAAGACCTGAGAACCTCTCAGATGTTATTAGATCTAAAGCTTTGTTTCCTCACCTATAAAAGTGAGTTAATCAATCAAGAAATTACCTAACTCATTGAAGAAAGCCTTTGGAAACTAGAATGTAGCAAATGTGACCTGTTATTGGCTTTTTGTCCCTCTAAGCCTTGAAATTCCTGCTGAAGTTACTCCAAGGTTCCATGTCTTCTTTCACAGATAAAAATGAGAAGAGCAACCAAGAAGTTCTGACCTCAATGGAGGTAGTCCCTGACTGGTATGACTTAAGAGGAAATGAGCATGAATCCGAAGCAAAAGAGCCATCTTCTTCTAACAGACAGAATGCTCTTTCCGTTCCTCTTTGCACAGCTGCTCAAAACCTTCCTCCTTCCAACACCCACACCAGACATTAGATCAGAAAGCCACAGCTCCACCCAACAGAGACTTTTGTCAAAATGTATCCTGCTCTCTCTAGCAATTACTAATGTGTGAGGATTGGTGATGTTCATAGAAGACTTGGGTTTTCATGGATGAATTCAATTAACAAGCATTTTTTAAATGTCTACTATGTTTCAGGCATTGTGATAGGCATTAGAGATACAAATATGAATAGAAGACAGTCCCTGTCTATGAGGAGGTTAAATTTTACATCTTAGACTAACTGGTGGAACCTGGTATGTGTTGTAATTAATAGAGTCTAGGTGGCATGGTGGATAGAGCACTGGACCTGCAGTCAAGAAAACCTGTGATCATAACTAGCCTCTGATACTTACTACCTATGTGACCTTGGGTTTATGACTTAACTTCTGACTACCTCAGTTTCTCCAACTGTAAAATGGGGATAATAGCACCTACCTCTTAGGGCTATTTGAGGATAAAATAAGATATGTGTAAAAGTGCACAGTGCTGGCACATGATAGGATCTCAAGAAATGCTTATTTCTTTCCTTTCTCCATTAGAATGTGAGTTCCTTGAGAGCAAGGACTGTGTTTTTCTGCCTTTCTTTGCATCTCTAACATAAAGCTTGGCTCACAGTAAGCAACTGATAGATGCCTGTTGACTGATTACATTCACATTTGTAATAACTGGCTCACTGGAAGAAGATAACTAGTGAACCCATTTTTAGCACTTCTTGGTTCTACTTTCCACAATCAGTTTAACAGTATGCAAATGGCACCCTCACCCCACAAAAAAATTCCCTACTCCTCTAAGGCTTCAGAGCTTTTAGAAGAAACTTTACATTTTTATTTAGAGCTTTTAGAAGAAACTTTACATTTTTATTTATTTTTTCCCTAGGATATACATGTATTATCATGCAAAACATATTTCCATATTATTCATTTTTGTAAGTGAATAGTCTTACAAAATCAAAATCCCAAAACATATACCTGGTAGAACTTTAAAAGCTCTGACGGCAATAGAAAGGCTTTACCCTTCTCTCCTTTCTTGGGGACAAGTCTGCAGCCATAACACTTTCCCCTAAACTTCCACCAAGGAGGGGAGGGGATTTCTATGGGGATTTCTATGAGAGCATCATCCATGAAACTCAGTGGTCAGTTCTCAGATACAATCCACAATCACAGAAATACTTGAGGATCCAAGAGTTTCTATATGATCTCAAAAAAATGAAGCATCTATTTGAGAGAGACCCTAGACATGAGCCATATCTATGCTTTTGTTTAGAAATTTTCCCTGGAGTTCTACTCTGGAGTATGAAGATGGGATAGATTGGGGAATATATAATGAACCAGAGAGTATAAGAAAGTACCTTGAGATCAAGCTGCCTCCAGGGTAAATACTGGCCCTATAAGAATCTGAAGCAAAATATCATTGTGGAAAGGAGTCATTTGGGCCACAGATCACATTTAGGTACTTGTTTTGGATTCAAGGAGTTGATTTCAATTAATACCAAGTATATAATCCATTTTGAGAGTCCTTCATATGTACAGGGCTCATCTATATTTGTTGTCTTTTTGACCTTAATTTAAAAATGTCTTTTGGCTTTTCATAATCTGCCATAGAAATATGGCGTCTCTCCAGGAATCCTTGAAAAGATTTTGTCCAGATTCTGGACTTCTGTATGCTTTGGCAGGAGAACCATAGGAGAAATGCATGAGTTACCCTATATGCTAGAGAGACCCATTAGAAGAATTTCTACTTTGGAAAGTTTGGTTTTCACCTGAGGTTTTTTGCCTGATTTCCAGTTAAACCCAAATCCCCAATCCTTTATGGAGGAGCTCCACATACTCTTTGGGCTCATTTGAAATTAGACTTTTCCTCTAGCAGAAACTTCCCCCACCTTTTTCTTTCTTTCTATTTTTACTGTTAGTTGTTTGTTTAATTTTATTCATTCCTAATTATTTTGACTTGCTTTTTATAATTGATTTTATAATATTGATTTTGATTTACCTTTAGAAGTACCAAACAGGTGGTAATCCATGAGAACTTTGAAACAGGTTATTTGTTTGATGAATTTATGGAACTTTATATGTGGGGACTAGACTCAGTTCACTTTTTTGACCCTCTAATGGTTACCAATACAGAGGTCCTTCATACATTCATTTATAAACAAATATGTTTCTACTTATATGTTTAATGAATATATATAAACAAACTGCATGCTAAGGGTATTGTCTTAAAACACACAGAGCAGAATGACTATAATTAAAAAGAATGGTACACACATAAAACATTGTAACCTTAATTAGTATTATTTGTTTATTTGCAATAAGGGCACGCTACTAGCTCTTCCCTCTGGCTTTCTTCTTCTTTAAAAAATAAATCACCCTATCCTCTTAGCTTTGTACTCTGTGTTTCCTTATCACCCTCCTCTTACAACCAGAGGTTGGCTGTCTCCACCTGTCTTCTTTCCATGTTGTCCTAATAAGTGGACAAAGTGGGTCACCAGAAAAAGAAGGGAGGTGCTGCCTCCCATAAGCTTTACAAGCTTGCCACAAGTCTTTCAGAAAGCAGACTGCACCAAGATGTTCCTGATCTGCATGTGATGGAGAAAAAGACAATGGAACTGAACAATGGGCCTATAGTTGTAATCTCATTTTCATTTGCTTTAGTCTAAAATGACAAAAATTAAGTTGTCAATAGGAGTAAAAAACGAATGACTACTTTCCAGTGTAATATAATCAGCAATGTATAGAGTAACAACTAGGAAGAAACTAGGTAACATGAGTCAGGTGATGTGTGTGTGTGTGTGTGTGTGTGTGTGTGTGTGTGTGTGTGTTTTACCTAGGCTTAAGGTACTGTGTGTTCCAAGAAGTCATTGAATCATAGTGACTTCTGATCTTATCCTAACCAGTTGCCATAGTACTAGGAATCAAAGACCCATTTATTTTGTTAATGCAATTGAGGGAACTCAATCACTGGTATTCAATGACTACAAAGTAAAGTGCACCCTTTCTAACTGAAATTCATTGCCTCTCCCATAAATGTTTGTCTTCATAGACAATTTGCATTTGAAAAGTCTAAAGGTTTCAGTTCTTGGTGTAACAACTGAGAGTTTATCAGTTCAGCTGCCAAAAAAAAGGCTGAAATATGTGGGAAAGAAAAAAGCCCTATGTTACTAAGCTTTGGTTTTTGTATATGCTTGACAATATTTGTTAATTGGCTAATTTTCAATTTATTTTGGCTGAAAAAGATTTACTTGGATTTATTTTCAACAAGTTAGTAAATATATGAGAACATACTATAAATTAGTTATCAAATGAGTACCTCATTAATCACTGGAGAAATTTGGATACATAGGAGGGATATTTTCCAAATTACTCAAATAGGACCTTGGTTGGGATTTGCCAGGCCAGTCGATTTGTAAAACTAATTACTGTATTAATTCTTTGTTGGCTGTTAGTCTGTTCCCTCTTAAACATTCTAAGAAAGTTGTTACTTCACTTAGGAATCTCATCACCTTCCATGGATTTAATTACTACCCTATGCTGATGATTCTCAGATCTACCTATTCTACTTCAGTTTCTCTGTTGCCTTCCAATCTCATATTTCCAATTGCTTTTCATATATATCATTCTGGACACCTAGTAGACATCTTAAACTTGTAAGGGTTAAAAATGGTTTGACTAAATCTATGAATTAAAAAGAATTCTTGTGATCGCTGTTTACAAAAATTAAAATTAAACTATGAGTATGTAGCTTTAGTAGCTTTATTACAGCAAGGTAGAGATAGTAAAGAGGGAAATGTAGGAAGGAGGTAGAAAATATTGCCTAGCTAAATACCCTATAATTGCCATTCGAAGAAACCCAGCTCAACTCCAACAAAGGCTCCCTCAGGTCCTGATCTCCAACCAGAAGTCACAGTGGTCTCTTCTGGAAGAGTCTTACTAGGGCAGTGCTTGTGGTCTTTTAGGACTAAGTGTTAATAACTAAGTAAGTGTGAACTCTCTTGGTTAGTAACTTCCTAAGTGTTAAGTAGGGGTACTTCAAGTTCCTGATTGATTAACTTAAAATAGACAAAGGGAATTAAAAAAAAAAATCCCTTTCACGAACTCAATGTATCCAAAACAGAATTCATTATCTTTCTTTCTAATCTGAGAGGAATGACCACCTACTCAAAAGACTCTTGAACTCTGTCTGTGTGTCAAAGACTCTTTTATTTCATCCTCAGGAGAATGGGTACTCAGGAGCCAGTGTTAAAAGTATTAAAGTCAGCAAGCCAGAACAAAGAATGGGAGCAGGCTGACTCCTTTTTATCTTAGTCCCTAATACAAAGATGGTCCTTTCCCCTTGTTTATCATTGGCTGGTTACTGGTTACAATCTTATCTGGAAGGAAGTACAACTTAGAAAAACAATTATCCTAATTGTTCAAGTGGTTTTAATCAATCAAAACAAGGAATATTTCAATCCTATCTATATGAACTGGGTCTTAGCTTGGGAACAAGAAACTTAACTTGTTTTGATTGAAAGGCTCCCTGACTTCATCTCTCATAATTATCTTTCCCCCTAAACCTTTCTCCTCTTCCTACCTTCCCTATTAACATAGAGGGCAACCCAGCTTTCTAGTTCACAACCTTGGCATCATCCTGAGTTCCTCACTCTCTCTCATTCCTCATATACAAGCTATTGATAAGGCTTGTCAATTTCACCTTTGCAACCTCTTGAATAGTCCCTTTTCTCTTCTCTGACACTGCCACCATTTCCCCAATCATGTATTTTATAATAGCCTGCTTGGTGGGTCTGCCTGCCTCAAATTTTTCCCCTCTTCAATCCATCCTCCATTCATCCACTATAGTGATTTTCCTAAAATATAAGTCCTCTCCCCTACATTCCCCCATTCAATAAACTCCACAAAGGCTTCCTGTTGTCTCCAGGATCAAATACAAAATGCTCTGCCTAATATTCAGAGCTCCTCATAACCTATCCCTTTCCTACCTTTCTGAATCTTCTTACTCTCCAGCATGTACTCTTCAATCCAAGGACAATGGTCCCTTGTCTCTTCCCCCAACCAAACACTGCATACCTTGGCTCCAAGCATTTTCTCTGACTGATTCAGTGGCCTGGAATACTCTCTCTCTTTTACTCCCTGGCTATCTTTAAATCTCAAAGAAAATCCCATCTTCTACATGAAGCCTTCCCCAACCTCTCTTAATTCTGATCCCTTCCCTCTCTTAATTATTTCCTATTTATCCTGTATATACTTTGCTTTGTATATATTTGTTCACTTATCGTCTTTCCCATTGGATTGTAACCTCTTTGAAGTCAGGGACTGTCTTTTGCCTTTTATGGAATTCCCAGTGCTTGGCTCAGTGTAATGCAGAGTTGCTGCAAGAATCTCTTGCATTTGCGAAACCAACTGAAGCAACCCTGACAGTTGGGGATGGAATGTGGACCCAGCCTGACCTGTGGTCTTAGGGCCAAAAACCGTTGGAGCTTGGGACTATAAATATCCCTGGAGTAACATCCTGGGGGCTTTTGCTTTTGGGCTTTTGGGCTTTTGGCTGATTTCCCTGGACCTCTCCCTTGACATCCTGCTATCCCCTGGATCTCCCCATTGGGCGCTGGGAGGAGGGAATTTTAGGGGGTGGAGATCGTGGGACCTAGCTTCTATAGGCAAGCAGGGATAACCTGAGACCAAGCCACTACCTCATTTATCAATCTGCTAAACCCTTCTACATCATGGTAGTGAAATTTATCCCTGGCTGAGGGTCTGGTTCCCTCAGCCTCATCCCCATCTTCTGTGACCCTCCCCCAGCATTAGCTTCACCCTTAGCAATTAGTTACCAGACTTTATCCTCTTCCCTCAGCTTACCCTTGGCTTTAATAAATCCCCTTGGCATTTTATTCAAAGAGCTTTTGGTGATTCCTTGTACCAACATCTAGGGCAAAGGCTGAAGAGAGAAAGATAACTTTCCTTTATTTCCTGAGGGCTAAACCAGGCATCCATCTTGGTCTGGAAGTGAACCAGGTTTCACTTCCTGTAGGGTAGGAGTTTCTCTCCATAAGGGAGGGCTCTTTACTCCTCCCCTCAAGAGAACTTAGAGGCCAGGCTCACACAATCTCTGGCTGACCCAAATTATCCTGGACTAAAGTGATAGCCTTCCTGCTTAGAAGACTTAACTGATACCCCCCAGGGCCCTCAAATATAAGCCTAATTATAAGCCTCCATTAGCTTACCCTATTATTCCCTTATTACAACAGTGCCTGGCATATAATAGGCACTTTAAAAATGTTTACTAATTGATTGGGAAAGAGGAAGGACAGAAATTAGAAGTGGCTACAGAACAACTCTGAGAAAACTGGATCAACTTTTGGATTGGGTTTAAACTCAGAGTTGGACCAATTGAGGTTGGTGATATAGAAATTCCTTCCCTTCTGAGGAAATCCTATTCTTACCATGGTTCAGGAAGAAGAGCTGTAGAGAACTGGGCTCACATCCCATACCTATACCTATGCAGTCACACACAAATCATTTAATCTTTTTGGGTCTCCGTTTTCTCACCTGTGAAATGAGAGAGTCAGTTTAGATAGACTCTAAATTTCTGTTTCCTCAAAAATGGCAGGAAAAAAACTTTTAAAGGCCATATTATGTGGCTGACATTATGCCTGGGCTTTGAGAGATACAAAGAAGTAGGATACGGTACTTTTCTGTTATTAAATTGTAGTGTGCATGCTAATTATACTTCAAAAAAATAAGGGTTCATGTGAACTGAAGTTAAAAGGATTGTTATAGATGCAAAAGATATACTAAGATTGAGGAGTAGTTCATCTGGAAAGTTGACTTGTACACTCTTAGATACAAAGGAGAAAATTATAACCTAAAAACCAGGCAGAATTAAGGGCTCTTTTGATTTCCACCTTTCTGCCTTCTACAACATGGTAGCATGAACTTAGTTAGACTGAATTTAATGTATACCTTGAGGCTTTTCAGAATGTCTTTTTCCAAAAGAACCCTTCAAAAAAAACCTCAAATGTATGTAGGTAAATGTTGTTTAAAAAATATATTTTCAGATTCTTTTTGTTTTTACATGATAGTCATTTCTAGAAATAGTTTTCTCTCCTCTCAAGCCCCAGAATGAACTCTCACAAGGGAAAAACAAACCATTAAATAAAGGGGAGACACATTCATAAATGAAGATGATAATAAAAATAAGATATCCATAAATATTTGAAAAGAAAGACAGTTGAGCAGTAATACCTGATCCAGTGAACTTGTGAAATACCATAAACAGTATTTTGCCCTAATAATCTCCTATCATTTTGCAATAAGAAAAGAGATCTTTTTTTTATCCATTCTCTAGGATCATTAATGAGTTTTATTTACTCAAAAGATGGCTTCTTTTCAGAGATATTTTGACCAAACAGTGTTTTTTTTCTGTATTGTTCTTCTGATTTTCCCTCATGGTTTCTTAATTTCTTCATGTTTTTTTGACTGTTTCATATTTGTTGTTTCTAATGGTACACACTATGTATGCTTTGTTCAGACATTCCCCAGTTAATGGTCACCTGTTTTGTTTCTAGTTCTTTGGTACCATGAATATTTTGGTGGATCTAGATTCATTTTAGTTACAGGTCGAGTGGTGGTGTTTGATCCACAAAGCAAGAACAGCCTAGTCATTTCCTCATCTTATTTCTCTATTAGTATAGGGGCATCTGGACCTATACCATGTATGAACTCAATACTCAAATAGTACTCAAGTAGTATTTTGGCATTTATCAAGCCCTCTTCTCATAACAACCCTAAGAGATAGGAAATACAAACATTATTATCTCTCTATTACACATAAGGAAACAGTGCTAGAGAGGTCTTATGACTTCTCTATGGTATACAATAGTCAATTTTAGAGCTAGGAATTCAAAGCCAAGTCTCTTTTGGCTCCAGGATCAATACAATAGCCTTTACAATCTCACCCCTTTTACCTCAATTGACTCCTAAATTTATAATTCCAATCATATTAATTCTATTAGAGTTTTAAAAGTTATTTTCAGCTGTAGTAATTTTCAATGCATTCTATAATTATGGGAAACATTAAAACAATATTCTTTTCCATTAGTATATTTACATTTTTTTTATAATTCTGAAGATCCAGCCCCAACAAACACAAACATTTGCATACACAAAGAATAATGGAAAAAGATTGAGTGAAACCACAAATGTCATTACAACTTTCAGAGAGCCAGGCCTGGAGATGGGAGGTCCTAGGTTCAAATATGGCTTCAAACACTCCCTAGCTGTGTGACAATAGGCAAGTCACTTCACCTCAACTGCTTTGCTCTTAGTGGCACTTCATCCTTGGAACCAAGTTGCCTTCTGAACTCCATTTTGATATCTTCTAAGCATTTTCTTTAAACCTTTCATTGAATATTTACAAAGCACTTAGCACACATTTGCTGCCTTCTTTTTAACATCAGGGTTGCTATCTCCTTCTCCACAAAAATCCCCCTTCACACCAATTCTAAAAACTTATTCCTTTTATTTGATATGATAAGCAAAGAAGGAGTCCTACCAAATTCCTTTTATGACACAAATATGTAACTGATTCCAAAGCCAGGGAGATCAAAAACAGAGAAAGAAAACTACAGACCAATCTCCCTAATGAACATAGATGCAAAAATCTTAAATAGAATACTAGCAAAGAGACTCCAGCAAGTAATTAAGAAGATCATCCACCATGATCAGGTGGGATTTATACCAGGAATGCAAGGTTGGTTCAACATTAGGAAAACCATCCACATAATTACCATATCAACAGTCTAACAAACAAAAATCACATGACCATCTCAATAGATGCTGAAAAAGCCTTTGACAAAATATAGCATCCATTCCTATTGAAAAGACTGAAAAGTATAGGAATAGAAGGACCTTTCCTAAAAATAATAAACAGTATATACCTAAAACCATCAACAAACATCATATGCAATGGGGATAAATTAGAAGCCTTCCCAATAAGATCAGGAGTAAAACAAGGATGCCCATTATCACCTCTATTATTCAACATAGTACTAGAAACACTAGCAGTTGCAATTAGAGAAGAAAAAGAAATTGAAAGTATCAAAATAGGCAAGGAGGAGACTAAGCTATCACTCTTTGCAGATGATATGTTGGTATATTTAAAAAATCCTAGAGAATCAACTAAGAAGTAGTAGAAATAATCAACAACTTTAGCAAAGTGGCAGGATACAAAATAAATGCACATAAATCATCAGCATTTCTATACATTTCCAACACACTAGAGCAGCAAGAAGTAGAAAGAGAAACACCATTTAAAATCACCCTAGACAATATAAAATACTTAGGAATCTATCTACCAAAACAAACACAGCAATTATATGAAAACAACTACAAAACACTTTCCAAACAAATAAAACTGGATTTAAACAATTGGAAAGCCATTGATTGCTCATGGGTAGGACG
>NC_058135.1:34820404-34857355 GCF_016433145.1 Gracilinanus agilis | reverse complement strand
TGGAAAAGGAGGGTATGTCCTTCAATTGGGGAATGGCTGAACAAACTGTGGTATATGCGGGTGATGGAATACTATTGTGCTAAAAGGAATAATAAACTGGAGGAGTTCCAGGCGAACTGGAGAGACCTCCGGGAACAGATGCAGAGGGAAAGGAGCAGAGCCAGAAGAACTCTGTACACAGAGACTGATATACTGTGGTAAAATAGAATGTAATGGGCTTCTGTACCAGCAGCAATGCAATGACCCAGGACACCTCTGAGGGATGTATGGTAAAGAACACTACCTACATTCAGAGGAAGAACTGCAGGAGAGGAAACATATAAGAAAAGCAACTGCTTGAACGCATGGGTCGGGGTGGACATGATTGGGGATGTGGACTTGAAACTACCACACCAATGCAACCACCAACAATTTGGAAATAGGTCTTGATCAAGGACACATGACAAAACCAGTGGAAATGTGCGTCGGCCATGGGTGGGGGGAGTGCGGGGGGTGAAGGGGAAAGTAGGAGCATGAATCATGTAACCATGTTAAAAATGATTATTAATAAATGTTTAAATTAAAAAAAACTTATCCCTTATATAAATTAACATAATCAAGCTAAACAAACCCATACATTGACCAGGTCCAAAATGCATGTCTCCTTTTGCATTTTCAGTACATCATTTCATTGTAAAAAGGTAGGAAGGATGTTTCATCATTAGTACTAAGGCATCATAATTAATCATTGCATTGGTCAAAGTTTTTACATCTTTCAAAGTTTTGCTTAACAAATGTTGTAGTCATTGTATGAATTGTTCTAGTTCTGCCCATCTCATTCTGCATCAGTTCACATTAGGTTTAGTGGAGTTATGAAATGGCCAAACCCTTCTGGAAAGCTACTCATGAGTTCATTAACTTTATTTCATTAATTCATCTTTTGACCTTGTGATACCATAATTAGGCATTTTATTAGGCATCTTATTCAACACTTGTGTTAACTGATGCAAAATTACATTGGAAGAATTCTCTGAAATTGATCTTTCATCATTTCTTATGACACAATAATATCCTATTATATTAATGACATAATTTTTCAGTCACTGCCCAACTGATAGGAACCCCTGGTTCAGTTCTTTGCTAAAACAAACAAACAAACAAAAACCTGGCTTGGATATTTTGTTCCTGTGCCTCCATTCTCCTTTCTTCTTAGCTTTCTGGGCCATTTTAACTTGTATTTCTCTTATTAGTGATTTGGAGAATTCTTTCATATAAATTATAGATAGCTTGCTTTCCTGTTATTAACTGCCTATTTATCTCTTTTGGCCATTTATTTATTGAGAAATGCACCTATATTTTTTAATTAGTTCCCTACATATAGATATGTATCTTGGATATCAGTGCTATACATTTTCCCAGTTAACCTTTTACCTTCTTTGATAGAGGATACATACAGTTCCAGACTTTTGGGAACAATTCCTGAGAGAGAATAAGACCTTTGAGAAGCAGCAGGCATGAAGGAAAAAACTAGTTCCGGAACTTGTCCTTGCTTTTGACCTTGCCTCCTGTGCAGGTAGAAAATTTGCCACACCTGAGCTACATTCCCAGCATCCTTTTAAATAATGTCCTGTTAACTCTTTCTGTTGTTACTGCCGCTTGCTGTTGCTGCTACTGGTAAGCTTTAAACTCCCTGCCCCCAACCACAGCCCAGCAGGGGGGATCCCATTTCTCTTACCAGGTAGCTGGTACTGGTCTTTCCTCCTAAGTCCTTTAGCTTGCTTCGTATACTTCCTTTTAACTAAATTCTCTTCCCACTCCAGCTAAGAGGTGTCTTTGCTCCTAAAACCAGCCCAGAATCCTTGCCTTAAAAACCTCCTCAACCCTGCCTTTGTAGCCAAATTCTCCATACTCCCACCTAGATTCTGGCCCCCCTGCCATTGTTAATGCCCCAAGGGACTACCCAAAGATTATGAAGGTTTATGGGGATGGGGGAGGGTGGGACACAGGAATCAGAGGATATAACCTATCATTTTCCAGACTCTGATGTCTTATTACCCATTGTTCCTATCCACTGCCCCTCTGCATAGTGATGAACCTTATGTGACTTTAAAGGTTGGTATTGCTTATTATGATTGTCTTCTGGACACAAGAGCCTGAAGGTCTGTATTGAGGAGCATACCTGATTCAAATTGCAATCCCATCAGCTCAGAATGTAATAGAGGTATTGGGGACACCCCAAAAGGTTCAAAAGCTTTCCGCTAGGATAGTGTATATAGGACTCCTGTCTATGGAGCACTCTTTCTTCTTGATGCCTAGCTTCCCTATAAATTTGCTAGGGAGAGATCTTTTATTCAAGCTTAGAGCCACAATAACTTGCTTTCCAGATGGCTCCATGTCACTGGAATTGTAGGAGGAATTCTTAACTTTGCTCCCTGTACTTTTTTCAGACAGTCATGAGATAAGTCTCCCACTTTTGAAATCCTGGAGACATATTAGAGTCTCTCTGGGCCACATCATTTTCTGATGTTGGCCTACTTAAATCATCTGTCCCTGTCCAAATGAAAACAAAATCTAGCTCAACTCCTTCCATTCCTCAATACCCTCTTTTGAAAGAGGAAGTTGAGGGCATTACCCCTGTAATAAATTCACTAATTGACCAAGGCATCATAATTACCTGTAAATCTGAATACAATACACCCATCCTCCCTTTTTTTCACACTCTCTTAAGATTTTGTAGAATTTCTCCCTTTATGAGACTAGAGACTTTCTTGGTTGAGTGCTCCTAGGGAGAGAGTTCATTGGCTCTGTGTATCTTCTGATATATTCTCATCTGCATAACTTCATTGATTTTTGTTTTCTATCTTCTTTGATAAATGAGTTTAATTGCTATTTACTATTTGTGAGAGTCTTGTGCAACTAGCATTTGGTAAAAAGGACTCAAACCTATTGATGTAAATTTAAGGTAACTTTTCACCTTTAAGGGATATCAATCAGGATATCTAAAAAAAGTCATTCCTCTAGAACAGTGATGGACAAACTATGGTTGTCGGGCCAGATGCGGGGGGGAAGGGGGCCCCTGAAATGTTCTATCAGGCCAAATGACATTATTCCTAATCTGACGAATACAATGAGTAGGATATAATACAATGAAACTTGGAAAGAGTTGCCTTAGAAACAGACTGACAGATGAGCATTTCCTTTCCTTTGGTCCCCTCTTTAAAAAGTTTGCCCATCACTGCCCTAGAACAACAATATTTAGTGGGGGCAAATAGCTATTAGCAAATTAGCTAGCTAATTCTCATCTTCTCTCTCTGTCTCTCTCTGTCTCTCTCAACAATTAATAGAATGCCAGGCATGGAGTCAGGAAAACATCTTCCTGAGTTCAAATTCAGTTTCAGACACTTACTTGGGTAACCCTGACAAGTAACTTAATCCTGTTTGCCATGGTTTCTTCCTTTGTAAAATGAGAACTGGAGAAGGAAGTGGTCAAGAAAACCCCAAATGGGGTCATGGAAAGTGGGATACAAGTGGACAACAACTACAATAACAACATTCCTCTCTTTGAGAGGAAATCAGAGTTACCAGTTTTGTGGCCCTCTAAGCAACCCTTTAGGCAGGAATCAAATCCTCCCATTTGAGGAGTGGGCAAGATTCCAGATATATCTATCAATGCTTCTCTGTGAAACATTTAAGCACTGCACACAGAAACACATTTTATGGGAAGAGAACTATGCCCGGGGAGAGAAGAAGGGGTATCAGATTCTTAAGTTAATCAGCAAATATTCAATAAGCCTCTACTATATGCCAGGCATTCTACTAACTACTGGGCATACAAAGAAAGACAAAAATGAGTCCCTGCCCTCAAGAAGTTCACCTTTGAATGAAGGAGACAACTCTGTAGATACAAGATGCATACTAGACAAATTGAAGGTAATCCCAGAGGGAAGGCATAGGATCTATAGGGTCAGAAAGATGTTAAAGGAGAGGTCTAGAAAGACCCTTTATAGAAAATGAGATTTGAATTGGATTTTTTTTAAAATTTTTAAAAATATTTTATTTTTTTAGAAAAATTTTCCATGGTGTAATATTTAGAAATTAGATGTTATATAGATATAAATTTTAAGGTGTGGTCGCCGGGAATCAATAACTCAGATTGATTCCATAATTAAACTAGACCCAAGTCAGGATGGGTTTTATGGTGGTTTATTTACAATTAGGAAGGTAGAAGGAAGGGAAATAGAGAGAGGGAGAGGCTAGTCCGGGCCTGCAGAGGCCTGGATGGAGAGAGGGTTAAAAGGTTAATTAAACTAGGCTACAAGACACAAGGCCTTAGCAATCAGAGAGGCAAGAAGCCTAATTAAGGTAGAGAGTCTGGAAACGCCAAGGTAGGCCAAGAAAGTCAGCCTAACTTACCCACGTGACAATTCAGAGGGGAAGCTGCATGAGGTCTCAGCAGAGATGCTTCAGTACCAAGTTCAAAGCAGGAACTCCTCAACAGGAAGTTATCAACATACTTGAAGAGATAATGTCTTTTGTCACTTCCTGTGGGTCCACCTCTAATTCAAGTGGACAAATGGCAACCTCTACACTGATTTGGACTGCCCAAAAGGCAATCCCTTGTTCTTGATTTGTTACTTATTATCACATGTGGGTAACTCATCTCATCCTCCCCACTAAGGGAGGTGGGGATGGATGACATTATCTCTGGTGGCTAGAGTTTTAACTATGAATGGGCTAGAGCTAATTCCATTTACACAATGGTTACATGATTCTTGTTTTTACTTTCCCCTTCACCCCACTTCACCGCCCCCCGCCATATACAACGCACATTTCCACTGGTTTTAACATGTATGATCAATCAAGACTTATTTACATATTATTGATAGTTGCATTGGTGTGGTCCTTTAGTGTCTACATCCCCAACCATGCCCCCATCAACCCATGTGTTCAAGTGGTTGTTTTTCTTCTGTGTTTTCACTCCTGTAGTTCTTCCTCTGAATGTGGGTAGCATTCTTTTCCATAAATCCCTCAGAATTGTCCTTGGCCATTGCATTGCTGCTAGTACAGAAGTCCATTACATTCTATTTTACCACAGTGTATCAGTCTCTGTTTACAATGTTCTTCTGGCTCTGCTCCTTTCACTCTGCATCAATTCCTGGAGGTCTATCCAGTTCACATGGAATTCCTCCAGTTTATTATTCCTTTGAGCACAATAGTATTCCAACACCAACATATACCACAATTTGTTTAGCGATTCCCCAATTGAAGGGCATCCCTTCATTTTCCAGTTTTTTGCCACCACAAAAAGCTCAGCTATAAATATTTTTGTACCAGTCTGTTTATCTATGATCTCTCTGGGGTACAAATCCAGCAATGCTATGGCTAGATAGAAGGGCAGACAATCTTTTAGAGCCTTTTGGGCATAGTACCAAATTGCCAACCAGAATGGTTGGATCAGTACACAACTCCACCAGCAATGCATTAATATCCCAATTTTGCCACATCCCCTCCAGCATTCATTACTCTTCACTTCTATCATCTTAGCCAATCTGCTAGGTGTGAGGTGGTACCTCAGAATTGTTTTGATTTGCATTTCTCTAATTATTAGAGATTTAGAACACTTTCTCGTGTGCTTATTGATAGTTTTGATTTCTTTATCTGAAAATTGCCTATTCATGTCCCTTGCCCATTTATCAATTGGGGAATGACTTGATTTTTTATACAATTGATTTACCTTCTTGTATATCTGAGTAATTAGACCTCTGTCAGAGGTTTTTGTTATAAAGATTTTTTTTCCCTTTGTTGTTTCCCTTCTGATTTTGGTTGCATTGTTTTGTTTGTACAAAACCTTTTCTTTCTATTTAATATAATCAAAATTATTTATTTTACATTTTTTAATTTTTTCTAACTTGTTTGGTTTTAAAATTTTCCTTTTCCCATAGATCTGACAGGTATACTATTCTATGTTCACCTAATTTTCTTATAGTTTCCTTCTTTATATTCAAGTCATTCACCCATTCTGAATTTATCTTGGTGTAGGGTGTGAGATGTTTATCTAAGCCTAATCTCTCCTATGTTGTTTTCCAATTTTCCGAAAAGTTTTTGTCAAATAGTGGATTTTTGTCCCAAAAGTTGGGCTCTTTGGGTTTATCATAGACAGTCTTGCTGACGTCACTTACCCCAAGTATATTCCACTGATCCTCCCTTCTGTCTCTTAACCAGTACCATACTGTTTTGATGACTGCTGCTTTATAGTATAGTTTAATATCTGGTACTGCTAGGCCACCTTCCTTCACAGTTTTTTTTTCATTATTTCCCTTGATATTCTTGATCTTTTGTTCTTCCAAATGAACTTTGTTACAGTTTTTTCTAATTCAGTAAAAAAGTTTTTTGGTAGTTTCATAGGTAGGTAAATTAATTTGGGTAGAATGGTCATTTTTATTATGTTAGCTCAGTCTACCAATGAGCAATCAATGTTTTTCCAATTGTTTAGATCTAGTTTTAATTGTTTGGAAAGTGTTTTGTAGTTGTGCTTGTATAATTCCTGTGTTTGTTTTGGTAAATAGATTCCTAAGTATTTTATATTATCTAGGGTGACTTTAAATGATGTTTCTCTTTTCTACCTCTTGCTGTTGTGATGTGTTGGAAATATATAGAAATGCTGATGATTTATGTGCATTTATTTTGTATCCTGCAACTTTGCTAAAATTGTTGATTATTTCCACTAGCTTTTTAGTTGATTCTCTAGGATTTTTTAAGTATACCTTCATATCATCTCCAAAGAGTGATAACTTAGTCTCCTCATTGCCCATTTTAATACCTTCAATTTCCTTTTCTTCTCCAATTGCTACTGCTAGTGTTTCTAGTACAATGTTAAATAATAGAGGAGATAGTGGGCATCCTTGTTTCACTCCTGATCTTATTGGGAAGGCTTCTAATTTATCCCCATTGCATATGATGCTTGTTGATGGTTTTAGATATATACTGTTTATTATTTTTAGGAAAGGTCCTTCTATTTCTATACTTTCTAGTGTTTTCAATAGGAATGGATGTTGTATTTTTTCAAAGGCTTTTTCAGCATCTCTTGAGATAATCATGTGGCTTTTGTTGTTGATATGCTCAATTAAGTGAATGGTTTTCCTGATATTGAACCATCCTTGCATTCTTGTTATAAATCCCACCTGATCATAGTGGATAACCCTCGTGATCACTTGCTGGAGTCTTTTTGCTAGTATTCTGTTTAAGATTTTTGCATCTATGTTCATTAAGATCTATAGTTTTCTTTCTCTGTTTTTGATCTACCTGGCTTTGGGATCAGTACCATATTTGTATCATAAAAGGAATTTGGTAGAACTCCTTCTTTGCTTATTATGTCAAATAGTTTGTATAGTATTGGAATTAGTTGTTCTTTGAAGGTTTGATAGAATTCACTTGTGAATCCATCTGGTCCTGGGGATTTTTTCTTAGGGAGTTCTTTGATGGCTTGTTCAATTTCTTTTTTCTGATATGGCATTATTTACGTATTCTATTTCTTCTACTGTTAATCTAGGCAATTTATATTTTTGTAAATATTCATCCATCTCACCTAGATTGCTATATTTATTACCATATAATTGCACAAAATAGTTTTTAATTATTGCCTTGATTATTTCCTCTTCATTAGAGGTGAGGTCTCCCTTTTCATTGTTGATACTGATGATTTGGTTTTCTTCTTTCCTTTTTTAATTAGATTGACCAGACTTTGTCAATGTTGTTTGTTTTTTTCCAAAGTACCAGCTTCTAGTCTTATTTATTAATTGAATAGTTCTTTTACTTTCAATTTTATTGATTTCCCCTTTAATTTTTGTAATCTCTAATTGGATTTTTAGCTGGGGATTTTAAATTTGTTCCCTTTCTAGTTTTAATTTGCATGCTCAGTTCATTGATCTTTGCCCTCTCTAATTTGTTAATATATGCACTCAAGGATATAAATTTCCCCCTGAGTACTGCCTTAGCTGCATCCCACAGAGTTTGGTAGGATGTCTCATCATTGTCATTCTCTTCAATGAAATTATTGATTGTTTCTATGATTTCTTCTTTAACTAACTAGTTTTGGAGAATCATATTATTTAATTTCCAATTAGTTTTTGATTTGCCTGTCCATGTGCCCTTACTAATTATTATTTTTATTGCATTATGATCTGAGAAGGTTACATTTATTATTTCTGCTCTTTTGCATTTGTTTGAGATGTTTCTATGCCCAATTACATAGTCAATCTTTGAATGTACCATGTGCAGCTGAAAAGAAGGAGTATTCCTTTTTGTCCCTATTTATTTTTCTCCACATATCTATTAAATCTAATTTTTCTAGGATTTCATTCACCCCTCATCTCTTTCTTATTTATTTTTTGGTTTGATTTATCTAGATCTGAAAGAGGAATATTTAGATCTCCCACTAGTATGGTTTTACTATTTGTTTCCTTCTTGAGCTCAGCCAGTTTCTCCTTTAGGAATTTGGATGCTATACCATTTGGTGCATACATGTTGAGTACTGTTATTTCCTCATTGTCTATACTGCCTTTTATCAGGATGTAATTACCTTCCCTGTCTCTTTTAATCAGATCTATTTTTACTTTGGTTTTTGTCAGAAATCATGATCACCACTCCTGCTTTTTTTCTCATTTGAAGCCCAAAAGATTTTGCTCCAGCCCTTGTCCTTAAATCTGTGTATGTCCACCCACCTCATATGTGTTTCTTGTAGACAACATATGGTAGGATTTTGGTTTCTAATCCACTCTGCTCTTTGCTTCTATTTTATGGGTGAGTTCATACCATTCACATTCAGTTATAATTATCCGTTGTGTATTCCCTAACATTTTGGTATCTTGTCCTTGTTCTACCCCTTCTTCTCACGCTATTTCCTTTTAAACCAGTGGTTTGTTTTAGACCAGTCCCCCTTCTCCCCTCCCTTGATTTACTTCCCTTTCCACCCCCTCCCTTATTATTCCCCTCTTTTTATTTTTAAGTTCTAATGAATTCCCTCCTCCCTCTCTTCTCCCTTTTTTGATCTCCCCCTTCCCTGTTCCCCTTGGTTTATCCCTTCTGACTTTCTCAGTAGAGTTAGATAGAATTCTATATCCCAATGGATATAGCTACTCTTCCCTCTCAGGGTTAATTACACTTAGAGTAAGGTTTAAATATTACTTCTTAATGCTCTCTTCCTCTCCTTCTTATAATAGTATTCATCTCCTTCCCTTCCCATGCCCTCTTTGTGTGGTATAGAATATCCTATTTTTCTTATTCATTCAAGTTTCTCTTGGTGTCATCTACTATTCACCACCCTCTTTTTTCCCCACCCCATCTCATCTTAGACCATTTAGTCCTCCAACCTCTCCCTAGAAGAATAATTCTTCTAATTACTATAATAGTGAATACAGTTTTTGAAAATTACACATAACATTTCTCCATATAGGAATACAAATAATTTGATCTTTTTAAAGCCCTTAAAGAGGCAAATTTAAAAAGAAGAGTTTTCTTTCTTTCCCCTCTGTTTCTTATTTACCTTTTCATGTTTCTCTTGATTTTTGTGGTTGGATATCAAACTTTCCATTTAGTCCTGGTCTTTTCTGTGCAAATACTTGGAAATCTTCTATCTTGTTGAATGCCCATTCTTTCCCCTGGAAGTATATAGTCAGTTTTGATGGGTAGGTGATTCTTGGTTGTAGACCCAGTTTTCTTGCCTTTCTGAATATCATATTCCAAGCCTTGCGGTCTTTTAGTGTGGAGGCTGCCAAGTCCTGTGTGATCCTGATTGGTGCTCCTTGATATCTGAATTGTCTCTTTCTGGCTTCTTGTAAAATTTTTTCTTTTACTTGGAAGATCTTGAATTTGGCTGTTATATTCCTTGGGGCTGTCTTTTTCAGGGTTTAGTGTAGAGGGTGATCTATGGATCCTTTCAATGTCTATATTGCCCTCTTGAGGTAGAACTTCAGGGCAATTTTGCTGAATAATTTCTTTTAGTATGAGTCCAAATTTCTATTAATTTCTGCTTTTTCAGGAAGAGTAATGATTCTCAGATTGTCTCATCTAGACCTGTTTTCTTGGTCTATTAACTTCTCATTGAGATATTTCATGTTTCCTTCTATTTTTTCAGTCTTTTGACTTTCCTTTATTAATTCTTGTTGTCTTATGAGATCATTGGCTTCTAATTGCCCAATTCTAGCCTTTAGAGACTGGTTTTTGGCTAAAATCTTTTGGTTTTCCTTTTCAGTCTAGTCTATTTATTCTTCAAGGATTCCAGCTAGTCATTTCTGATCTTCAATTTGTTTATCAATTCATTTGATTTCTAAGCCTCACTTTCCAATTATGAAATTCTGCCTTTTAAACTGTTATTTTCTTGCCAGATCTCTTCCATCTTTCGCATGATCTCAGATTTGAACTCTTCAAGATCTTGTGACCCATTTTCATTTTTTAGGGAAGATTTAGATGTCTTTAATTGTTTGTCCTCCTCTGTTTTCTGCGTTTTTTTCTGTGCAGAAGTTATCAAGTGTTAGATTTTTTTCTTGGTCTTCTTGTTTATTTCCTGGGCTTTGCTTGGCATCATTGTGCTTTATCTGCCAGAAGTCTGAGTAAGGCAATCTGATACTCTTTGTATGGAGTTAGGGAGCAGTTTTTGCCTGAGGCTACTTTGTGAATCTCCTCGTTTCTCTGGGGACCCTCTTGGGGTCTCTGGTCTAGCTTTTTTCAGGGTCAAGCCCCCCATGTTCCTAGCCTGTTGCCCAGAGCCAGGAACTTGGCCCACACTTGCTCTTCCTCCTGAGTTTTTCCCCTGAGTCTGAGTGCACTGGGCACTGCTGCTGCTTCTCTCAGCCTCACTCCTGTGTCCAAGGTCTGTGTATTCCAGCCACTTGGGATCTCAGGTCTTGCTGCTCTCAGAGGCAAACTCCTAGTGGTGCCAGTTAGCTGCCAAGGAACTAGATTTTGTGCACCTGCTGGCTCTAACTCTGGTGTGCAGCCTCTGCCTCTGGTACTGTGGGTGGGGTGGGGGAGGGGTGATCCACTTGCATTTTGCTGGGAGTTATTTCCTCCCCCTTATAGTGTGGAAGTGCCCAAATCCCAAGTACCTTCGATACTACGCCCTATTGTGGGGGTTCCTTCTTTCATCTGGATTTTGTTTTCTTGTCCTTTGGATGTATGCTATATCTGTTTGTAAGGAGAGAAAGTCGCCCTGCCTTTACTCTGCCACCATATTAACCCGCACCAATCAAGAAGAACTTTGAATTGGATTTAGAAGGAAGGAGAAGTGAGGTGGGAGAGAATTCCAGGCATGGGGGGAGAGCAAGCCAGTGAAAAGGCAGAGTCAGGATATGGGATGTTATGTGCAAGGAACAGCAAAGAAACCTATGGTACTAAATTATTGAGTATACCCAGAGCCAGGAAATAAAAGAAGACTTAAAGAGGAGTGAGGTACTCAATGGATTGAGAGTTTGGCCTAAAGATGGAAAGACTGGGGTTCAAAACTGGCCTCAGATACTTCCTAGCTGTGTGACCTTGGGCAAGTCACTTAACCCCTATTGCCTAGCCCTTATGGCTCTTCTGCTTTGGAACCAATGCATTGTTAAAAAAAAAAAAAGACATGCTTTATTTAGGAAAGGTAAGAAGACAGATTGTCAAAGATTTTAAAAGCCAAACAGAGCACCATTAATGGCTGTCCAAATATTTGGAGGGTTGTCACCTGAAAGAACCAAATAGAGAGATAAAGTATTATGTTGTTTGGCCCCTGAGGCCCAATGGGTGAAGCCACAGAGTGGTATATTTGGGCTTGAAGTAAGGAAAGGATAAATAAATTATCCAGTAGTGCAATGAACTGCCTTGAAAGATAATGGCTTTGGTCTTACTCCTACTGGAGGTGAAGGGAAGGGAATGAGCATTTATCTATAACACCTATGATGTGCCAAGTACTTTACAAATATTATCTCATTTGATCCTCTCAACAACTCTGAGAGGGAGGTGCTACTATTATCCCTATTTTATAGATTAGGAAATTGAGGCAGGCAGAGGTTATAACTTGCTCAGAGTCACATAGCTATTAAGAATCTAAGGTTGGGGTTGAACTCGGGTTTTTCTGACTCCAAGTTCAGCATCCTAACCATGGTACTACTTAGCTACAATGGGAGAGGAAGTTGGATGACCTTTTAATGGGGAAGTTGTTCCAATTTAGTTGGGTGCCTTTTTCCCCTCTCATTTTCTCATGAGTATAAAATTGAGTTTTTCAGAAGCTCTATGACCTGTGAATTAAAGATTTAGCTGAAACATGAAGACCATTAATCCCTTGTCTATAGAAATGTACTTTTGCTTTGCAAATAGATGAATCTACAGATGTGGCTGGACTCACCATTTCGGTTCTTTCATCTGATATCAGTGCTAACTAAACTTCAAAGATCTTTTTATATGAATGCTTAACAAAAACACACAAATGATACTGAAATATTTGAAATGTTTAATTTTTGAATCTTATTGTTTACTCTGGAATAAGTATATTAATATTTGCCCTGATGGTTCAAAAGCAATGGTATGTAAAATAGCTCACACCTTAGCACAAATCTGGATGGTGGTACCCAATGGTACTGTTAGTTATTGCACTCTTCACTACTATTCAATCTCATTTTTAAAAAAGAAAAGAAAAAAACCCAAAATGCCAGTTTCACATAAGAATGTCCTTGATGAAGCATAATGAGTAATTAATTTTTATTAAATATAGACCCTTGAATATATCTTTTTAATATTCTATGTGATGAAATGAGAATGAATAAAGTGCTTCTGCTGCATACCAAAGTGTGATAGTTGTCTCAAGAAAAGACATTTGTGTGATTGAGTTATGAGCTAAACTGGCCACTTTTCTAATGGAGACTATTTTCTTGAAAATTAACAAAGTGAATCTGTCACTTCAAAGAGTAAATAACTTACAAAACTGGTTGCCATTGATAAAAGTCAAGCTTTGAAGAGAAATTAGAATTTTGGAAAACATGTGTAAGATGCTATAAACTCGGCAGCTTCCCAATACTTAAGGGCTTTTCTGTCAAAATTGTTAGTGATATTAGCAAATATGATTTAAAAATATATATAATGAAAAGTGTCAACATCTGGGAGCTCTACATAACTCAATGAACCAACATTTTCCAAGTAACCAGAGTTTGATGTTTAAAAAGTTTGAAGTTGTGGGTTCAGATTTTGCTTTGTAATTAACCTTTAAGAAACTACCATTTGAGGAACAGCTAGGTAGCACAGTGGATAGAGATCTGAGTCTAGATACGGTGGGACCTGGGTTCAAATCTGGCTGTGTGACCATGGTTAAGTCACTTAACCCCCACTACCTAAACTTTACTGCTTTTCTGCCTTGGAGTGATGTTTAGTATTGATTCTAAGAAAGAAGGTAAGGGTTTTTTTTTTCTTTTTAAAGAAATTACCATTTATCAGGTTTTGGTGTACTCAAAGAAAAATATCCAAAATAATCTGAAAAAACTGTTAAAATATTCTTCCATCTTCCATTTAGGCAGCTTGGTGGCACTCTTGGGTAATAGTAAGTCCTGAATTCAAATATATCCTCCTTAGATACTTACTGGTTATGTGACCCTGACTGTGCCTCAGTTTCTTTATGTGCAAAAGGAGGATAATAATAGCACCTACCTCACAGGGTTGCTATGAGTACAAAACGATATAATAATATTGCTACTTAGCAGTGCTATATAATTGCTAGCTTTTATTATGGTGATTAAGGCTTTAGAAGTTAAGAGCTGGTGGAGGCAGCTGGGTAGCTCAATAGATTGAGAGCCAGGCCTAGAGATGGGAGGTTCTAGGTTCAAATCTGACCTCAGACACTTCCCAGCTGTGTGACCCTGGGCAAGTCACTTGACCCTCATTGCCTACCCTTACCACTCTTCTGCCTGGGAGCCAATACTCAGTATTGACTCCAAGATGGAAGGTAAGGGTTTATAAAAAATATATATATTTAAAAAAATTATTTCTAGTTTATTGGATGTCTACATATGAATCCTCAGCATAAAAGACTCAGATATACTTTGGGGAACATCTTAATTTTCCAGATTATTCCCCCGGCCTAGATAATCTTCATATATATATATATATATATATATATACATATATATATATATATATATATATATATATGACATTCCCAGCTTCCCAGGTTTATTGTCACCAATTACAATCCTGCAAAACAAAGAAATGTATTTAGAAGTTAAAGGATTAAATGCATGTGAGCACATAGTTATTGTTCAGTTGTGGCTACTGTGACTACATGTGGATTTTTTTTTTGGCAAAGATACTGGAGTGGTTTGCCATTTCCTTCTTCAGTTCATTTTGCAGATGAGGAAACTGAGGCAAACTGGGTTAAGTGCTAGTACATGTCTGAAGCCAGGTTTGAATTGAGGTCTTCCTTTCTTATTTTTTTTTAAATCCTTACCTTCCATCTTAGAATCAATACTGTGTACTGATTCTAAGGTAGAAGAGGGGTAAGGGCTCATTTCTCAGAAGATGGAATCAGTGGCTATTCCTTGTTGTAGTCCTTTCAATATTCCAGCACCACCTGCAATTTTCTTCAACTCTCAAAAGATGGAAGTCATTTACTTTTCTGGAGAACCAAATGTTCATTCCTAGACTTTGCACCTCAAAAACAGTTTTGAATCTTTTAATCGTCTTGTGCTGCAGCTCCCACCCTCAGATTTCAAAGCCAAGAGGTCTTACTAGCTTACTTATTGGCTAGAAGAATAATTTCTTCCGATACTTTATAAGTATGTAGGCTTGTGTCTACCTCTTACCATGTTAATTAAAGGTGACATGAGGCTGAATTTCACCCCCTCTGTGCCCTGGTACCCAGCTTTTATGCCTCCCACTCATGTACACCACCTGGGTCAATGACCTAGACCAGTGATTCCCAAAGTGGGTGCTACTGCCCCCCTGGTGGGTGCTGCAGTGATCCAGGAGAATGGTGATGGCCACAGGTGAATTTATCTTTCCTATTAATTGCTATTAAAATTAAAAAAAAATTAATTTCCAGGGGGCTAAGTAATATTTTTTCTGGAAAGGGGGCAGTAGGCCAAAAAAGTTTGGGAACCACTGACCTAGACAAAGTCATGTTAATCATATTTGCAAAAAAGCCAAAACAATATTCCTGGCAGGGCTGGTCTTGAAAGTAGGCAGTATTGGTTGAGTATGTACTTGTCTTCAAGTTTTGGAATGGTAAGCATTATTTTTTGTTGAAGGGGTAAAGAAATGAGAAATGGAAGTGGAGAGACACTCACTGTTCATGGCTAACTTCAATCCTGTTCTCCATGGCTTTGACTGGATTCTATGAAACTCATCTACACAGGTGGTAAGGAGGATTTACAAGGAACAAAAGTGCCAAAGTTCATTCATGGCCTTGATTTCTAAACTAACTCAACTCTTCCTGAGCCAATCTTCAGACTTAAAAGCATGCTTATAAGTGAAGCAAACAAGCCAACATTCAGGTCTTTTTTTCAGCACTTCATTGGTTGGCATTTTGGGTATATATGATGTGGGCCAAGCAAGCAATTGCCTCAGTTTAGAATTGGCCCCAACACAGAGGTTCGGTGCAAATTTCACATTGTTATATGAGATTGCTATCCCCAATTGCTGAGACTTGTCTAGTGAAATGTATATGTTTTGTATATTTCCATATACATAGTTCAGATAGATTTTCTGGGTTTCCTCTTCTTCCCTCCTGTGAACTCAACTTGGAATCCTTAAAGCTACTCCCAGGGTTCAAGGTTCTCTTGAGGAATTCCAAGGGATATCATAGACTCCACCAAAGTGCAAAAAGAGTCCATAATATAAAAAAAGGTCTTAACCTCTGTAATGATGGGTAAGAGGAAGATGGTAAATGGGAGTCCCTAGGGGCCTAGGAGCCAGTTACTAAACTAGCTGGAGATTGGAGTTGATGTTATCAGAGGGGAGCGGCCTCAGCTGAGCTGCCCAGTGAACCTCCTCTGCTAGCTATAAGGCTCCTTTAAGTTGTTAAGTGGGAGGCCCCTCCCTGCTGAGGTAACTGCCTTCCTAATGGGTGAGAACAGAGCCCAGCAGGAAACCATGGAACAACTTCCTGCCAACAACGGAGGCTTAGATTTCACTTCCACAGTAACCCCTACTTCCCAAAATTCTGTCCCCTCCTTAGTCTCCTTAGCCTTGAAGGTGTTGGAATAATCACAGGAATTCACAGATTAAGTGTAAGGGATTTATTGAACTGGAAAGGGAACCCTAAGGTAAGAGGGGCTTAGTATTTGCTAAATTGTTGCTAGTGGCAACTGGCAAGTGCTGGCAAAGGACCTAAAAGGTCTTGACAGGCTGAGGGCAACCAGCCTTCAGCCAGAGATAACTAGACTCTGGCTTGGTGTTATTTGATCAGCTATGTAGACCGATGATGTTGTTGAGTTCCTCTAGAGATGGCCCTAACCACTAGGCTACGCTAAGTTCCTACCCATGATCCACCTCCCTTCCACCCTTCACCACCTGGGGCCCCTAGGGGGAAAAGTCAGGTATAGCAAATTGTCTGGGTGAGGTCAAGGGAAATCAGAACCCAGGGTTGAGTTTGCAGGGCCTTATATAGTCACAGCCCAAATGCCAGTTGACACTTGCCCCATGTCGCATGCCATCAGCAAGATTCCATTCAGGGTAACTAACAAGTTTGCCTGGGGCAATATTGCATGCAAAATCCCTGCACTACACCTCTATATACAAGAACAGCGTCTTCTAGAATCTGAGATAGAAAAAATGTATGGATAGAATTCATTTTGTCTTGGGACATGAACTCCCATACTTTACCAATCTTACTTTTTAAAAAAATGTTAACACTTTTTAAAATTTTGAGTTCTAAATTCTCTCTCTCTCTCTCCCCTTCCATATTTTTGAGAAGGCAAGGAATTTAATTATATCAATTGTCCATGTGAAGTCATACAAAACATGTTTCCATGTTAGCCATGTTACAAAAGAAAACACACACCAAAAAAAAAAAAATCAAGAAAAATAAAGTAAAAAAGAGTATATTTTGATCTGCATTCAGACTCCATTAGTTCTTTTCTGAAGTTGGATAGTATTTTTTATCAAAAGTTCTCCAGAATTGTCTTGGATCTTTATATTACTGAGAATAATAGCTAAGTCATCCACAGTTGGTCATCAAACACTATTATTGTTACTGTGTGCAATATTCTCCTGGTTCTTCTCATTTACTTAGAAACAATTCATGTAAGTCTCTCCAGGTTTTTCTGAAAACATCCTGCTCCTCATTTCTTATAGCACAATAGTATTCCATCACATTCATATATCATAACCCATTCAGTCATTCTTCAATTGATGGACATCCTCTCAGTTTCCAATTCTTTGCCACCACAAAAAGATTTTTGTATAATGTCCTTTTCCCTTTATAAAAAAACTAACCCAAAACAAACCCATTCATGTTAAAGACCTAGTAATGGTATTGCTGGGTCAAAGAGCATGCATAGTTTTATAGCTCTTTGGGCATAGTTTCAAATTGCTCTTCAGAATCTATACTGATCGATCTAAAAAAAGTCCTCCCTCCTACTTAAATGAATTTCACTCTTTTCCAGAATATTAGCTGTGTACTTCTGGTCTTTGGGCATGCATTCTGCATCATTCTCAACGAACCATATCTTCATGTTCTGTAAAATGTCTTTTTGGCATAGAGCCCAGGCTGAAATATGAGGTGAGAGTTGAATTCTCTCTAAAAAGCTTGGTCAACTCTGTACTTTAGTTAAGCCTATATATGCCAAGAGTCTGCTTTATATAATGTGTATGCTGTACATGAAGAATGTAGACCTGTTTTATTACTGTTTCAGAATTTGCTAGGTAGATAATTCTTAAACCCTTCACTTCCTGGGAAGTCTCTTGTATAGATTTTGGATGCCAATGTTTAAGGACTTTATTAATTTTGGATTCAAAATTTATATATAAATATTTGTGTATTTTTAATTTTTTTAACCCTTATCTTCTCTCTTAGAATTGAAACTAAGTATCTATTCCAAGGGAGAACTAGGCAATTGGGGTTAAGTGACTTGCCCAGGATCACACAGTTAGGAAGTATCTGAAGCCACATTTGAACCCAGGACCTCCCATCTCTAGTCCTAACACATGACTGATTGATTCTGTAACTCAAAGTGATGTTCTCTTGTTAGTTATATTAATTAGGTTGTGGAACACCCTTCTTATACTGTCACTCTCAGCCAACTTTCTGCTGCTACAATCTGTTCAGATATAATCTATTCATTGAGCTCTCTGTTGTCCCCAATTCATCATAGAAGCCATTCAAATACCTAAACATAGCTATCATGTCCTTCCCCGAGTCTTTTCTCTAGGGTCAACATGTCTGGTTCCTTCAACCAATTCTTGTATATCATGAATTGAAGACATTTCACTACCCTGGTTACCCTCCTCTAAAGGTTCTCTAGCTTCTAAGGCAGAAGAGCAGTAAGAGCTAGGCAATGGGGGTTAAGTGACTTGCCCAGGGTCACACGGCTAAGAAGTGTTTAAGACCAGATTTGAACCCAGGACCTCCTGTCTCTAGGCCTGGCTCTCAATCCACTGAGGCACGCAGCTGTCCCCTGATGAGTGTCTTTAGCCAGGTTAAATACCTGTGATATTCCACTCCTAAAAACTCCAATCACATTGGAATTGAACCACAAACAATGATTTTTTTGAGTCTAGTCATCAATTCTGAAGTAATCTAATTTGCCTGTCTTTGTCTTTCACAAGAATACTATGAGATAATTTCTCAGTAGCTTTGCTAAAATCAAAGTAATCTATAGCCACAGCATTCTTCTCCTTGGTAATTTTTTTCCAAAAAGGAAATGAGCTTTAATTATACTAGTCCAAAACAATTCTCTATATTATACCTCATAAATGAACTGTTAAGTGTTTCAGAGAATGAAGATCGACTTATACTCTACAATATAAACACCTAAACATATGGCATTTATTTCATCTATATAATTACAGTTTCCTTTGGGCTTTGATTAGACTTCTCTTTTCTAGGTTTATTATTTCAATGGAACCAGTCAAAATAAAAATCTTATTTAATGGATAATCTTTGTTCTACTTGAAGTGCAGAAAGGCCTGGTAAACGTCTTTAAATATGTTAAATGAATCTCTAGTAAATAGATAAAAGTCAAAAAGTATTGGGGGGCAGCTGGGTAGCTCAGTGGAGTGAGAGTCAGGCCTAGAGACAGGAGGTCCTGGGTTCAAACCCGGCCTCAGCCACTTCCCAGCTGTGTGACCCTGGGCAAGTCACTTGACCCCCATTGCCCACCCTTATCAATCTTCCACCTATGAGACAATACACCGAAGTACAAGGGTTTAAAAAAAAAAGTATATCCCAAATGGTTTATAAATATACTAAAATAAAATGTATTTAATTTATATACTAAAAAAAGTTACCTTTAACTGAAAAAGAATAAGAAATTATATTTTCATTTCTTTTTTTTATATTTTTTATATTTTTATTTCTTTAAAAGACATCTCTGAGGTGCTGTATAGTCACTTATAAAATCACCTATAAAGGTAAGATAGTGGAAAGACCTGGAACTGATCTAACTTCAGAGGAGCAGCAAGGTGTCTCAGTGGATAGAGAGCCAAGACGATAGATGGGAGGTCCTGGATTTAATTTTGGCCCTGGACACTTCCTAGCTGTGTAACCTTGGGCATGATCACTTTCCCCCAATTGCCTAGTCCTTAACTCTCTTCTGCCCTGGAACCAATACATAGTTTCAAGCCTAAGACAGAAGGTAAGGATTAAAAAAAAAAAAAAAAAAAAAAGAAATTCAGCCTCAGACACTTGTTAATTGTAACACTGGGTTTTTAGCCTCTGTTTAAACCTTAAAGAGACTTGTAATTGCTAGCTATTTTGCTAGGGAATATATCTCATAATAAACATTTCAAAAAATTAAATATTTATTAAATATCTATTATATGTAAGGCCCTATGGTAGGAATCGAAGATCCAGAAATAAAAATCAAGCTGGTCCTTCCCTTGAAGACCTTAAATTCTAATGTGAGATATGAATAAAGAGTATTCAGCAACCCTGAGAAAGATTGGACTAGTCCAAGGTTTGAATCCAAGTTGATATACTTTTCTGGGATCATAGATTACAATTCTCACACTTCTTTTAAAAATTATTTAATTTTAAAATACTTTATTTTATTTTTATTTTATTTTTTCCCCAATTACAGTTAAAAAGTTTCCAACATTTTTCAAAGAATCCTGATTCTTGAATTCTCTCCATGTTTCCCTCTCCACTCATTTCCCTTCAGATGGTACGTAATCTCATATAGATTTTGCATGTGCAATCATGCAAAACATTTTTCCATAGTAACCCTTTTGTAGAAGGAAATGCAAATAGAAAAAAATTAAGAAAGTGAAAAAAGTTTGCTTCTGCCTGGATTCAGACTTAGTTCTTTTTCTCTGGAAGTATATGACATTTTTTTTATCATGAGTCCTTTGGGCTAGTTCTGGATCGTAGTATTGATGAGAATAGCTGTGATTCACAGTTGTTTATTATACAATATTCCTGTCACTGTATAATGCTCTTCTGGTTCTGCTTATTTCATTCTGCTTCAGTTTGCATGAGTCTTTCCAAGTTTTTCTGAGCTCCACCTGCTTAATAGTATTCCATTACAATCATATACTGTAACTTACTTAGCCATTCCCAAATTGATGTACATCCTCTCATTTTCCAAATCTTTTCCCCCTTAAAAATAACTGCTTTAAATATTTTTGTATATATAGATTCTTCCCCTTTTTGTTTTTTCATCCCTTTGGATACAAACCTAGTAATGGTTTTGCTGGATCAAAAGGTATATACTGTTTTATGACACTTTGGTCATAGATCCAATTGTTCTCCTGAATGACTGGATCAGTTCACAACTCTCCCAAAAAGAAATTCATGTCCCAGCTTTTCCATATCCCTTCTGAGTTTTGTCATTTTCCTTTTCTGGAATAATAGCCAATCTGATATGTAATTTGCATTTCTCTAATTAATAGTGATTTAGAGCATTTTTTCACAACTATAGAGACTAATTACTTTGAGAACTGCTTGTTCATATCTTTTAACTGTTTATCAATTAGGGAATGTCTTTTATTATTATGTATTTAAATAATTTCTCTATGTATTTGAGAAATGAGGTCTTCCTTAGAAAGACTTGTAAAATATTTTTGCACCATTATGATTACCGTGTATTCCTTTCCATCCTATTTACGCCTGTTTAGTTTCTACCTCTATTTTCCTCAATTTGCCCTCTTAACTATCAGCCCCACCCCCATTCTCTTATCCCTTTCCCCTCATACTTTCCTATAGGACAAGATATATTTGTGTTTGTTTTTCCCTCACTGAGCCAATTCTGATGAGAGTAAGGTTCATATGCTCTCCTCACCACCTTCCGCATCTTCCTTTCCACGGTGAGTGCTCTTTCATCCCTCTTTTATGTGCAATAATTTACCCCATTCTATTTTTTCATTCCCCCTGCCCATGCATTCTTCTTTCTGAGGCCTCAATTTAATTTTATATATCATCCCATCATATTCAACTCACACTTTCACCCTCTGCTATGTATACTCCTTCTAACTGCCCTATTATAATGACAAAGTTCTTTGGAGTTTCAAGAATCATCTCCCCATGTAGGGATGTAAACAGTTTAAATTTATTGAATATTGTTTTGATTTCTTGTTCCTGTTTAACTGTTTATGATTCTCTCAACACTTGTATTTGAGAGTCATATTTTCCATTCAGATCTAGTCTTTTCATCAGGAATGTTTGAAAGTCCTGTTTCATTGAATACTCATTTTTTTCTAGGAATATACTCAGTTTTGCTGGGTAAGTGATTCTTGGCTGAACTCCTACTACCTTTGCTCTCTGGAATATAATATTCTATATTCTCCAATCCTTTAATGTAGAAGCTACTAAGGCTTGTGGCATCCTGATAGTGATTCCATGATATTTGAGTTGTTTCTTTTTGACTGCTTGCAATATTTTCTTCTTGACATAGGAGTTCTGGAATTTGGCTACAATATTCTTGGGAGTTATCTTTTGGGATCTCTTTCAGAAGATGATCATTAGATTCTTTCAATTTCTATTTTGTTCTCTGGCTCTATAAATTCAGGGCAGTTTTCTTTTTTGATTTCTTAAAGATGATATCTAAGCTCTTTTTTAAAAAAATCATGACTTTCAGGTAGTCCAATAATTCTTAAGTTATCTCTCTTGGATTTATTTTCTAGGACATTTGATTTCCTTGAGTTATTTCACAATTTCTTATACTTTTTCATTCTTTTGACTTTGATTTTTTTCTTGATGTCTCATGGAGTCATTAGCTTCCACTTGCCCAAATCTAATTTTTAAGACATGATTTTATTTTAATTTTTAATTTTAATTTTGAATATTTTCCCATAGTTACATGTTTCATGTTCTTTCCCTCTCCCCCCAAACTCCCCAACCCACCTTAGCCAATGCACAATTCCACTGGGTTTTACATATATCATTGATCAAGACCTAATTCTATTTTATTGATAGTTAGACTAGAGTTATCATTTAGTGTCTACATCCCCAATAATATCCCCATCAGCCCATGTGTTCAAGAGTTATTTTTCTTCTGTGTTTCTCCTCCCACAGTTCTTCCTCTGAATGTGCTAGTTTTCTTTCTCATAAGTCCCTCAGCATTGCTCTGGATCCTTGCATTGCTGCTAGTAGAGAAGTCCATTATGTTTGATTGTCCCACAGTGTATCAGTCTCTGTGTTCAATATTCTCCTGGATCTGCTCCTTTCACTCTGCATCAATTTCTGGAGGTCATTCCAGTTCACATGGAATTCCTCCAGTTCTTTATTCCTTTGAGCACAATAGTATTCCATCACCAACAGATACCACAATTTGTTCAGCCATTCCCCAATCCAAGGACATTCTCTCATTTTCCAATTTTTTGCCACCACAAAGAGTGAGGCTATAAATATTTTTGTACATGTAAGACATGATTTTCTTGAGTGAGCTTTTGTACCTCCTTTTCCATTTGGCCAATTCTCTTTTTTAAGAGTTCTTTTCTTCAGTGAAATTTTGTACCTCTTTTTCCAAAGGGCCAATTCTGTCTTTCAAGAAGTTTTTTTCTTGTCAGTACATCTTTGTATATCCTTTTCTATTTAGCCAGTTCTGCTTTTTAAGGAGTTCTCTTTTTGAATTCCATGCCTCTTTTACTAATTGGCCTATTCTGATTTTTTAGGTATTAATTTCTTAGTATTTTTTGTGACTTCTTTATCAACCAAGTTGTTGACTTTTTTCCATGATTTTCCAGAATCACTCTCATTTGTTTTCCCAATTTGTCTTCTTCCTCTTTTATTTGCTTTTTAAAATCTCTTTGAGTTCCTCCATTAATTTTTGGGGGGCTTGAGAGCCATTTATATTTTTCTTGGAGTCTTTGGATGCAGCAGTATTGACTTTTTTGTCTTCTTCTGAGTTAGAAAGTAGCTTGTCACCAAAATAACTTTCTATGTTGCATTTCTTTCTTTCTTTCTTTCTTTCTTTCTTTTTTTTTTTTGGTTGTTTGCTCATTTTCCTGTCTTTTTCTTTTCTTTTAGTTTAAAAAACTTTTAAAGTTGGGCTCTCTACCTGTGGTGAAGAGAGCACTGTTGCAAGCTATAGGTTCTTTGTGCTTTCAGGGCCTGTGCTCAGGTCTGTGAAGAACCTCAGGCACTCTTTTACTCTATAAGACTGGGACTAGAGTCTTGTGACTGCTAGTGTTGGTGTGTGCTGGTGTTCCTCCTCACCCTGCAACTGTAACCCAGGATTGTGACCTGGTTCTGTGTATGGGCAATGCATCTAAAGTCAGCAAAGGGACCCCTGTAATCTCCTTCTGAGCAGCTGTCTGATCCCCTTTACTTCTGTGGCTGAGAGTTCTGGAAACCTTTGCTCAATTCTTACACTTTTTAATGATATCTATGGTTATCTCTGGGCAATAGAAACTGTTTCCTTCCTAGCACTAGGGTTTTCTCATGACTCATCATGTAAAGCTTGTGAAAAGGAAATTTGTGCTTCCCCTTTTCTACTTTGTGTGCCTGGTGTGAAGTTGAAACTTGGTCTGGAATCGAGGACTGGGTAAAGGAAATCATTGGTTAAATTAAGTCACAAGGATAGAACAGCAGCCAGAAAAATGGAGCAGTGGAGTCAAGAATATCACAAGGAGGGGGCAGCTGGGTAGCTCAGTGGATTGAGAGTCAGGCCTAGAGATGGGAGGTCCTAGGTTCAAATCCGACCTCAGACACTTCCCAGCTATGTGACTCTGGGCAAGTCACTTGACCCCCATTGTCTACCCTTACCACTCTTCTGCCTTGGAGCCAATACATAGTATTGACTCTAAGACATAAGGTAAGGGTTTAAAAAAAAAAAAAAGAATATCACAAGGCAGGGGGATCTTCCCTGCAATACCCCTTGGACTGCCCCCCTGAGTGGCGCAGATGAAATAGAGAACCATGGTTGGCTCTTGAGACCTCATGTGTGAGAGAGTTAGTGGGCAGAGAATAGGTTTGTTAAGTGGAGGCAAGGGTTCTTCTTCTTGGCCTCTTCATTTGTTGCTGACTGGACTGCTTTGTGAGCATGGCTAGGGAAGCTCTCATTGGTGGCCATAGATTTAGCAAGCTAAATGTAGCGATAAGGAAAGTATCTTATATATTTCTCTCCTATTTTTTCATCGTTTTTCCTTACTAATTGTGATGGATAAAGTTATTAATTTATTGCCAGTCTCATAATTTTAACTCTTACAGGCTTTTATAGTCTCAGAGAAATATGCATTTATTGTTCAGTCATTTTTCAGTGATATCTGATTCTTTGTGACCTCATTTGGGGTTTTCTTGGCAAAGACACTAGAGTGGTTTGTCATTTCCTTTTCTAGCTCATTTTATAAATGAGGAAACTGAGGCAATTAGGGTTAACAACTTGTCCCTGCTAGTGTCTGAGGCCAGATTTGAACTCAAAAGATGTCTTGATTCTAAGACCAATGCTTTATGCCCAGTGGCACCACAAAGCTGCCCTAATATGCACTGAGTATCATTAAGTCCTTCCTAGTGCCATGTACAGGATCAGTCACAGCCTGGTTTAGGACTCTATTGTATCACTGACTTCTGCCTTTGTCTTGTTAGGGTCCGTTCTCCGTGAGCCCACCCAACAAACTGAGACCGACACTGCAATTCACAAGGAGGCTCGTTTATTGAGCTGGTGCACCAGGGGAAGCTGCAAAGTAGCATTCCACCCGCGAGCCGCCAGCAGGGTTCTTTTAAAGTAACTGGAATGGGGGAAGGGATAGGAGTTGGAATTTTGGTGGGCTTAATCAGTCTCCAGGATGTTCTTATCTCAACATTGTCCCAGGAAAGTTCTTATCCAGACTGTCAGTATATCGTAAACCATTGCGAAACCACCAGAGGTCGTGACCAGCCCTTTGATCTAGATAAATTTCATACTGGAAACCGTCCTTCTTCAGTCTCAACATTAAGGTGCTTTTCAATGGATGGAACTTGAGTCTTTTAGCTTCACTTTCTTATTTCTTAAATTATATCACTTCTTCCAGGCTAGAGGATAGAACATTAGACTTGGAATTTTAAAAGATCTGGGTTTAAATGCTATCTTAAATATGTGAAAGAGAATTTAAACTCCTTTTCTTTATTTTAACTTACTCAATCAAGAACTTGGAGTCTTCCACCTTTCACATTTAGTCATCAACATTTAGTAAGAACCTTTTACTAGAAAATTAAGTTCATACCCTAAAAGACCACAAGTACTGGCTTTCCCCCCTCCCCCGCTGCACCCTGTGGAAAATATATGTAAGGTAATGGGGTCACCAGGGATATTATAAATAAATTAAGTGGTTTGTGGAAACACACACACTGGGATTTATGAGAGACCAGAGTTTACTGGATTTCCACAGGAATGGCAGTTGATCTTAACTGTCACTCAGCTTCCACTAGGCCAGAGTATAGTAACAGGCTAACAAGGTAAAAGGGACTTAACAGCTTTAATTATGTTTGACTAAAAGGTGGGAAAGGGATTTCTATACTTAAAATCTGAAGGATAAAACCACAGGGCAATGGGAGGACTTATTCTACTCTTATCTAAGTGATCTAAACTAACAGGGCCCAAAGAGCTGTAAATGGAGTCTCTGCCTCAGACCTGGAACCTGCCAGGCTTGAGTACAGCTGGAGCTTTTGTGGCTTTGGGATTCTCACTGCAATCCACTGATGATCTCTGGATGCCAGGAGCTACAGTTGTCTCAGGAACCAAGTAGGAAGAGTTTTGCTTGAGGCACTGTCCACCAGATTTCAAACTTCTCCTTCTTCCTTTGGCACTGTAGATCTTGTCCTTTTGCTAGATGCCACACCACACAGGATCCCAGGGGAAAACAGGAAGCAAGGTGTCCTTTGCTCTGAGGTCTCCCAGGCTGGCAACAGTTTTTGCCCACCACTAATGGAGTCCTCACTCAGAGCCAAGTCACCTCTTCCTGCTCCTTCATTCCAACCTGGAATTTCCAGCTCCAGCTCCTTCCTGCTATATACATTCTAATACCTAATCAATACCTAATCAATACCTAATCTAATCTTCCCCCCAACAACCCCCACTCCCACCCCATGCTAGGCAAATTGGGAGACTGTGATTGATTCCTGAGATGTGACGAGGAGAGTTGATGGGTGAAGAAGAATGTGTACAAGTGGGAGCCTCTGGGACCCTGGGTATTCTTTTGCGGTCTTTTGCCTCAGGGGCGTGAGCTCTAGTGAGATTCTTTGTGGTCTTTGGCTCCCAGTGGAGCTCTTGGACCGCTCAGAGTCTTTTGGTGGCTCAGTCTTGTGATGGCTCGACTTGATTAGGTATTTAATTCTGCCTTGGATTCTGCGTTGGTGGCTGGAAGAGTTTGGCTTCCGTGACTCACTTGGGCTGAAGAGACTTTCACAGACTTCCTCCTGGAGATTGGAACCTGGAGGCTGAGACTCTCCCACTCTTCTGGTCGGAGATTGGAACTTTTTTGGGGGAGCGAGCTAGATTTCTTTGGAGCAGACTTAGAGTGGTAGGCTGGAAAATTCCTTATCTCCTTCCTACATTTCCCTCTCTGAAGAGCACTATTTTACTGTAATAAAGCTAATAAAGTTACTAATATACTCACAGTTTAATTTTTAATTATTATAAACAGCGACCACAACTTTTTAAACATTTTATATTCATCAAACCAATTTTAATTATTACAAATATTTACTAGCTGTGTGACCCCTAACAAGTAATTTAACCTCTCTCAGCCTCAGTTTTCCTCATTAATAAAATGGGCATTGTAATAACACTTACCTCTCGGATTGGTTGTGAGAATAAAATGTTACTTGCAAAATGCTTTGAAAAATTTAAAGCATTATGAAAATGTTTACTATCACTACTACTATTATTTTTCAATCACAGTCCATTCATTTAACATCTCCTTCATTCATTTTTCTCATCTATAAAATTAGGGGGTTGGATTCAGGGGTCTCTAAGGGCCCTTCCAGCTCTAGTTTAAGATCATCCAAATGGCAATTAAAAGATGAATGGGGCACCCAAGTACATACTGACCTGATATGGATCCTCTAGAGCAGGGGTCAGCAACCTTTTTGGCCATGAGAGCCATAAACGCCACATTTTTTTAAAATGTAATTTCGTGAGAGCCGTACAGTGCTCACAGTGTGCGCTCCTGTAACAGCACCTGAACAAAACTGACTTAATGGCTCCTGCAGAAAGAGCCATACATTGCTGACCCCTGCTCTAGAGAGTAGTGACCCTTTGGAGAGGGTCTAAGACACCATGAATACCATGTTAGATGCTCTCCTTGCTTTGCCATATTTCTGACATCATGTGATGCCATGTGATATCCTTGGAGGTCACTAAAGAGAGGAATCTTCAAGACTGAAAGAATGCTCATGGAATAATGCATGAATTTAACACTAAATGGTTCTTGTGAGAACAGATCATGTAATGAAAATGGAATGATATATTACAGTAATGTTTGTACTTTGTCTTATAGAGAAGCCAAATGCAAAGAACATTTTCCAAAAGGAGTCGGGATAGTGTTGTGAAGAAAAACAATCCCAGAAAATTCTTCAAAATCTTTGGGTACAAGAACTGACAACTTAAGTTCTTCCTAATATTGCTGTCAAAATCATCACCTCCCAAAGGAATTTGACTACTTTAGAAGCAATGGTCCTTTTCTTGGAATTCAGAACAGCAGGGGGCTATGAATGATGTTGGGGATCTCCATTTTATTGAAAGTACTGTTATGTCTTAAGCACACTGTTTGAGACCACAAATTGTCACCTCTGTAGCTTCTGAAATCCTTGAGGCATTTGGTTGTACCCATATCTCTTTTTTAGTTTTTACTTATTTTTTATTTTTACTAGAAGATACTTTTTATAAAGATTTTATTTTCCCAATGACATGTAATGGCAATTTTCCACACACATTTTTTTATTTAAATATTTTATTTTTTTTAGAAAAATTTTCCGTGGTTACATGACTCATGTTTTTACTTTCCCCTTCACCCCCCCTTTCACCCTCCCCCCCATATCCAATGCACATTTCCACTGGTTTTAACATGTATCATCAATCAAGACTTATTTACATATTATTGACAGTTGCATTGGTTCCACACATATTTTTTGACTCGGCTCTCTTCTAATCTGCTGTCTGTTGAATGCTCAGAGAAAATACATCTTACTATAGCACAAAAAATTCATAGAAATAGTTATTCATGGAAAACTGAGGGTGAGATCATGATAGGTCGTAGAATTCCCAAATTCAGCTCTGTTTCCCAAGTTGATTGTGATCTTACTCTCTGATTACTACATATAACTTTCAATCTTTCCTTCAGTATTTTTCAACCAATTTTTCCATCCTTTTGGTAGCAGAAAGTCATCAAAGCTAAACATGCTAAGATCTACTTCTGAATTAAAAAACAAACAACCTACTGCTCTCATGTGAACAACATGAACTGTTTTTCTTCCTATAAGCCCCTACACAGAATGGATGGTCAAAGTGTGAAGACTCCTCAATAATTTTGGTTCTGAGACCAGAAAGTTTGAGGACCATTGCACCACATGTACTAGAGCTAGTAAAGGAAAGCAGAAAAAGCTGGTAAATTTTTCCTTGGCAGGTTCTTGACTTTCAAATGATATTCTTCATTATTCTGGTGCACACTTGTTCCAGTCTGATAGAGTTTGCCTCTAATTTAGTCCATCTAGTCTTAGTCATCTGGACTTCACAGGAATAACACAGGGATAGAACTTGTAATGTAGAATCTGGCTAACCTGGTGTTTCACTCACTACCGCCATTATGCTTCTAAAGTTTTTGCAAATAAGTGCTGCAGATAATGTGAGACTTTGCAAGCCCAGGTCTTCTAAAAAAACTCATAACCTGTTCCTCTGAATTGCGCCATTAGTGTCATAATAAAACCTAATTGTTAATTTCAATGTTACAAAATTTTGAAAATAATACAGATTATATATCAAGTTGCTTAATAAAAATTGAAAAAACTAAAAACCTTAGGAAATGGATTATGAGATGAATGTGAAAAATGACTGAGAGTAGGTCAATGTAATAAAATATATGTTTGGGATATTAATTGGAAAATATAACAGTGCTTCCTACTTTCCATTTAGTCAACACATATACAAAAGCATAACATTTCTAGGTAAGATGCTTCTATAATGGAGGAGGGAGGGAGGGAAAACAAAGAAAGAGGAGGAGAAGGAAGAAAAGGAGCAGGAGAAGGAGGAAGAGAAGAAGAGAAGGAGGAGGAAGAAAGAAAGAAACTGAGACAAGGATCCAAGCCAGGAAGAGATTAGTCATAAGGAAAACAAACTCCAAATTTGAAAAGGAAAGAATGAAAGGGAAAGATTCTATGATCAGGAACTCAGTGTGGAGAAGACGAACAACAGAAAAATTGCATCAAATATAAATCATTAACAGCCAGTCTGTTCTTTGAAGAGCAGGAGAGAGAAGGGCCAAAGAGAGGTTAAAGTATAAAAACATAGAATAGAAGGAAATATACAATGATAATAATAAGTGTGAACTGCATGTGTAAGTGGAAATTTTGTACCCTTTAGACTTCATCTCCCAGAATTCTTCCCTTGCCCCAAAATTCCCTTTTCTTTTCTGTTTATGTGGGTCTTTTATGTGATTGTATATAAGTTTTGGGTAACGCCTCTCTCGATGTTCTTTTCCACGTGAGTTGCATGGGTGAGTGCTTTCCCTGTTTCTCTAGCCTTTTTAGTTTCCTTTTGCTTCAAGTTAAATATTAATAAATCTTATTAAATATTATACTTGGAGTATTGGATATTAAATTAAAAAATCTACAGAACATAATTGAGATTTACTTGCCCATAAAATAGAGTATATGAATTGATTAGAAAGCAGAACTGATACTTACTAATGATGTGTGGTCAAAAAATATGAACAAATAGTGTTCAAAAGAAGAATTGTAAATTAGTAACTATGTGAAAGAAACCCAAATCACTAATAATAAGAGAATGGAAGAGAAAACAGCTTTGAAGCTTTACCTCGCATCCAGCAAATTGTCAAAGATGACAAAAAAGAGGAGACTCATGGATGTGAAATGAATGTGTTCAGACTTTTAAAATAGCATTTGCTGATATTTTCCTCTCCTTTTTCACTTTATTCTTTAAAAATAACCTTAGGAGGCAGCTGGGTGCCTCAGTGGATCCAGAGCCAGGCCTAGAGATGGGAGGTCTTAGGTTCAAATCTAGTCTCAAACACTTCCTAGCTGTGTGGCCCTGTGCAAGTCCCTTAACTACCATTGCCTAGCCCAGTGATTCCCAAAGTGGGCGCCACCACCCCCTGATGGGTGCTGCAACAATCCAGGGTGGCAGTGATGGCCACAGGTGCATTTGGGGGCAGTGAATAACTGTATGGGGGCAGTGATAGTATAAAAAAAAGAAGAGAAGATTTAGAAAATTTGACTTATGTATTCCGCTCATGACGCTTAATTTTTCTTTAAACAACGTACTGGATGTTGGCTCGGTTCCACATACTCCCTCACTTGCATTGAAGTATGTGCAGTTGTGCACTGCTACTGTTCATGTGGTGCCACTGAATTGCCGTTCCAAAACATGTGAGCACTACGAGCATTGCTGCGGGTAACAGCCACTTGTGTGAATAGGTCCATCACAAGGCCAAAGCCTGGAACGGCAGCGGTAGTGCTGGCTACTGGCAGTACTACCAGCAGATTTTAGAGCACAATATGAATCAGGAGATTTCCCGTAATTATTATGCACAATATAACTCAAACAAAGATTGTTGTCATATTGTGACAAGTTAAAGTTAACTAACAAATAGTGTGACTATACTTGGTGAACATTATTTATTTATTTTGTAATAATTATATGCGCTTTACAATTAATAATATATTTATTTATTTCATTGGTATTTATTTTAGTTTGTTTTTTTACAAAAATATTTCAAAAAATTACCAAAAATACCTCCATAAAAATTTTATTTTTTCTTTCTACAGATAATAATGGCTTAACCAAAGAAAAATGTAGACAACATAATATCAAATATCTGAAATATGGCTTTATTGAGTTGCCTGTAAACAATACATTACCAATATGCCTGATTTGCCAGAAAGTTTTCTCAAACGAAGTTATGAAGCCTTCCAGACTACAAGAAAATTTGACTAAAATTTATGGTGATAAAAAAGATAAGGATTTATTTTATTTTTGAACACTAAAAGAAAAATTTATCAAACAACTGACATTGGCAAAACTCTTTTCAAGCACAACCACACAAGATAGTGATGGCTTGCTTGCTTCTTACAATATTTAGTTAATGACTGCCAAATCAGGAAAACCTCATACTATTGGTGAAGAACTAATTATACTGGCTATAAGTGAAGTAATACATACTGTGCTACACAAGCTAGCATCTGATATTATCAAGTAAATTTCATTGAGCAATAATACAGTGCAAAGAAGAATTGATGAAATGGCTCAAGATGTTGAAGATTCATTGTGTGGATATTTAAAAACATCTCGGTTTTCTATTCAACTTGATGAGTCAACTTTGCCAGGAAAGAAGCTTTACTTTTAGCATACGTGTGGTTCACATAGGAGGAACAAATTTGTCAAGAATTATTTGCAAAATATTTGCAAACTGATACTAAAGGAGAATCAACATTTCATGCATTGGATGAGTTTTTTTAAAGAAAAAGAAATACCTCTAAGTAATATCTTATCAGTAGCCACAGATGGTGCTCTAGTGATGGTAGGGCGCTACAGAGGTTTTCTTGCATATTTAAAAAAGGAGGTGTCAAATGCATTCACAGTACACTGTATCATCCATCATCAACATCTAGTTGCCAAAAATTTAAGTGCACGCCTACATAATTCATTACAATATGTAATTAAAGCTATCAACACAATCAGAAGCAAATATTGAATGACAGATTATTTAAACAGCTTTGTATTGAAAATGATGAAGAATTTAATCCTTTGCTGCTTTATATAGAAGTTCATTGGTTGTCAAAGGGTGCCTGTTTAGATAGGTTTTATAAACTGTTTAACGTGGTGCTGGAGTTCTTGAAAGATAAAAATGATGCTTGATGATGCAATTTAATTCAATCCAAAAGTGACATTGCTTACTTGACAGACTTGTTCCAAAAATTTAATAAAAGCGATCTTCAGCTTCAAGGTGATGAAGTGAATTTAATAAAAATAAAATCTGTTATTTCTGCATTCGTGACAAAACTTCTTCTATACAAACAAAACTTTGGATGAGGGGAATTCGGCCAATTCCCAAATTTATCAGGAGCAAAAAATAAAGATGAAGACATACTTTCTTATTGTGAGCACTTGGATGCTCTCCATTTCAGATTTTAATCAACGATTTGATGATACTTTGAAAATGAACATACCTGATTGGATTTTGGATCCTTTTTCAAGTGCAAACACCCAAGAATCTCCACAGTTACAAGAAGAACCAATGGAAGTAACTACAAATGATGAATTGAAATTTAAATCCAAAAGTGACTACCAACAATTCTGGCTGCAAAAGGAGATCCCTACGGCTTATCCTGAAATATGGGCTGTAATTCAAAAGTTCTTAATTGCATTTCCTTCATCATATTTAGTGGAACATGGATTCAGTGCGGTAACCAATTTATTAACAACAACAAAAAAAGAAACCAATTGCAAATAGTCAATTGCGGTGATTTCAGATTACTGCTGACGAAAATAGAGCCAAGGATTACTAAATTGGTAGCAGCACACCAGGTTCATCCTTCTCATTAAGATGATTTCGAATGGTTTAACTTTTTTTGTATTACATTCTATTCTGAGTTCAATGAATAGTTTCATAATTTCAAAGTTCAGTGTTTCTAATTTACACCTTTCTTTACTATATTTTACAAAAAAGGTAGAAACATTAATACATATATCTTTCCTATTAATTGCTATTAAAATTAAAAAAATTAATTTCCAGGATACGCTCAGTAATATTTTTTCTGGAAAGGGGGCGGTAGGCCAGAAAAGTTTGGGAACCACTGGCCTAGCCCTTACCCCTCTTCTGCCTTAGAACCAAGCTGTGGTTCCCCTCTCCCTTGTCTCTCAGGCACTCTGGAATGCTATCTGAGTGATGAATGGCTTTTATTATTTGCAATTCAGGGATTGGGGAAAGGCATAAAGGGCAGAGGGATTTTTGGGGTGCCCTCTTCTCTATTTCTATGGAGTCTGTTGCTTAGGTGGGAACCTTAATGGCTCCCATCCCTAAGCTTCTTCCCCCTTGTCACTTCTCCTTCTGTTTCTATTTCTATTTTTCTGTTTCTATCCTTTTCTATAATTGTAAATTTTGAATGAAAGGGGTCTCTCAGCAAATTTGGGTAATGGGTGAAGGAGACTAAGAGATTGCTCCCAAAATGGAGTCCAAAAACTTAGCTAACTCGATGGTTGAAGTCTTGATGGGTGGGATGTGATGGAATGGCTTTGATCAGGGAATCAGGGTTTCAGTTTCCAAAGAAAGATCCTCAGGAAGCCCTCAGGACTGGATCCAAGCTGGGATGTCCTCCTCCTCTCTCTTAGTCCTCTGCTGGAAGCTTTCTCTTCTCCTCTCTTCCTCCCAGAAATTCCCAGAATTCTCTTTCATCTCAACTGTCAGTAACTGTCACCAACTGCCTTCTTCTGGCTCCTTTTGTCCCATCCCCCTTGCACAAATCCCATCCTTACAGTAGGGAGCTAGATGGCTCAACAGAATACATAGTATTGATTCCAAGATAGAAAGGATTACAAAAAAACAAACAAACAAAAAAACAACTATATGCACCAGACACTATGCCGAGTATACTTTGCGAATATCTTATTTGATCCCTACAACACCCCTGGGAGGTATTATTATCATCTTGATTTTACAGTTAAGGAAATTCAGACAAACAGAAGTTAAGTGACTTGACCAGGAGCACCTAGCTAGTAAGAATCTGCAGAAGGATTTAAATTCAGGTCTTCCTGACTCCATATTGTGCATCTAACCAACCAGTTAGCTGTCCCCAAGAAAACTAAATGACTTGCTCATTGTCAAAGAATCAGTACTTCATGAGAGGGTCTCCAGAACCAATGCTTTCCCAACTGTACTAAATATGTCCACTTTTACCCAATTATCCTATCCTGTCTCAGAAGAAAGCCTTTTTCTTATTACTTCACTGCTTAAAATAAATAAGACTTGCTATATGAAGTTTAAATAGTTGTCATAAAGTAGAACAAAAAGAGAAAATTTTAAAGAAAAATCCACTCCTTTAAAACATGAGAAAATTTTTTTTTTTTACATTTTTTAAACCCTTAACTTCTGTGTATTGGCTCCTAAGTGGAAGATTGGTAAGGGTGGGCAATGGGGGTCAAGTAACTTGCCCAGGGTCACACAGCTGGGAAGTGTCTGAGGCTGGATTTGAACCTAGGACTTCCCGTCTCTAGGCCTGACTTTCAATCCACTGAGTTACCCAGCTGCCCCATGAGAATTTTTTAAAATTTAAAAAATCTCATTTTTTAAAAATAATATCTTCTCCTTAATTATCAAAATTTTGTTCTACTCTACACATAATTGAGTGGTAACATTTACACCAAAAATTAAGACAAGAATTACCCAACAGAGGACTCCATGTATGTTTTAGGGCTCTATTGTCCATAGAGAAAAGAACCCAGACTATTTGTTGATAATGAATTTAGCTCCAGTTTCAGATTGACATCCTTTTTCTACATAGTGGAACACCTTTGAAATTTAAATGTAAACAGGATTTATAAAAAGTTTGAGTTCCCAGTTTTAGGCTTGATTGCCAAGCCAGGGTGGTAGTCCTCTTAAGTTAGCTGAATTTAGCTCGTTCAAATATCCTAAATTCTCTTCTACTTTTAACACAAAAATCAAACTCTGAATACTCTTAAAATCATTTTATCTTTTTAAGCCATTGTTTAAAAAAAAATAAAGACCTAGTAGATAGTGTTTAAATATCAAAACTAATGGTTATTCTAGGCAACAGAAGAAAAGGGAGAAAGAGCAGAGAGGAATGGATTCAGCACTATTATTGGAGATTCATCTTGGAGAAGTCAAGATTCAGTTATTTTTTATTTTTATTTTTATTTTATTTTTATTTTTTTTAACATTTATTAATATTCATTTTTAACATGGTTACATGATTCATGCTCCCCTTTCCCCTTCAGCCCCCCCCCCCCCCCCCCCCCCACCCTTGGCCGATGCGCGTTTCCACTAGTTTTGTCATGTGTCCTTGAACAAGACCAATTTCCAAATGGTTGGTAGTTGCATTGGTGTGGTAGTTTCGAGTCTACACCCTCAGTCATGTCCACCCTGACCCATGCGTTCAAGCAGTTGTTTTTCTTATATGTTTCCTCTTCTGCAGTCCTTCCTCTGAATGTGGGTAGCGTCTTTACCATAAATCCCTCAGAATTGTCCTGGGTCATTGTATTGCTGCTGGTACAGAGGTCCATTACATTCAATTTTACCACAGTATATCAGTCTCTGTGTATAGAGTTCTTCTGGCTCTGCTCCTTTCGCTCTGCATCAGTTCCCGGAGGTCTCTCCAGTCCGCCTGGAACTTCTCCAGTTTATTATTCCTTTTAGCACAATAGTATTCCATCACCCGCATATACCACAGTTTGTTCAGCCATTCCCCAATTGAAGGGCATTCCCTCCTTTTCCAATTTGTTGCCACCACAAAAAGCACCGCTATGAATATTTTCGTACAAGTCTGTTTATCTATGATCTCTTTGGGGTACAAACCCAACAATGGTATAGCTGGATCAAAGGGCAGGCATTCTTTTATAGCCCTTTGAGCGTGATTCCAAATTGCCAGCCAGAATGGCTGGATCAGTTCACAACTCCACCAGCAATGCATCAATGTGCCAATTTTGCCACATCCCCTCCAACATTCATTAGTCTCCCCTTCTTTCATTTTAGCCAATCTGCTAGGTGTGAGGTGATACCTCAGAGTTGTTTTGATTTGCATTTCTCTAATTATTAGAGATTTGGAACACTTTCTCATGTGCTTATTGATACTTTTGATTTCTTTACCTGAAAATTGCCTATTCATGTCTCTTGCCCATTTATCAATTGGGGAATGGCTTGATGTTTTATACAATTGCTTTAACTCCTTGTATATTTGAGTGATTAGACCCCTGTCAGAGTTTTTCGTTATAAAGATTTTTTCCCAATTTGTTGTTTCCCTTCTGATTTTGACTATATTGTTTTTGTTTGTACAAAAACTTTTTAGTTTAAAATAGTCAAAGCCATTTAATTTACATTTTGTAATTTTCTCTAACTCTTGCTTGGTTTTAAAGTCTTTCCTTTCCCATAGATCTGACAAGTATACTATTCTGTGTTCACTTAACATGTTTATAGTTT
>NC_058135.1:34714398-34805441 GCF_016433145.1 Gracilinanus agilis | reverse complement strand
CCCCCCCCCCCCCCACTCCCCGGTAATGGACTCCACGGGTCACGCCCCCCCCAGCTACGTGGGAGGCGTGTGGAAAGGAGGCTGCTAGAACCCCCCCCCCCGCCCCCACCTGATCAGGTCCTGTCCCAGCTTAAACTTCCCCCTCCCCAGTGGTTCCCTCAGTTGGCGTCTGCAATTCCTAAATGTCCAGGATCCCCTAGAGCCTTGTCTGTAGCTTCGAGCTGCACCAAGACTTGGGAACCCCTTGCAAGCAGTCTGGGCGGAGCTCTTTGCCCTAAGTCTCTTTCCCTGGTTGGACGGGGAGCTCCCCGAGGGCAGGGACTGCTTCTAGCTTTTGTTTGTCCGCCCTGCGCCAGCCTTGCTGTGGCTTTACCCTGAGGAGGAGATCCGGCTGATCCTGGTGGTCTCTTGGTAGTGTAGGGATGGTCCCTCGCCTTATTTTGTATCTGTCCCTCCCCAGCTCCTGGCCTAGGGCTGGATCAATGTTTGTTTACTCTAAAGGAAGACTGTAAGTGCCTTTCCTCCAAGAGGGTCTCTAACTTAACCTGCCTACATTTGTTTGTTGGTCATCTTTCTCCCCTTTAGGCTCCAAGCAGGGACTGACTCTTTTGCCTTTGTGTGTACCCTGTGCTTAACACATTTGACGCTTATTAAATGCTTATTGACTTGAATGCTGCTGCCTTTCTGCAAGATGATCTCCAAATTATCCTGTTTGTATCTTTTATGTCCATAGAATCGTGCTTTGTATGTTGCCTCCCCCCCTAGGCTGTGCACGGACTGTCTTTTGGCTTCCTTTGTATGCCCTAGGGCTTAGCATAATGCCTAGCACAAAGTGCTGGAGCAGCACTTGTTGTTTTTTGGGGAACATAGGAATGCTAGTGCCTTCCCTCTTAAGAGGATCTCCGACTTACAAGACTTAGATCGCCTAGATCTTATATATGTTCCGAGTTCTTTCAGTTCTGCCTTCCATTGTCTTTTGCCCAGGGTTTACCCGAGTAGGCACTAGATCTATATTCGCTGGCTTTCATGGGAGCATAGGATCGCTATTAAAACTGAGTTCCTTGAGACCTGGGACTATTTTTGCCGGGGGCTGGGTGGGGGAAGAGGGAGGGCTTTTCTTTGTATGCTCTGTGCTTGGCACTGGCTCTTAATGAATTCTTGTTGACTGACATATCATCTCCCCACATCCGTACTGTTGTTTGCTATCTTAAAACAATCAAAACCACACCACCAACACCTTTGGGAGGAGATACCACTTGGATTGTACCTTTTCTTTATCTTAGTTTTGTGTTCCATATGAATGAATGCTTTCAGTGTACTTTTGTCCTGTAGAACACCTTGGGGGTGGGGGGGGGGGAAAGGGGCAGGTAGCGGGGAAGACTTTGCCAACAGATAGGAATTAAGACTGGATCTGTGATTTCTTTGGAGAGGAAATTCCTGCTACCTATACAGGATGGAACCTTCTCTGCAACTTAGAGCTTTAAAGCAGGCATTCTTAACCTGGTGTCTAGGAGCTTTCAAAGAAAAATTTGGTAATTCTAATATTTCCTGGTTCCTGGGTGAGCTGGGTGGCTCAGTGGATTGAGAGCCAGGTCCAGACACGGGAGGTCCTGGGTTCAAATGTGGCCTCAGACACTTACTAGCTGCAAGTCACTTAACCACCATTGCCTACATTTACTGCTCTTCTGCCTTAGAACCAACAACACAGTATTGATTCTAAGACAGAAGGTAAAGGTTTAAAAAAACAATTGGTTTCCTTTGCAATCCTATATATTTTATGTTATGCATTTAAAAAATACTATTCTAGGGAGATCCTGCCAAAGGAGTTCATGACAAAAAATCTTAAAAACCTCTGCCTTGGAGAGTTACCTAGAACACTGCAAAGTTGAGTGCAAGGCCCAGAGCCACACAACACAGCCAATATATTTCTGAGATGGGGCTTAATACTCAGATTTTTCTTGACTTCTAGGTCAGCTCCCTTATTCACCATGTCAGGCTGCCTTTCTCATGATAACTAAATATTTCAGAAACACTAAAGCTTTGGAGAATTGAGAAGGAAAGCTGCAAAATGAATCAACTATGTTTAATTGCCTACCTGTTCTCTGCTATTTTGAAAATAGATCCTGGTTTCCCATAAGGAAAAATCTTAAAAATAAAAGAAACTGGGTATAAGTTAGAGAGCCACACCTGGAAATGGGTTCAAATCTAGCCTCATATACTTCCTAGCTGTGTGGCCCTTGGCAAGTCACTTAACACCAGCTGCCTAGCCCTTTAACACTCTTCTGCCTTGGAAAGAATACTCAGTATCCATTCTAAGACAGAAGGTAAGGGTTTAAAAAAAAAAAGCATCTTTTATTTTTTTTTTAAATTATTTTTAAAATAATAGATGAACATTTACCTGAGAGGCAGCATGGCTTGAAGCCAGGAAGATCTAGGGTTTAAGTCTTGCTTCTCAAACATATTATGTGGTCACTTAACACTTAGTGCTCTAGATAACTCTATAAGGCTGTAAGTTGCAGAAAAAGAACTAATCTGCTTTAATAGAGGGAGTTTTTCACCTGGGAGTTTTCCTATACCATTGAAACCTGGATGCAATTAATCCCTATTCCTATTATCTGCTAAGACTGTTTTAGGTACTCTCTGGGACAAATACAAAATTGGCCAGGCCTTGCTCTCTAGGAGCTTCCTTTGTATTTGGATAACTGCAGATAAGTATACACAAGAAGAATATAAAATATACACAAAATATTCAGTGGTGGTTGAGGGGGACACTAAAGCCATCTTTAGGGGTTTAAAAGGAAAAGACTTCAGACATAGGTGACAAGCCTTCAAAAAGGCATATGGGAGTGGGAATTGAGATATTGTGCCCAGGGAAACCCCATGTTGTGTGATCTAATTTAAAGCAGAGGATTTCTTGGGTAGAAACAAATTTTAAGTGGCCAGAAGGCAGTGGAGAGGGTTATGTAGGAAGGGGGGTGCAGCAATGTCTTCCTGTTGGTGGCCTTGTATGTGGTCAGCCTGAGGCCTTTTCCCAAGCAAATCCATCATCCTTTCCCACCTATTTTTTGGGACCCACCTACTATTTAAAAAAAAAAAAAGGCTGTGAAGAAATGGGTAGGTTAGGAAGTATTGATTTAAAGGGCACCAACGGGTGGTAAGATTTTAAAGGTAGGTGTACCTCCTGTGATTTCCTGTTTTTCTAACTTTCTGATAATGAGGAGAAAAAATTAGGGACAAGAAGGAACTAAACAAGGGAAAGGACTACTTACTTTTTAATGGAAATGTGATCAACAACCTAGGGGTTGTAGTACCTCAAGTTTTTGGTGTTTGAGGTTTGGCTGTATTCATACTTTGGAAACAAAAGTTCTTAAGAGTAGATCATTTGTTGCCAAGGAGAGGGACACCATTTACTTAATTAAACATTACTGTTTATCTCCTTTTTTGTTCTCACTTAATTTGGAATCTTAGATATGTTGTTCGTTTCCCCCTTAACCCCCTTTAAACGTAAATTAAAAATCACTTCTAGCTTCAACAAACTTACATTAGTCTATTGGGCACAACATGTACACAGATAAATAAATTACAGGATGAGTTGAGAAGGAAATGAGTATAACACCTAGGGAGTGGTCAGCCAGGGGAGACCAGGAAGAAGTGGCATGTAAGCTGAACCTTGAAAAATAACAGGTTTCTAAGAGAAGAGAAGAAGTACATTCCAGACCTGGGGGGATAAGACAGCTTGTGCAGAGGCATGGTGGACGATTGCATGCCGCTGCTAGGTCAGGGCATGAATACAAAGAAGGAGAGTCTTCAAAGGGAAGACCAAATTCTCTCTCCATTTATGAGCTCTATTTGACTACTTGTTATGAGTTTTATAATAGCAAAGATCTTTGAACTCAGTTTGCAAGGTCTTTTCACAATTGACTCTGGGTATTAGATTCCATAGCCAGCAGGTATAGAAACTTCAAGGGAGGTAGGGCTAGAGGGGAGGATGACAGTTGAGTGTTTACACAGGTGCTTCTTGTCATAAAACACCTTTGGCATTACTTTAAATAGGAATGAGTTCTTTTTTTTAAATTTCTTTTTTGTTTCTTTTCCCTTTTTACATTGTCCTTTTATTTTTACTCAGTATTGCCTTAAGGCAGTGATAGTGAGCCTATGGCATGGGTGCCAAAGATGGCAAGCAGAGAGCACTCTGGGCACGTGGCTGTCCCCTCCCCCCCAAAGCTTAGAACTAGAAAGGTAGAGGGACTCAGACATTTTTTCACATCCCCCACCTTTCTGCCCAGCAGTCCAATGGGGAGCGTTCAGGGGGTAAGGTGGGTAGCTCCTAGGCAGTGGAGCTGGAGGGAAGCAGAGCACTGGGGCAACTCCCCTCCCCCTCTCTACACTAGCTGAGGACATTCCTCACTTTGCTCAGCATTCTGCCCAACAGCTCAATGGGAGCACTTTCTCTCTCCCCTATGTGGGGTAAGGGGGAGGGGGGGAGCACACCCAGCATGTGATGGTGGGTGGTGGGAGGGGCACAGCATGCAGTCTCTGGGAGGTGGGGCCTGCATGGCACTCAGTCTGGGGGGGTCGGTTGGGGGCAGGGCCTGGCACTCCATCTCCAAAAGGTTTGCCATCACTGCCTTAAGGCACCCCTCTTCCCACAGACTCTTTTCTTTATTCTCAAATCACCACTCCCCTCTCCCCATTTTCTAGATTTTGAAATTTTGCCTATTGATTTCCTTTTCCTTAATTCCTTTTACTCTTCTCCCTTTTTCTTCTTAAGTAGCTAATTAAAACCCCTCTTCTCCTTCAACTTCCCTTGTTAGTAGGTTTTCCCCCATTTTTTTCCCTAAAGTTTTTTTCTAAAGAGATTTCTTTACCTTGTTCTCTTCATCAATTATCTTTTCTTTCTAGTCTAAATTTTTTCTTTATGGAATTAAAGCTTCTAAAGTACCTATTTTGAGTTTCTCATTCTAAATAATTTCCGTTACTACCTTGTAAGTCTTGCCCTTTTCCTACTTTTTTTTTTTTTTTTTTAGCTCTTGTGCCTCATTTCTTGAAGTACCAATTCCTGCATGAGGTAGAGAGGATAGAAATATTGCCCCATGGTAGAAATTTCTTTGACCCTAAACATCTGGTTCAGTTATTCCACTAATTCTCCCATGATCATTTTCTTTTCCATTTACCGTGCAATCTATTCTCTATGTCCGTTCCTTCCCATTCTTTTAGATGTCCCTTACCTGTAGAAGCTCTTGATTTCCCTTTTCCTGAGGCAGGTTGTTCATAAAGGCACAAAATATGATTAGGAGGAAGTGTTTCTCTGTGCACCAAACCCTTGCAGATGACAGGCATACTAGACATATCTTTTCTTTCATTACAGAATACATATTCTTTCTTCAACATGAGAATGTTCTTTATTGAAATTCTCTGCCATCCAGAGTCAAGATCTTTCCCTTTCTTTTCCTCCAGTTTTAATCCTTCCTTTTGCCACTTTATTCATTTTCCTGTAGCCCTTCTTTTTGAGAGACTGTGGGAGCTTGTTTTCCCTTTTTTTTTATTCAGAAATTCTAGGCATAAGAATTTTCTTATTTTATTTCTTGCATTATGATGTTCAGGTTTGCTGATTTGTCATATTCTTCTGGCAGACATATGATCCTTAAGTTGTCTCTAAGCATCCCGTTTTTTTTTTTAAAATTCATTTATTTATTGGTTACATTAAAATTCCCAGGTATCTTCCCTACCCTCTTTCCATCTTCACACCTGACCAAAGAATAACGCCATCTTGTCTTTGAAATCAATATGCTTTCCTGATAGAGATCTCATGGATTAAAAATGTTTTTTTAATTGTGTTTTGCTTGCTTTCTTCCATATTGCCCTTTACTTTGTTATATTTATATCCCCATTCATTTGTTCTCTCTTTGTATCTATTTGTCACCAAGGACTCAAGTTTTTCTAATCTGCTGACTTTCTGCACAAGCTGTAAATTCTATTTGTTCCCTTTTAATTTCTTTCAGTATTCTGATTTTTCCCCAGGAACCATTTGACACTGTCTGCTGGGGTTGCATGTTCTCTTGGTAATCTATAGGGTTCTCTCTTTCATTAGACATTGTTTCATTTTCCTTTGTCTTAACACTACTTTTTTAGAGACATTTGTAGTTGTCAAATGTCTTGGTAGCCATCTTCTTTTCTGTTTTAATTATCTTCCCTGTTGTTTTTTCTGTTTGTGCCTTAGGTTTTTAGCTTAAATTTTCTTTATCCTGAGATCTTTGGTATTTTAGTTTTTTTTCCCCCATTATATTCGTCTGTCGATCACTTTTTTGACTCTAATGGCATATCTCCTAGTGGCAGGACTTTAAAGTTGGCTCAGCTTCCTTTCACGTTGGAGAATTCACTTTTCATTGGTCTTAATCCCTGCCCTAAGAGAGAAGTGGCCCAGGATGGCTATTTCCTTCAGGCCTAGTGCAGACCCATGTACTGGCTGTTTGACATCTTGTCCCAGATGCCTCTAGTTTTTTGACTGATGCTGCCTCAGGTAGAGAGCACCCCAACCTCTACATCTCTTTTTCTGTAAGTAGGGGGTCATAGTTGAAGTCTGGTTCTTGTCACAGAAATTGGTGCAGGGGCTGGCTGTCCTACAGAGATTGTAGCAGCCACAGGAGGGAAATTGCCAAGTAGACCTTAGAGTACAAGCTTATAAGGTAAGATTGTGTGTCCTGTCAAGCTTGGGAGTTGGTGGTGGGTGCTAATATTAATTCTTACACACAATGCATGCATATATGTACATACATACATGTATATATTTTAATTTTTCTCAGTTGCACAGAGTTTTTCACATTCATTAAAAATTTTTAAAATTAAATTTAAAATTAATTTAAAATTTAAAAAAAGTTAAGTTCTAAATTCTCTCCTTTCTACCTTTTTGAGACAGCAGACAATCTTATACATAGGCAGTTATGCAAAACGTTTCCATATTAGTCATGTTATTATAAAAGAAAACACAGGCCAAAAAAAAAAAAAAAAAGAAAGGGGAAAAAAGTATGCTTTGATTCAGACTCTTATCAGTTCTTTGGAGGTAGATAGCATTTTTTTTTCATAAGTCCTTCAGTAGTTGTTTTTCACAGTTGATCATCATACAGTATTGCTGTTTCTGTGTACAGTGTTCTCCTGATTCTGCTCATTTCACTTTGCATCAGTTCATGTAAGTCTTTTCAGGTTTTTCTGAAATTATCCTGCTCATCATTTCTTACAGCACAATAGTATTCTATCACTGTCATCTACCATAACTTGTTCAGCCATTCTTTAACTGATGGTTATCCCTTCAGTTTCCAATTCTTTATCACCATTTAAAAAAAAAAAGTTTCTTTGGATGTTTTTGCACATTATAGGTAGGTCCTTTTCTTTTTGTTTTTTTATCTCTTTGGGATACAGCCCTAATAGTGGTATTGCTGGATCAAAGGGTATGAACAATTTTATAGCCCTTTGGGCATAGTTCCAAAGTGCTCTTCAGAATGGTCGAAACAGCTTACATCTCTACCAATAGTGCATTAGTATCTTAGTTTTCCCATTTCTCTTCCAATACTTATCACTTTCCTTTCTAGTCATATTAGCCAATCTGATAGGTGTGGGATGGTATCTCAGAGTTGTTTTTAATTTGTATATCTCTAATCAGTAGTAAAGTCTTAATATTTTTTTCATATAACTATAGATAGTTTTGATTATTTCATCTCAAAACTATATATATGTTCATATGCTTTGACTGCTGATAATTCTTTTTTTTTAAACCCGTAACTTCTGTGTATTGGCTCCTTGGTGGAAGGATGGGCAATGGGTGTCAAGTGACTTGCCCAGGGTCACACAGCTGGAAAGTGTCTGAGGCCAGATTTTAACCTAGGACCTCCCGTCTCTAGGTCTGGCTCTCAATCCACTGAGCTACCCAGCTTCTCTAACTGCTGATAATTCTTAAAGCACTTTTCTTGTTGAGCTTCTTTTGGTGTCTTGGCCTTTGGAGTTTTTAAGAGTTAGCGGGAACTGGAGAAAATGTCTAATTCTTCATCCTGTTGGTTATGTGACCTTTGTGTGATAGTATTCTACAGAATCAAAATATCATCTCTTCAGTTAGATTCCTTGCTTTGAGCTTGCAGGCTGGTTGGAAATCGTGAATAAGTATGAAATGAACTGGAGCCCCCTAGTGACTAGAAGATTGGAGGTATTACAGCTTAAGTTTTTGGTGAGATGAAGTTTGGTGAGATGAATTCTAGTCTTTATATTCTTCACGAAAGTTTTGAAACAAAACCAGTGTGACTTGGGGATAGCCCTGGCATCTGTCTCAATAGGGTTCTTTTTGACTTTTCTAGCAGGGTCTGTAAAAACTTAAAAGATTCACTTATTCTACAGGAGGCTAAAATCAGATGAGTTTTTTGTAATGCCAAATATCTTAGATTCAAGGCTTATAACATTTAAGCTGTTTAAAAAATTTGGAAGTCACAGCTTTAAGATAGATTTTGAAATAATACATTCATTATCATGAGTCACTTTTGGGCACCATATTAAGATTTATAAAATATTTTCCATACAGCAACCTTTTGAGGTAAGTAGTATAAATATTGTGCTTATTTTATGGATGATGACAATAACGCTAAGATAAGTGGTTTGCCTTTGAACACATACCTAGTAAGTGTTAGATCTAGTTGGAAGGGACCTTAGAGGTCATCCAGGCTCTGCCCCTCATTGTTCAGATGAGAAAACTGAGACTCTAAGGTGAAGTAAATTGCTCCAAAGTCACATCTCCACACCACAGTCTAGTGCCACTCTTTCCACTATGTTCCACAGCAGCTTTTCTATACCATTTGAAGAGATCCATAAAGGTTACCTTTGCCAACTTTCCATGTGGTATAAGGAGGAAAGAAGTTAGTATTTAGAATCATACCTAGTACAGAGTAGAGTAAGCTCTGCTTCTTAATACCTTCATCTATCAGGGTCTCTTATTTCCTCATCTATGAAATAAGGGGATGATTTCTAAGGTAACCTTCCAGTTCTAAATCTGTGAACAGCACACAAAGAGCCTATGTATCCTTGAACACTTCTAAGTAACAGGAAGCTTATCACCTCAGGAAGTAGTCCATTGGATTTTGATACAGTTCTGTTATATTATTTTATTGAATCCAAAGTTGGCTAACATGTAGCAAGCCACTTCATTCTGCTTTTTGAAGGCATATTCCTTTTTTCTTTTTTAAATTGTTATGCAAAAAACAGTTCCATATTGGTCATTTTTATAAGAGCAAAGTCATACATAACCAAAACCCCAAAATAAAACCAAAAATACATTGATGTGAAAGATGACTCCAACAGTTCTTTCTCTGGAGGTGGGCAGCATTCCCTGTTAAAAGTCTTTCAGGATTGTGCCAGATTATTGCATTGCTGAGAGTAGCCAAGTTTTCACAGATAATCATTGCGATATTGCTGTTACCATGTGCAATGTTCTCCATATTTCACTCTGCATCAGCTCCCACAGCTTTCTCCAGCTTTTTCTCAAATCATCTTGCTTATCATTTCTTATAGCACTATAAGAATTCCATTACCAACATGTACCACAATTTGTTCAGCCATTCTCCAAATGATGAACATATCCTCAATTTCCAATTCTTTGCCACCACAAAAAAGAGCAGCTATAAATATTTTTGTATAAGTAGGCCCTTTACAGGTCCAGTAAAAATAGTAGATCACATATTTTTAGGCAGCTGTCATAACCCTGCTAAAGTTTTTCTTCTCCAGGTTAAAAAGATCTTTAGGTCTAGTTTCCAACATTGACAAGAGAGATGATTTTATTTTTCTTTCTGTCAAAAAAGCGTGGAGCAGATTTTCAATATCAATCCATCCAGGATAATATGTGCAATAAATGTTCTCTAGCTTTTTAATAATCACATTTGGATCATCCTCAAAGGAAGGGGTATTTTGCTTGAATCTTAATATCTTGGGGGGGGTGTGAAGAGTGTATGATGCCTTAGTGAAATTATATCTCCACTCTTATTAAAGGTGAGTACATCTTTTAAGGGGAACAGGCCTGTAATAGAATGATTTTTGGTTTTTGCCTCTTGGCTTGATATTTGGGTTGCAGTAGAGCAGGTAATGGGTGTAGGTGGGGAAATAGGTCGGGTGGGAAGAGTTTGAGAAGATTTAGAATTAGTTAGAACAGGACAAGGAGGAGTTTGAGTAGATTTAGGGAGTTTAGAATAGGACAAGGAGTTGAGATGGTTTGAGTATGAGCAGAAATGTGTGGAATAGGACTGGACAGGAACTGAGTCTGCTCTAATAATGAGGGAGTGTTGAGAGATAAATCTCTTTTCTTACTCTGGGGATTTCGCAAGCTTTTCTCAGTGCTTTTTATATAAGCCTTGAGATTCCTCAGACTCTCCTCCAGCTTCTTTTCAAGGTCACTCGTGTTATTTTCTAGTTTTTCTTCAAGGTGAGCTTTTAGTTCAGCCTTTGAGGTCAAACAAACTATTATTCTGTTTCTTCCTGAGGAGAAATAGACAGAATCCAAGCCTCCTATCACTGTAAGTTTGGCTAGGAATAGTGCTATAGAGCCGCTGAAATATTCTGTTGGATAATAAGCCATTTTAGATAGACAAGAAACAGCATCCTAATCTGAACCTAGACTACTCTATCATATTTAACCTAGTTGTTAATTTTGTTTGCAGTTCTACTTTCTGCCAGTAGATGGCACTGTTTAACTTAAAGGATCAACATCTATAACAGAATTAACTGCTAGGAAGTTGACTTAGAGTCAGTAAAAAGTAAGGAAAATGATCAGAAGATTAAAAGGATTCGTCAAATTCTCTACCTGGCTTGCCAACTAAAATGTAAGGGTTAAAATAGAGGTTTGACAAAAATAAGAGAGCAACTTTTAATAACTTATGTTTTAATGAGAATATAGTAGAGTTGTAAATTAATATTATCCCTTTAAGCTAGAGAAAAGAAAACTTCTAGCAGCTTTTAACAATTAACAATTTAGTTTTATTAAAATAGGGATAGTAAAAGAATATAGTAAAGGAGGGAAATATAGGAAAGAGGTAGAGAAAGAAATTTCCTAATGTCTATGCTAGTTATCCTATAACTACCTATAATTATTATCTAAAAGTGCCTCTATTTACTACCTATAACTGCCTCTAACTACCACTAATAACAACCACCCCACAAAGTTCCAACCCAGTGTTTAATCCAAACCTAATTAGATCTGTCAACGAAGACCAACCACCTCCCAAAAAGTTCAAGAAGGAAAAAAAACCTAAAAGGCTAAAGCCAAAAGTCTGTAAGCTCAGGCTTGCCTTTTATATTCCAGAACTAAATGCCAACCATCAATCCAACACACTCTCAGAAGCCAACATCCCTGCAACCTGCCAGCACCTAACTGTCAGCAATTAACCTCCCCCTGACCAACTGACTGCTGCCCTCTTTTATATCCCCTTCTTACCTCACTTCCTGTCTCTCTGGTTTTTACTTCCTTTCACTGTGGGCTGGTTAATCCCTACACGAATCTTTATGGTAAATTAGAGAAAAGGAATAAAGAATTCTTTTTTACACTATCAATATAGCTCATAGCCCTTCCATGTCTTCTTATCTAGTCCAATTTCCCACCTCATTCAGGAAGTCCATGTAGAATGTTCCTGAGAGATAATCAACTTCTGGATACCTCAAATTTGTCAGTATCCTTCTTAAAATATATTGCCTAGAATTGAATATTTCAGATGGAGACCTTTTCAGACGAGGATAAAAAGAAAAAAAATGTTATCTATATAGAAGATAGAGAGTGCTTTCTTAATAGTTTGTAGAACTCTGTTTAAGATACAATATTAGTATTGGTTACCTACAATGATCTTTGCTGGAGTTTTAATTCTGCTAAAATCAGAACAAATCGTTTAATTATTTTGAACTTTTTATCCCTTGGCAGGCTTAGGAAAGAGTAATGTTATTCTGGAACTTTATTGTGGATGTGGAATATTTTAAGAAAATAGTATCTTAGAGTTTGTGATAGGAAGGTAATTTTAAATAGACACGTTGTCCTAGTCTTAAAAAAAGAGATTATCCCATGACTAGTGATTGTCAGTGAGAGATATTTTAAACAACTTTGTTTTATGATGACTTATCATTGATATGATGCCTTTGAAAAGATCTAAATATGTAACTTTTTGGGTTTTTTTGTTTATATATTAGTGTCAGTGTTAGCTCTTGTGGTTTGAATGAAAACAAATTTGTTGTCTTAAAAACAAATTTATCTCATGTTCTAATTATTGTCTTTTACTGGTAAAGAATATATAATTCAGTTTGTAGACAGCTTGAGAGAGTAATAAATACTTAATTTTTGTGTAAAATCCTGTCAGGTTTTATGGCTTGCTTAAAGATTTTAATTCCCTTTTCATTATAAATCTTTTAAAAGAATCCCAAGTTAAATGAATATATATGGCTTTTATAAGCACTGAACTAGGAGTTAGGCAACCTAGAGAGCAATTTCTTAAGACTGTCTTAATAAGTGTATTATGAATGCTTGTTTGCTGATCAACAGTACTATAAATTAAAAAATTCTTGCTGATTGATTGGTTGAAATATTTCCTATAACATTTTAAAATGAGAAGAAAGATGAGATTGTGCTAGGCAGAAAATATTCTTTCCTGCTTCTGTCTTCTCCTTCCCATCACATTCTCTGTAAATAGAACTATTTGAAGCTGCGCTTGCAATACAAAATACAAAATGTTTGGCTTCTTAGTTAATGTAGTTCTCCTTCCTATCTTAGCTACAGGTGAATTATTTGAAGCTGCTTTGCCAAACTTACTTTTGGTCATAATAATTGGTCACACCAACATTTATTGAATGAGACCTTTTTTTTAAATTAAAAAAAATATTTTTAAACCCTTACCTTCTGCCTTAGAATCAATACTTAGTATTGGTTCAAAGACAGAAGAATTGTAAGGGCTAGGCCAATGGGGATTAAGTGACTTGTTCAGGGTCACACAGCTGGGAAATGTCTGAGGTCAGATTTGAACCCAGGACTTCCTGACTCTAGGCCTGGCTCTCAACCCACTGACCTACCCAGCTGCCCCCTTGAATGAGATTTTTTTTAAAATTTAAACATTTATTAATAATCATTTTTAACATGATTACATGATTCATGCTCCTACTTTCCCCTTCACCCCCCGCACTCCCCCCACCCATGGCCGACGCACATTTCCACTGGTTTTGTCATGTGTCCTTGATCAAGACCTATTTCCAAATTGTTGGTGGTTGCATTGGTGTGGTAGTTTCGAGTCCACATCCCCAATCATGTCCACCCCGACCCATGGGTTCAAGCAGTTGCTTTTCTTCTGTGTTTCCTCTCCTGCAGTTCTTCCTCTGAATGTAGGTAGCGTTCTTTACCATAGAGGTGTCCTGGGTCATTGCATTGCTGCTGGTACAGAAGCCCATTACATTCGATGAATGAGACTTTTTGCACTTAGCAATTCTTGAAGCAAGGAGCCTCATAGTGTGGAAAGCTAGCTTAATGGGAGTTTCAAATTTTTCCAAAGGTAGTGGAGTTCTTACTTTGCCATTAAGGCTTGGGCATATTTGATTAACTTCTGAATCTTAGCTGTAAAATATGGTTGTACTCGATAGTTGTATTTAACTTTTAGCTTTAAAGTTCTGTGATTCTTAGTTTTAATGGTCACGAATAAAGTGTCTGAGTTAACTTATTCCCAACAGTATACCACTTAGGACATTTAAGAGGTTCTTGATATTTGCTTTTTGGATGAATGAAAAACCAACTAAGTGTCAAGAGCTGGAAATGTAAAGAGGAAAGTAAGACTTTGTTCTTAGAAACTCCAAAGGATGTTTTAGCTGCAGAATAGATATTGGTGGTGGTCCTAGGGATATAGGGGCCCCTCAGACAGGGAAGTCATCAGTTGATGTCTTTCTGATGATCCCAAGGATTTAGATGAAAACTGTTTTCTGGATCAAGGCAGTTGCCAAGCCTACTTTCACAGGTTCACCTTGGTTGATGGCTTCAGAGGCAGGTTGGAAACTAGATCTAGTTTTGGAGATGCTGTGTTAAGGGAAACATTCAATTCAGCAACTAGAATTGCCAGTGTAACAAACACCTTTCTATTGAGAGGAACAAAGTTTGTCTTAACATTAGTCCTATGTAATCAACATTGATCACTGGATCTGACTGACTCCTTGTATTTTCTTTACAATAATACCATCATGTTCCAATTTGGTCTTTTGCTTTGCATTAGTTAATGAACATCTTCCCATGTTTCTGTGAATTCTTTATATTTGTCTCTATATTTGTCTACCCAGCTGCCCCCTTTCTCATTTATTTTTTGTCTGGCTAAATATGATATTCATGCTGCATTTATTTTAATGGAATTTCTCTATTTCCCTATTTCCTTTTGGTGTTTCTTAGTATTACATAGAAATAATGTAACTTTCTTCCTCTTTCCCCTATATCTTCTAAATAGTCTTTCTCTCCAAACATTTGCTGTGATATAGATTTTTTTTATTTTGGCAGTGCCATTGAGTCTCTATGGAGTATATATATGATGTACAGCACTCTTAAAGTAAAACCTTTGGTAATTAGAAAATTTTATCACCCTACATTTTTAGAATGTTAGTTTTTACCTCTTGCTTACAGATAATAAATTATAAGTTAACATAACCAGAAAAAAAACTGCTAAGTATTGGTTCCAAAGCAGGAGAATGCTAAGGACTAGGCACACAGCTAGGAAGTGTGCCTTGGCTCTCCATTTACTGAGCCATCCTAGTTGCTTAACATTTTTAGAAATGTATTTTACTAATAGCTCTTTAAAAAGGGATTTTTTTTTTAAGGCTTAATCTGTTTTATTAACATTTTTTCCACCACTTTATTAAGTCTAGACAAAACACTGGGACTAATAGGTGCTTGACAAATGCTTATTGATTAATTGATAGAACAAAACAATAAGCAGACCCTAATTTTTTAAAACATTTATTAATATTCATGCTCCTACTTTTCCCCTCACCCTCCACACTCCCCCCACCCATGGCCGACGCACATTTCCACTGGTTTTAACATGTGTCATTGATCAAGACCTATTTCCAAATTGTTGATAGTTGCATTGGTGTGGTAGTTTCGAGTTTACATCCCCAATCATGTCCACCCCAACCCATGGGTTCAAGCAGTTGTTTTTCTTCTATGTTTCCTCTCTTGCAGTTCTTCCTCTGAATGTGGGTAGCGTTCTTTACCATAAATCCCTTAGAGCTGTCCTCTGTGTCATTGCATTGCTGCTAGTACAGAAGTCCATTACATTCTATTTTACCACAATTTATTGGTCTCTGTGTACAATGTTCTTCTGGCTCTGCTCCTTTCATTCTGCATCAATTCCTGGAGGTCTTTCCAGTTCACATGGAATTCCTCCCGTTTATTATTCCTTTGAGCACAATAGTATTCCATCACCAGCATATACCACAATTTGTTCAGCCATTCCCCAATTGAAGGACATACCCTCCTTAAAAAGGGATTTTAATACCTATTTTTAAACATCTAGATTTGTCCCTATATCCCTCTTCTTCCTGCCTCCTAGAGAGCCATCTTTTATTACAATGATTTTAAAAATAAAGTTGTGGTCATTGTGTCTATTGTTTTGCTGACTCTGCTTACTTCACTTAAAATGAGTGCATTTAAGTTTTTCCATGTTTCTCTGTATTGGCCTTGTTCATTGTTTCTTATAGCACTATATTATTTTAGTACTTTTATACATCACAACTTATCTAGCCATTCCTCAGTTTATGAATCCTACTTTTCCCTCAGTTCTTTGCAACTACAAGAAAGTTTGCTATGAATATTTTTGTGAACATGATCTTTTCTTTATCTTTGAGGTATCTGGATCAAAGAATATGGACATTTTTATCCCCCCCACCCCCAGTTCCAAATAGCTTTTCAAGATTGTCAAAGTGATTTGTAACTCTACCAGCAGCATGTGTGTATGTGTGTCTGTTTTTCTTTCTTTAGCTTCTCTAACATTTACTATTTTCATCTTTTAGCATCTTTGCATTTCTCTTACTTAATTAGTGGTTTGGAGCAACTTTTCAAAAAAAATTTATTTAGAATATTTTTCCATGATTACATGATTCATGTTCTTTTCCTCCCCTCTGCCCTCCCCCTTCCCTGAGCTGATGAGCAATTGGGTTATACAAGTATTGTTGTTCAAAACCTATTTCCATATTATTCAGATTTGCAATAGAATGATATTTTAACACCAAAAACCCAGTCATATCATATCCCCATTGAACCACATGATCTATCCTGTTTTTCTTCTGCATTTTTACTCCCATGGTTCTTTTCTCTGGATATGGATAGGATTCTTTCTCATTAGTTCCTCTGGATTGTCCTGCATCATTGTATTGATACTAGTAGAAAAGTCTGTTACATTTTATTGTACCATAGTGTTTCAGTTTCTCTGTACAATGCTCTCCTAGTTCTGCTCATTTCGCTCTGCACTAGTTCCTGGAGGTCTTTCCAGTTCACACAGAAATCTGGAGCAACTTTTAATATAATTACTAATAGCTGACCATTTGGGAAAGATTCTTTATATATATGTAAATGCTTTATATCAATGATGGACAAATTATGGCCCATAGGCCAGATGAGGCCCTCTGTAATGTTTTATCCAGCAGTGTGACATTATTCCTAATCTGACCTAATCTGATGGATACAATACAATGAAACTTTGAAAGAGTTGCCTTAGAAACAGACTGACAGATCAGCATTTTCTTTCCTTTGGCCTCCTCTTTAAAAAGTTTGCCCATCACTGTCTTATATATAGAGATTGTGGGTGTTTCTGCTTTGGAGTAATCCACATAAGAGATCATTAGGCCTTAGAGGGAAAGGGATAGATCTTGTAAAGAAGTTAAATATTTTGGAGGCAGTTTGTAAAAAGTTTCACTATCCTCTTAAAATCTACACATCTTTGAAATCCTCCTCTCATACACATTCTTTAGTACAATTCTCAGTTCTTTTTGTTGAAAACTGGTGAGAGCTTGATCATAGTAATGATAATGATCTGCTACCCTATACCTTCTCAAACCTTGCCAACCACACAGGTCTGTATTATACAAGGTGTACCATAAGTCTTAGTGCAATTTTCAGATTTAACAACTCTTAAGACTTTTAGGATTCCCCATATTGTCAAATAATCCTGATGGTACTCCCAGAAAGGGAGAGAAGCTTGGTTTAATTCTTAATATTTGGATTTAATTGAGTTAAGCATACTTTTCTTCTCTTTTATGTAGCTCAATTTAAGGCATGCATATTTTTCTTTTTTAGGGGTCTGCACCTATGATTTGATTGGTATAGGGAATTCTGGGTTAGGAAATTATATCAATGCATAATAAGAACATTTCTATAATTTCTTTGGAGAATTTCCTGAGTCATTGAGAGATGAAGTGACTTGTCAGGCTTACACAGCATAAGCTGTGTGCAGAAGCAAAACTTGTACTCAGGTCTTTTTGATTCCCAGTCTAGTTCTCTGCCTCTCTTAGTGGCTATTACAAAAGAGAGCAGCTCTATATTAATTCAGAAATCCTGAGCCTCTTGAACTTTATATATAGCCAGATCTTACATTTAAATCCCTACTTAGCTGATAAATCTATAAACTTTTTTATGCGGCACTAAGAAACAATGTCAATTTGATACATCTGGAAAATACCCTTCTGGATTTCTGTTACATGTATCTCATTTGTTGTTTTGTTGATTTTGTCTGACTTTTCATAACCCTATTTGTGGTTTTCTTGGCAAAGATACTAGAGTGGTCTGCCATTTACCTTATCAACTCATTTTACAGATGAGGAAACTGAGACAAACAGGGTAAGTAAGATTTGTCCAAGGTCAACACAGTAAGTGTCTGAGGCTGGATTTGGACTTAGGTCCTCTTGACTCCAGGACTGGCACCTAACTAGTAGTACAGATTTGCAATTCAAGATGAAATCAAGAGAAGACAAGGAAGTCACATAGCAGTTGTGATGAACCTAGCTCCCTTCTCCTACTTCCCATACCTTATTAAAAAAAACAAAAACCATTTTTAACAAATATATATAATCAAGCAAAAACAGATTCCCATATTGGCCATATCTGAAGATGTGTTTCTATTCTGGTTCTCTCAGTAAGGAAATGTGGATACAATGCTTCATTATCAGTATTAAATTATTGTTCATTGTACTTAAGTCTTTCAAAGTTCATTTAGGTCTTCTCAGGCTTTCCTGAAACTTAACTTTTCATTGTTTCTTATTGCACAATAATATTACATTATATTTATTGAAGTACACCCCTTTAATATCTCATTTGTGGCTATTACAAAAAGGAGCACCTCTATATTTATACATATGGATCCTTTCCGTCTTTGACCTCTGGTAGTAGTTTTGCTGAGTCAAGGGGTATACTCAGTATGTTCACTTTGGGGGCATGGTTTTATTGACTTGGAAAAAAAACAACTAATAGTCAGAAAAACCACCCTTTAATTAAGGACAGGGGTCACAGGGCTGAGTAGGCCTCTACACCTACGCAGAATCTGGGGATTGAACTCAGGATCCTCTGGTCCTTGGCTCCTGGGAGTGATGACTCCAAGGAACAAAAGAATTTGGGGAACCTAATAAACCATTTGGGAAGATCCTGGGGTAGGGAAAGATGATTGACATTACCATAGCTACTAGGAAATGGGAGTTTTCAAGCTTGGGAAAGGAATCATAGCCCGAGGCTAGGTGTAAGGGAAAGGGCTACCTACTATGGATACTAAAAGGATGGTCCCTACCCAGGTGTGTCTTCCTGGGAAAGAGTCTCTGATACCATGGGGAAGATTACTGAGACAAAAGGATATTTAGCATTTACCTTAGGGTCCATTATTTTAGTCTGAAACTTGCTAGCCTGAGATTCCGTTCCCAGAGGATTCTCATGGGAACAAGTCCAAGCTTTGAGATCTCCAACTTACAAGCTAGTCCTAAAACTTGGATTTCATTAGATCTTACTAGGCTAAAAGTTTGGGTTCTCTAGATTCCACATCCACAGTTCCAAATGGCTTTGCAGAATGACTGGAGCAATTCATAATTTCAACAGTTGCCCATTTCCTTTTGGTGAGATGGTTGTAAGTGGTGTTCTGGGCTCTTTATGAAGAGGGAAGAAGATGATGGTGAGAGGAGTGTGTGTATCCAGCAACAGGACTTCTGGATTGATGCAGTTTATAGTTTTCTTTTCTGCATCTCTTCCTTTTCCCTTGCCCAGAGCCCAATGATAGGTTAAGATCTTTCCTTCTGTTTAAATCCCTCTTCAAGAGCTATTTACTCATTTTATTTAGAGTTTTGCTTAGGACCAATACTTCCTTTTCATCTACCAACTCTCTTACTCCCCCTCCTCCACTTTCCTTTTGTTTCCCTGTTGAATGGAATCTAGGTAGTTCCCAATTAATATGAATGAGAAATTTGGTGAAGTGGGCACATTAATCAAATTCACTATTGAAGTTATAATAATTATATGGCAAAACAGGATAACTGGTTCTGGCCCAATGGAAATAAAAAAAATAAGATGTTCAATCTTTTTATTAACATGATAGCAAAAGATAAAAAAATTTGATTCAGTTTTATTACAAACCTTATCTTCTGTCTTAGAATTCCATATTAAGTATCATTTCCAAGGCAGTAACGGCTAGGCATTTGAGGTTAAATGGATTGTCCAAGGTCACACAGCCTAGGAAGTGTCCGAGTCTAGGCTTAAATCGAAGGCCTCTTGACTCTATGCTTGGGTCTCTATCCACTGAGCCACTTAGTTGCTTCTAAATATTATTCCAAATGAAGTTTTTATTGGTATCATCATACTTTTAAAAATATTTCAGCAGCCTAAACCAAATTGTCCTCTTTCTGACTTTTCACTTGTATACTGGTGAGTACAGAGTGCTTTCATCTGTATCCCTACAAATTTGCAGGGTCTCATAATATATTATATGTACTCATATAAAATAAGTATAGTTGGATGACCTGAGGCATTACCTGAAATCAGTAATGCTTTGATATTGTTGGTCCTTGCATTATTTTTAAATGGCTGAGCTAAAATAACTTGAAAACTAATCTTTGAAAACAGTATTAGTTACTCATGTTTTTTGATATGACTGCCAAAAAACTGGAAATGATCAGTGGTTGAAGACTCTGAGACCAAGGACTGATAAACAGGCATTAGTTTTTAAAAATCCCCTTTATTAAAAGTGTTAAGCATTTTTAGACTCAGACACTTTTTATCTCTACATTGAATTTTTTCTTACTTAGAAATAGAAGTTTTAGAATGCGTTCTTTTCCACAATAAGTTTGTTTCATCCAAATTAAAGCTTTTTTGGTCAGTATATCCATCTTCAATTATTTTCCTCAAAACATTACTATATTTAGCTACCGCAATCCTCAATTGCACTGGCGACTCAGTAACTTTAACATTATTCAATAAGAATCAATTTTTAAAAAGATACTTTATTTTTCCAGTTATTTTCAACATACATTTTCTGAAATTATTAAATACAAATTGTCTCCCTCCCTTCTATCCCTCTCTCTTCCTGGAAATACTAAGGAGTTTGATCTGGCTTATTGGTCATTGTTGTAAGAAGAGAATACTCATATAAAACCAAAACCCAAAATAAAACATAAACTAATGAGTAAAATATGTTTTGATTTGCATTCTAACTCCAATGGGTCTTTCCTGGGAGGTGGATAGCATTTTTTGTCATAAATCCTTCAGAATGTCCCAGATCATTGTACTGTTGAGAAGAATAGCAGTCTTTCACAGTATTGCTGTTATTGTGTAAAAAGTTCTTCTGAAATAGTTCTTAGTTTTTAAAGTGACCAAACCAACAACCAATGCTGGAAGTAAAAGGTGTTTGATATCCTCCCCCCCCCCCCCCCCCCAATCTACATCATTTCTTTCCTCAGTGCCTTAAACTTAATTAAGACTTTGGCTTAAGAGTTTGGCTGCTGTATACATTAAAAGGAGGAATACATTAAAAAAAAAAACAAAAAAACCCCACAAAAACCAAAACCACCCTTATCTTCTCTTTTAGAATCCTTACTAAGATAATTGGTTCCAAGGTAGAAGAGTGGTATGGGTTAGGCAGTTAGGGTTAAATGACTTGCCCAGGGTCACATAGTTTGTCTGAGGCCAGATTTGAACCCCAGGACCTCTCTTCTCCAGGCCTGGCTTTCAATCTACTGAGCCACCTAGCTGCTCCCATTTTTGACCAGAATCTTCAGTTTGCACACCACAAGAAGCTGATACAACTTAGTCATTTTTCTTTTATTTTACCTGCTTATTTCATAATATTCTGTACTATAAATTTGGGATTTTTGATATCTCTTCCAATTTTCAAGTTATTATGACTGAGTTCATGCCATTTAAATATATCAAATTTTTGTACAAATACAGTAGCAAAACCTTTTCTTTTTTGTACTAGCTCATGAATCTGATGAACATTTAAACCTTTTTTTTAACACAACTCTTGGTAAAACGCTGTGCAGCAGGATATCACACTCAAATGCAACAATAGGCAAGAGTAAACCGAACATGTAGCTGCGTTTTAAAACCTGCTTCTCATACCTCACATAATTGAATTTTGGCTCATATCAAATGCTATCTCTGATTATTTTATGGTTCTTACTGAATGGAATTTTGCATTATTTAAGCTATCGTTGATCATGCTCTATCTGTATTTCTTCATCTAGCAATGTGTTTTTCCTTTGACCAGTTCATATGAAAGTGAGGTTGAGGGGATATCATTGGGGATGTAGACTCTAAGCAATCACCCTCTTGCAAATATTAATAATATGAAAATAGGTCTTGATCAATGACACATGTAAAACCTAGTGGAATTGCTTGTTGGCTATGGGAGGGGTATGGGAGGAGTGGAGGGAAAGAACATGAATCTTGTAACCATGGAAAAATATTCTAAATTTAATTTCTACAAAATTGCTTTTTAGTTTTCCCAATAGTAGGGAATTCCTAAGCAGATTATATTTTTCAATTTAATGATGACTGGGTTATTAATTCTATGATTTCTTTTTCTTCCCTGTCTAATTAGTGTTATTTAGAGTGAGATTTTCCTCTTTTTTTTACCTCTAATTTTTAAAATTATATAGAAATATTTTTGGTGTTTGTGATTTTATTTTGGCTCTTGCAACTTTACTGAAGCTGTCAATCATCTCAATACCTTCCATGTGCCAATCACATAGTGATTGAATCTTTGCCTTCTCTAGAACTTTCCAACTATCATCAGCAAATGCCTCTTTGTTGTTTTTTTTTTTTTAAATCCTTTCCTTCTGTCTTAGAATGGATACTAAGTATTGGCTCCAAGGCAGAAGAGCAGTAAGGGCTAGGCAATGAGGGTTAAATGACTTGCCTAGGGTCACATAGCTAGGAGTCTGAGGTCACATCTGAACCCAGGACCTCCTGTCTCCAAGCCAGCCTCTCAATATGCTGAATCACTCAGTTGGCCCTTAAAACAAGTATCTTTACAATGACTTCTGTTGATCTTTATACCTTTCATTTCTTTCTCTTTGTCTTATTGCTATTGTTATAATTTTTAGAACTATATAAAATAATAGCAGGAAGAGTTTGGCATCTTTGCTTTATATATCCTCATTGTATCATGTTTGCTTTTGATTTCAGAGACATACTTTTCAAAAATCAAAATTAACCTTTTTATTTCCTGAAATCCTCTCACTACTTATTTGGTCACAAAATGTTATTCTCTTATCCATAGATCTGACAGGTAACATTTTCCATGCTCCCTTAGTTTACTTCTGATACCACTCTTTATTTCTAAATCATTTGCCCATTTTGACTTTACTTTGGCATATAGTGCAAGAAGTTGGTCTATGCCCACATTCTGCTAAACTGCTTTACAGTTTCCCCAACAATTTTTGTCAAATAGTGACTGCTTCCCCCTAAAGCTTGGACCTTTTGGTTTATCAAACATTAGATTACTATGGTCATTTGCTACTGTTTATTGTGTGATATACCACTCCATTCCTTAACTGAGTACCACTTTGTAATATAGCTTGAAATCTGGTTACCTTCTTTCCCATTTTTTTCATTTTTCATTCGTTTCAGTCACACTTAATCTTTTATTCCTCTAGATAAATTTTGTTATTTTTTTCTCTGCTAATTATTTCTACAATGCAGGCTATAAGTTCTGTTTTCAAGAGTAATTTTTCTTTAGAACAACTCAAGACTGTCCTAGTGTGGTTACATATGCTTCTAGGAATTTCCAATTTCCTCCTTATGGGATATTAATTTCATTTTCCTTTGTCTTGAAATTTTTATTTAGATGTATTTTCAAGTTCGAAACCAGCATCCCTTGTGGTTTGTTTTTTTTAAACCCTTGTACTTCGGTGTATTGTCTCACAGGTGGAAGATTGGCAAGGGTGGGCAATGGGGGGCAATGTGCCCAGGGTCACACAGCTGGGAAGTGGCTGAGGCCGGGTTTGAACCTAGGACGCCCTATCTCTTGGCCCGACTCTCACTCCACTGAGCTACCCAGCTGTCCCATCCCTTGTGTTTTAATATCTTCCCTTTTGATTTATCACTTGAACTCTTAGGTTCTTAACTGAGTTTTCTTCCTTCTGAGATCTTTGATGGTTATAATCCTTTCCCTTATATTCCTCTGTTATTTACTTTCTCACTCCTTTCTTTTAGGGCTGGGCCTCACCTCAAAGTTGTGTTTGCCCCCTTTTACATTGGCTAATTCACTTTTCACCAATCTCTTATACTTTCCCACATGACTTGCATGGGAGAGATTAAGAGGTACCAGAATTAGACCTATCTGGGTTCCAATCCATGTTCTTTCAGGTTTATTGTTGCTGTCTCAGGCTATTGAGGCTTCTTCATTCCTATACCTTCCATACAGGGAGAACTAGACAGACTTGCATTCATGTTTAAATCCAATCTGGTCATTGTGTATAATTTTTTTAAACTGTTGCTGTATATTTTCACATTTTCCAAGGGCCATTGATCTGTAATTTTCTCACTCTTGGTTAGGTATGAGCACCATAATTATAGCACGGGAGTTTTGAAGGATCCTTTCCCCCCTTGAATTTATATAATATTGGAATTAATTTCCTTGATACGATTCACTTGTAAGTTCATCTAGTCTGGGGCGTTTTATTTATTTTAATGACCTGTTTCTAAAAAAGGGGGTGGGGCTTGATATCTTTATTTAAATAATCTTTCTTGTTCTCTTATTCCATACATTTTGTATTTTTGCAAATAGGCATCCTCTTCATCTAAGTTATCAGTTTTGTAGGCATATGATTGAGTTATTTTGGAATCATTCTTTTCTGGGCTTACCTCTTGGACTTCTCTCATAGCATTCCTTCATTGTGTCAGAAATTTTCTTTCGTTAACTCATTTCTAACCCCAATTCCTGGATTGGGTTTTGTGCTTGAGTCAAATGGTGTTCTTTGGAATGGTATGGGCGGGCCCCTCCTACTCCTGTGTGAGATTCCTTAAGACAGTGATGGGCAACCTTTTGAGCTTGGTGTGTCAAAATTTGCCAAAAAAAGAGCATAACTCGGGTGGTCTGTCACTTTGAGAAAAAAACCCATAATTTCATGATATTTATAGTTTAACAATAATTGTAATATATAACTGTATTTAGGTAAACCAAAATAGGTAAATTAATATAAGTAGAAATGTCATCTATAGTGCACAGTGTCTACACTACACTACAGCAAAGGTTTCATCCTCGGCATAGGGCCCCATTGTATGTGGCCACATGTGGCCCATGTGTCATCGAAAATGACTACGTCTGTCAGCACTGATGGGGTTTGCCATCACTGCCTTAAGACAAGGTCCCATCTGGTGTAGACATTTGTGGATTTTGACTCTGTTTCGAGGTAGTTCGAAGTGGTCTTGGCACTTCCTGTTTCCTTTTCTTATACAACTTTGAACTTAGCTCTGTCCCTTGTGACTCTGACATAGCAAACATAGATGTTGTTGATTGTGCTAGTGTTAGACTTTTCTGCATGACACCCAGGTACTTTGCTTCCTTGATTCCTGGTCTTTTCTATTGATGTGGCTTGAGTGGTGGTTTCATGGATATTGGATCTGGTGTGGGCTGTCTGGGCGTTGGTCTAGCCCCTTTTCCTGATCAGACTGCTTTTAAATTTTGCTTTCCACCCACCCTGGCTTGTGTGTACTTGGACTTTTTGAAAAACTGCCAGTCTTTTTGTTCTAGTAATGTAGTTTGGTAGGACGTAGAGCATGTGAAATAAGGTTGGAAAGATAGGTTGGAGTCTTGTTGAATGTGGGGAAGAAGAGTTGGGATGTGGTGGTTAAATGTCAAGCCAATGAACTTAAAATGTTATGTTTTTTGAAAGATATGCAATTCAGATCTTAATTAACATTTGTAAAAATACAATTACTTTCTCCATTCTTTTCCTTGTGTTTCCCTTGACTTATACTTTATGGGTTATACTTTTAGTTATCAGAAGTTGCTGCATTTATTCTGCAATTGCAAGTATAGCTTTGTTTTATTTTATTTAATTTTTTTATTTTACAGGTAGCTGTGTAAAGTTGGGTGGCAGGCAGATCCAGAGGGTATCATGAAGTTTCCAGGCCTCTTGGAAAATCAGAGATTATCTTTCCTTCTGGAGATGGCAATCTCTAGGGAAGCCCAGATGTGGAAGGTTAATGTGCTCAAAATATCTACCAATCAGGTAAACATTTTGGTTTTCTTTACTGGGGTTACTTAGAAGAGAGATTAGATAGACACCGCTGCCTCAAATTTTGATAACATCGTAAAGGGGTGGAGAGAACCATCTAAGGGAGAATAATTTTCTCCTAGCTTTGTGGTTAAATACCTATTTATTTTTAAATATAATTTTATTTTTAAATATTTTTCCATGGTTACATTTTCTTCCTCCCCACTTCTTGGACTTAACAAGCAATTCCACTGGATTATACATGTTAAATAGGCTATTTAAAAATATATATGTTTTTTCATGCTCTTAAGAGAGATGCTTCAGGATAAGGCTAAAAATTTGTTCCTCTAACTAAAACAAAATTGATGTTCTGCCAGTGAAGCATATGACTCCTTGAACTTCCTTCCTATGGCTATAATCTTTGGAACATAGAGCCTTATCTTCTATGTTCCTCCTCTCCCAGTAATAATAAATCTTATAGAAGACACTGTCAGTATTATATACAACAGAAATTCATTTACTAGAAATGTTCACTATTCAACACAGATTTATAGGTGTGATCAAGTATAAGGATGCATATAAGCACCCTTGTTAGCATTTAAGAATGGTTAGAAACTTAGCTTTGTTCAGCAGAGGGAAGAAGTCTCATGGAAAGACAGACAAGTTTTTTCTGTTTTTATTTCTATTCTCCAGCTGGAAAACAAAACAAAACAGCTTTCTTTTCCTGTGCTCAGTAAAGTGAGTGGCTTCCCTATTTTAAGAATGAGTAAATGGGCTTAGGAGGTCAAATGACTTACACATAGCAAGTGACTGACAGGATTGGAACCAGACCCTAGATTTCCTGGCTTCTTCCTGATTTGGTATTTTTTTTTTTTGTCTATAGATAATACTTGCTTTTGACACTTCCTAGAAACCATCAGATAAATTTTGTTTTCCCATAGAAACTGCTATTATTTGGGACTTTTTCTCATCAAGGACTTGATTTCAAATAACTCATTTATGACTAACAGTGTCATAAAAAATAAAACTATAGCTTTAGATTTGTAATAAATTGAAAGTCTAGGTTTTGTAGTATGCCCATTTGAACAAGTATAAATTTTAATACATATTGAGAATGCAAATGTCCTTATATAAATTATCTATGTAAGCACATAAAAGATCCTCCCAGGAATAATAGGTAGCCTTAAAAAAGTGTTTTAAGGTTATTTGTAAAGTGTTTTGTATAGATTACTTCATTTGTTCCTCACGAAGAACCCTACGAGAATGGGGGCAGCTCAGTGGTTTGAAAGCCAGGTCTAAAGATGGAAGATACTGGTTTCAAATGTGGCCTCAAAATACTTCCTAGCTGTATGGCCCTGGACAAGTTACTTAACTCTCATTGCCTAGCCCTTACCACTCTCCTGCCTTGAAACCAATATTAAGCATTGATTCTAAGACAGAAGGTAAGGGCTTTTAAAAAAGAATAACCAGCCTGTGAGGTAGGTACATTTTATTAATCCCATTTTGCAGATGTAGGAGGCTAAAATAGGTTAAATGATTTGCCTAGGGCTAAGGAAGGAGATTTTGTAGGAGGTAGTACTTAGGAACTAAGCTTTTTATTTATTTTTATTTTTTAATTTTTTTTAAACCCTTTCCTTCCTTATTAGAATCAATATTGTGTATTGGGTTCCAAGGCAGGAGAGTGGTAAGGGCTAGGCAATGGGGTTAAGTAACTTGCCCAGGGTCACAAAGCTAGGAAGTGTCTGAGGTCAGATTTGAACCCAGCACCTCCTGTCTGTAGGCCTGACTCTCAATCCATTGAGCTACCCAGCTGCCCCCTTCATATTCTTCATTTTTGCTATAGAGCAATTTTTTTTAAAGCCTAAACCCCAAATCACATATCCATATATACATGTGATAAGTGATGTCATATGTTTGCTTTGGTTGCATTTCTACTCCCATTGTTCTTTCTCTCCATGAGGACAGTATTCTTTTACATAAGTCCTTCAGGAGTGTCCTGGCTTGTTGCATTGCTACTCGTAGCAAAGTCCATTACATTGGATTTTTTTTTAAAACCCTTACCTTCCATCTTGGGGTCAATACTGTATATTGGCTCCAAGGCAGAAGAGTGGTAAGGGTAGGCAGTGGGGTTCAGGTGACTCGCCCAGGGTCACACAGCTGGGAAGTGTCTGAGGCTAGATTTGAACCTGGGACCTCCTGTCTCTAGGGCTGGCTCTCAATTCACTGAGCTACCCAGCTCCCCCTACATTGGATTTTCCAACAACCCTCTCACTCATTTCTAAACCTTCTGCATTTTGATTCAGCCCAGACTGTTTTCTGAAGTTCTCAGTGATTTATTCATTGCCAGATCTAATGATTTGACACTGCCTTTTCATTGGCTTCATTCATTCAGTGCCCTATGTCTGGAATGCTTTTCCTGTTTTTATCTGCTTTCTGGCTCTCTGTATTCCTTTAGGGCTCAGCTCAAAGTCCACATTCCGAAAGAGGCCTTTCTAGTGCCTGTCCCATTGTCTTTCCTCATGATTACCTTCCATTTGCATGGCACCTACATCTTGTAGGTATATCATTACTCACATGTTGTCTTCCCCACCAGACTGTGAATTCTTGCAAGGCAGGGACTCATTGTTTTTACCTTCCTTTATATTTCCAGCACCTAGTGCATAGTAAAAAATTAATTAATACTTGTTGACAGACTCTCTGATAGGTTTTGATGTTCGAGGAAATAGGGAGCCACCAGAGCATATTGAATTGGGGAGAGAGTAGTCAGAGGGTATTTAGTGATATTTTGGCCCTGTGTGGAGGTTTGTTTAGAGAAGAAAAACTTGAGATACAGGGACTAGAAGGATATTTTGGTAATCCAGCTCAAAATTGATAAGGCTTGAATTGGTTGTGAAAACTTCTGTAAAGATAGAACCAACCAAACTTAAAAACTGATTGGTCCTGTTGGAGCTCCTTGGCTTCTTCTGAGTCCACATGAATGTCTTCACTTTCAGGGGAAAATATTTAAAAATCATGATTTGGATTAAAATCTTAACTGTGACAAGGAGGTGGGATGGATCTTTGCTCTAGTGATTACTTTCCCAAGAGGATGTCAAAAAAATGAATTCATCTATTTTTTTTAAAAGTTGCTCAATCTCACATGTGTAGCTTTTATTAGTGTGAGTACTTAATTACAGTTGTGATTCATTTACAACTGCACAGTTGTCCCTGAAGATTTGTGAATAGTGATTACATCTATTTATTAAGTACTAGGTCTTTAGAGTTAATTTTAAACTGATGGTTTTGAAAACTTTTCATAGTCCACTCTAATCAGAAGGCCCCACAGACTTTTCACTTTCAAACAGAAAAGCAGTCCATATAATCAGAATTCATAGAATAGAATTCCTTTTAATGAGCTACCATGGAAGTATGTCAAAAGTGAACTATTATTTACTTTCATAAGTAAAATCACGAATCACTTAAAAGACCCCCTATGTCATCTAGAAAAAATGCCAATCTATTAGTACAAACATCTTTTTCATTTAATCTATATTTAATATCTTTTTGGTTGAGTTTGTCAGAATTGTAAGTGAGATTCTAATAATATATAACATCTTTGGCTTTATAGTCCAAAGACCCAAAGATAGACCAAAAACCTGTGGGGTTTCAGTTTCTTCTATTCACTATCCCTAAATGAGCCGAATCAACAAAGCCAGACAGGCATTTAACAAATACCCTGTGGTCTGTCTGGATCTCCAAAGCTCTGTCCCTCGTCACTAAGCTTCGAATCTTCAATAACAATGTAAAGGCTGTCCTCCTATATGGATCAGAGAGCTGGAGAGTGACAAGCGCTAACACCAATAAACTCCAGGTCTTTGTTAATAGATGTCTACGCCACATCTTGAACATCAAATGGCCTGAAAAGATCTCCAATGCTAGTCTCTGGGAAAGAACAATCCAGTATCCCATTAGTCAGGACATAAAGAAACGTAAGTGGAGATGGATAGGACATACGCCACGAAAACCGAAAGACAAGCCAGACAAGCATTGAGCTGGAACCCTTCAGGGAGGAGGAAAGTCGGAAGACCAAAACAGACCTGGCGAAGATCTGCCGAAAATGAAACAAAAACAGTCGGAATGACATGGGCCCAGCTGGGGGAAGTTGCCCAGAACAGAGTCCGCTGGCGTGAGATGGTTGCGGCCAAATAATAATAATAATAATAATAATGATAATAATAATAACAACAACAATAATAATAAATGAGCAGAGTAGCATTTTTCCTTTTCATACATTTTATACCAGTGGTTCCCAAACTTTTTTGACCTACCACCTCCTTTCCAGAAAAAAATTAACTTAGCGCCCCTGGAAATTAATTAATTTTTTTAAAATTTTAATAGCAGTAGGAAAGATAAATGCATCTATGGCCATCACTGCCCCCCTGGATCACTGCAGCACCCACCAGGGGGCGGTGGCACCCACTTTGGGAATCACTGTTCTATACTTTGGCCAGTTCTTTCTATTCCTTATCAAGACATTCTGGTCTCCATGCTTTTGCACTGCTGTCACATCAGACACTTTGCCTCAAACCTGGGTCTCCCCAATAATGACTGCTTTTCTCTGGATATGACTTTAGGAAATTCCTGGCTATGTTTCTTTCCTTTCACTTCTTCCTGCCTTTGGTGACCATTTGTTGAAAGATTTATTCCAGAACTGTAGGGAAGGCCCTATTTCTTTCCCAAGATGGCAGATATTGAACAGATTCTGTCCTTGGGGTGCCATGGGAAATAAAGTAGCTTTCATTTTATAGCATGTCGAGGAGGCTATCAACATTTTGAGAGTATAGGTGAGAGAGGGGACACTGGACATGAGAGAAAGTGGAAGTCCCCGCCATTCTTTCCAGTGGGGCATCTTCTCAGTCTTGTCTTGCCCCTCACTATGGCACACTCTAACATACAGCCCTTATTATAGTTAAATTTGCCAGTGAGAAGAAATATTTCTTTTTCCAATTGACAAGTTTTTGGCCTTTCTTATTGAGGTTATGAATACAGTTTGCTAAGCCTATAGATTTCAAAATTATATGAAAATTATAGGCCTCCTGTTTGAAACCAAAATTATTTTGAATTAAATCAGAAGGCAGAACAGTAGTTATTATGCCTTATCTTAAACACACAAATATTGGCTATTTCTGCCCGGAATGTGGTTGTTCCACTCCAGTTGTTTGGCAATTCAGTAGCCAAGTGAAAGTAATAGCACAGGGGTAATCCTGTGTCCTGAGGTCTGATTAGAAGCATATTATTTGTATTTGCAGGGTTGAGTTAGTCTCTCTCTCTCTTTCTCTTTCTCTTTTTTTTTTTTAATTAAAAAGTAAGCAGAAAACTCATTTAGTTTTTCATTTGTGATTCTAATTTGTCTTACTCATCTACTGGGGTTTTGTTTCAGTGTTTCATAAGATATTTACAGAAGTTGAAATATATTTACAAGTAGACTTGAGTTGTTAGTAAGAACAGGCTGGAACTTAGCTAACATAGTGTACAAAGATTTATTAAATGTTTACTGTGTTCTAGACCCTGAGCTAAATAAAATTCTTTGAGTATACAAAGAATGGCCAAAATATACAAACAAAACTAGTCCCTGACCTAAGGGAGCTTACATTTTAATGGGTGTGTAAACAAGGCATATATAGGACAATCAGAACTAGCTAGCATTTCTGTAGTGCTTTGAGGTTTACAAAAAAACTTTACAAATGTTGCTTCATTCAGTCCTCACACCACTCCTTGGAGGTGGTGGTTATTCATTCATTTCAGTTGTAACTAACTCTTTGTTGACTCATTTTGGCATTTTCTTAGCAGAGATACTGGAGTGGTTGCCATTTCCTTCTCCCATTTATTTTACAGATAAGGAAACTGAGGCAAACATGGTTAAGTGACTTGTAGGATCACATTGCTAATAAATATCTGAGGTCAGATTTGAACACAGGTCTTCTTGATTCTAAACCCAACACTCCATCCACTGAGCTATTTTATTTATCTGCCTCCTTCTAATGCTGTAGCTCCGTGGTGGTGAACCTATGGCACGCTTGCTAGAGAGGGCTCTCTCTGTGGGTACACATGCCATCACTCACCCATTGTCCCCCGCCAAAATTCAGTACTAGAAAGCCAGAGGGACTCTGGGGCATAGCTGCTCCCTTCCCATTCTGGACCTGGCCTGAGGACATTTTTTCACTTTACCCATCCCTCTGTTCAGCAGCCCAATGAGAGCACTTTTCCCCCTGTCTGATGGCAAAGTTGGGGAGATGAGGCACTGTACTCAGTCTCTAAAATATTTGACATCACTGCTCTGTTACAGTAATCTGTCTGTTACATTTTTTTTTTTTGGTGGAGCTCTATTATGTTGTCAGTGTCTTAGCTATCTTTTCTAGCATGGTGTCATTTGAAAATTTGCTGAGCATGGTATTTATATTTTTATCCAAGTCATTGGCACAGATGTTAAACAGCATAGATCCCTTCAATATTCCACAAGAGACCTCTTGTCATGTTGACATTGGACTATGAAAAACTACTTTTTGAGTGTGGTTATCCAATCCCATCAATTTATCAATTTGTTTATATTATTGTCTAATCCATACCTTTCTATCTTCTCCCCAAGAGAGTATGAGATACCTTACATAAAACTTTTCTAAAAATTAACTATATCCTCATCTACCAGTTAAGTAATCCAGCCAAAAAGGAAATGAAGTTAGTCTGGTATGACCTGTTTTTGATGAAACCACAGGCTGGCTCCTTCTAATCACTGCTTCACTTTCTAGATATTTACTAACCACCTCTCAAATGACTTCATTCCAGAATTTTCCCAAGAAGTGAAGTCATTCATTGGCCTCTAGTTTACAGATTCTGCTATCTTCTTCTTCTTCTTTTTTTTTAAAAACCCTTTAGGCAATGGGGGTCAAGTGACTTGCCCAGGGTCACACAGCTTAGGAAGTTCTGAGGCCAGATTTCAACCTGGGACCTCCCATCTCTAGGCATGGCTCTCAATCTACTGAGCTACCCAGCTGCCCCCTAGCTTCCCTTTTTTGGAAATCATGACTACATTTGTTCTCTAAACTCTGTATCCACTGAACCACCTCGTTGCCTCTGTACATTTCTTTTTAAAGGCTAAGTTGGTTTGTGAGCCAAACCACTCTTCTACATCTACAAAGGTCTCTTCAACCAAATGCAGTTTTTCTTAATTTTTTCCTAGGTCTTCAAAGTTTCATTATTGAACATGTCCCATCCCTCCTGGTTTCACTGAATAGGGTGCTGTTGATGAGATGTTTCACTTGCAGTCTTTTGGGGTCATTATTGTTATTACTTTGAGCAGACTTTTTCAGTTTCCAATGTTTCCCATCATATTATTTAGTCATGTATAAATTGTTCTCCAAGTTCTAGTCACTCTACTCTACATCAATTCAGAAGTCTTTCCGGGGGGCAGCTGGGTAGCTCAGTGGATTGAGAGGCAGGCCTAGAGACAGGAGGTCCTAGGTTCAAATGTGACCTCAGACACTTTACAGCTGTGTGACCCTGGGCAAGTCACTTGACCCCCATTGCCTACCCTTACCACTCTTCTGCCTTGGAGCCAATATACAGTATTGACTCCAAGACAGAATGTAAGGGTTCAAAAAAAAACAAGAAGTCTTTTTAGGTTTTGATAAGGAGAGGGAATGAAACGAAGCACTTGGAGGTTAACATAAAATCTCACAGGTCATCTCTTTTCACATGGTTCTTGTATTTATTACATCTACACTGTGCGCGTGCGTGTGTGTGTTGTTTATATTCTCTTTAATAAATCTGTCTAGACAGAAAGTAAAAAATGTTGGAGGGAATGTGGCAAAATTGGGACTTAATGCATTGCTGGTGGAGTTGTGAATTGATCCAACCATTCTGGATGGCAATTTGGGAACTATGCTCAAAGGGCTTTAAAAGACTTGGCTGCCTTTTGATCTAGCAATACCACTGCTAGGTTTGTACCCCAAAGAGGTAATAAGGAAAAAGACTTGTACAAAAATATTTATAGCCTCGCTCTTTGTGGTGGCAAAAAATTGGAAAATGAGGGGATGCCCTTCGATTGGGGAATGGCTGAATAAATTGTGGCATCTGTTGGTGATGGAATACTATTGTGCTGAAAGGAATAATGAACTGGAGGAATTCCATGTGAACTGATGCAGAGTGAAAGGAACAGAACCAGAAGAATGTTGTACACAGAGACGGATGCTCTGTGGCACAATTGCATGTAATGGACTTCTCTACTAGCAACAATGCAATGATCCAGGACAATTCTGAGGGACTCATGAGAAAGAACACTATTCACATCCAGAGAAAGAACTGTGGGAATAGAAACACAGAAGAAAAAACATTTCCTTGATCACATGGTTTGATGGGGATATGATTGAGGATGTAGACTCTAAATGATCACATTAGTGCAAGTACTAATAATATGGAAATAGGTCTTGATCAATGACACATGCAAAACCCAGTGGAATTTTTTTTTTCTTTAAATTTTATTTATTTATTTATTTTTTTGGAGCCCTTACCTTCCGTCTTGGAGTCAATACTGTGTATTGGCTCCAAGGCAGAAGTGTGGTAAGGGTAGACAATGGGGGTTAAGTGACTTGCCCAGGGTCACACAGCTGGGAAGTGTCTGAGGCTGGATTTGAACCTAGGACCTCCCGTCTCTAGTCTTAGCTCCCAGTGGAATTTCTTGTTGGCTACGGGAGGGCTGGGGGGAGGAGGGGAGGGAAAGAACATGATTCATATAACCATGGAAAAATCCCCCCAAATAATTAAACTGGGTCCAACTCATGATTTTTATCCTATCAAGTGTCAGGTTCATTTGACCTTTAAGTCAAGGCACCTTTAAATTCTTTGCTTTTAGGAACTTTAGTTCTTCGTTGCCTAAACTTTGTATATACATTGGCTGTTGTGGATTTTGTCACTGTCTCCTTTGTTGGATTTTGTCTCCTGTGAACTTCTGATTACGTTATCACTGCTGCTTTTCTTTATAGCTACTTTCCCTGGTATCAGTCTGGCTTAGGGGATATACCCAGGCCAGCTTTCAGTAGTGATAATGACATAACCTCTGTTGGTGTGGTTTTCATTTTCTTTCCCTCTACTTCAGAATCATTGGTAATGGTTGTGCCTGAAGTAGCTGGGTATCTGTTATAATATGTCTGGGAAGGTTCTCTGTTGTGCCTTGAATGCATGCTGCAGGAAGAAACCAGACCTTGGTGTTGTGAGCACATGACTGCCACCTTACCCCTGAGCAAAGAACCCCCATCAGTCACTTCCTCTCGTTGGATTGTATGTAGTCCTGCTACTTTTTCTTTCTGCTTAGATGTTCTCCTACACTCCTGAATTTCCAAATTTATTGGCCTTCCCTGGTTTCCTCACTCCAACTCAGTCTCATTAGATTGTGCTATTACCCCCAAAATGTCCTATTGCACTTATTACAAATTCTGGCACTCCGTCACCTCCTAGCATTCCACTTTTCTTAGGCTTTATCCTTCCTAAACCTCTAAACCTATTTGTCACCTTTATCTTCCATTCCCTTTCCTCAGAACTTATATCTGTAGCAATTTCATCTCTACACTCTTTTTGGCTTTCCAATTCCTTTCCTGCTTGTCCTATTGCAGTTCTTTTTGCCAAGCCAGCTTTGGACCATCTGCCTTCTGTGCCACCAAAGATAGCTAGAATTTTCACAACTGTCCAAATTGGGTAATTTACAAATTTAAGTTCTTTGGTAGTCTGGAATATCTTTTATATCTTTCCAACTGACTTCCAGTCTCTCTTCTCAGTATCTGTTCCAAACCCTCTCTTCTCTCCTCAAACCTCTCCTGCCTCATCCTCCACTTTTTTCTCAGCTCAGGACCTTGTCTCCTTTGCTGGGAATTTGAGGCCATTCATTGGGTATAAACACATAACTTCTCAGGGCATCCAGTTCTTGCTTCTTCAGGAAGACTCTAAAATCTATTTTCCTATCTAATTGAACAGTTGTTCCTTTTCTTCACCTACCTCTAGGTCACTCTTCTACCCTCAATATCCTAATACTGGTAAAGACCCATCTTTTCTAACTCAGATAAATTTTTGTTCCATTGAATCCTCACTCTTAATTTTGACAACCTGGAATGTGGAAGAGATGTTTTTGTTTGTTTTTAAAGATCCTTCAACACACACTTAATCCAGATCATCTCACAATTTCTATTCCGCTTCATAATGGCTAAGATTTTGTAGTTTTATTTTTATTTTATTTTTTAATTTTAATTTTGAATATTTTCCCATAGTTACATATTTCATGTTCTTTCCCTCTCCTCCAAGCCCCCCTTAATCCCCCCTTAGCTGATGCACAATTCCACTGGGTTTTACATTTTCATTGATCAAGACCTAATTCCATATTATTGATAGTTGGGCTAGAGTTATCATTTAGTGTCTAAATCCCCAATAATATCCCCATCAGCCCATGTATTCAAGCAGTTGTTTTTCTTCTGTGTTTTTCCTCCCACAGTTCTTCCTCTGAATGTGGCTAGTTTTCTTTCTCATAAGTCCCTCAGCCTTGCTCTGGACCCTTGCATTGCTGCTAGTAGAGAAGTCCATTAATGTTTGATTGTACCACAGTGTATCAGTCTCTGTGTACAATGTTCTCCTGGATCTACTCCTTTCACTCTGCATCAGTTCCTGGAGGTCATTCCAGTTCACATGGAATTCCTCCAGTTCTTTATTCCTTTGAGCACAATAGTATTCCATCACCAACAGATACCACAATTTGTTCAGCCATTCCCCAATCCAAGGACATTCTCTCATTTTCCAATTTTTTGCCACAACAAAGAGCGAGGCTACAAATGTTTTTGTACAAGTCTTTTTCCTTATTATCTCTTTAGGGTATAATCCAAGTTATATGGATTATATGGCTGGATCAAAAGGCTTTTAAAGACCTTTGAGCTTAGTTCCAAATTGCCATCCAGAATGGTTGGGATCAGTTCACAACTCCACCAGCAATGCATTAATGTCCCAATTTTGCCACATCCCCTCCAACATTCATTATTCTCCTCTATTGTCATTTTAGCCAATCTGCTAGGTGTGAGGTGGTACCTCAAAGTTGTTTTGATTTGCATTTCTCTAAGTATTAGGGATTTAGAACACTTTCTCATGTGCTTATTGATAGTTTTGACTTCTTTATCTGAAAATTGCCTATTTGTGTCCCTTGCCCATTTATTGATTGGGGGAGGTTATAGCCTTATTTTGAAAAGTTTTTTGGGGGACATGTTTATATCAACTCTAAGCACCTGGTGAAAACTGTTAATAGCCTCTTAATAACTTGACAATTCCAGTCCAGTTCCTTTCTTTAGCCACACTATAGCTATATTCTCCTCTCCTCAAAGACTTTTATCTGTTTCACCAATTTTCTCCACCCACCAATCTCCATTTATTTTACCCTCTAATTATCCTCCTTATCTTTTCTTCATCTTAGTCTTGCTGATTTTCTTCTTGCCCATTTTGAGACTACTACTTTTTATTTTACTCCTCGATCTTCATTAATCCTTTTATATCCTTTTTAATTATCCTTGATCCTTCTCTTTCAGCCTGGAATTAGATTCTGGACCAGAATCTTGGCAGAGAGTTTTTTTCTCCTTCAAATTTTATTCAATTTCTCCCATATTCAATCTTTATCCTACTTCACCAGTTTAAATCCAGGTTTCTTACATAAGTTTAAAAAGTCTTTCTTTTTCAATTCCTTTTACCTTTCCTCACTTCTTTTCCCACAGTCTACTCCCACAGAAACTGGATGTATAGGGCATGGTTGATACTGGCATGGTCTTGCTTGTCTGTCTCCTTCTGAACTTTCATCTGCGTGCCTCTGCCTTCAAGATTTGTCATTGCTTTGATCAGAAATCTTCAGTTTTTCCAAGCTCTTTCCCATTATATTATTGTAGACATTGTATAAATTGTCTAGGTTCTGTTTACTTCTTCACTTCATATGGATTCTTGCAAGTTTCTCTAAATCTATCATATTCATTATTTGTTAGGTCATAACAGTATTACAGCCATGTCATAATTTGTTTTTTTGTTTTGTGGGATTTTGCGGAGAGGCAACCCAGCCTCTCCCTCTCCCACTGCCACCTCAAATGCAAAAGATGAAGAATAACACATCAAGGAGAAGACAATCCCCCTACATTGGCTATATGAGGAAAATACTAATGGCTAGAGTAAGGGACTTGGATTCTGGAGGACCCAAGTTCAGATCTTACTTTAGAGACTTAACTAAGGGGTCAGACAAATCACTTAACCTCTTGCAGCTTCAGTCTTCTCATCTGTAAAATGGAGATAATAATAACCTCAATCTCAGTTGTGAAGTTGTGAATTGTTGTGAAGACTAAAGTTGCTTTGCAAACCTTAGAGTCTGAATGTTAGCTGTTATTATAATCTATGGTTCATTTTGAGTTTCTGTCATATGTCAAATTCAGCCATTCTTGAATTGATTAGCTCTCGTTTTATTTCTAATCCTTTGGTCCAAGAAAAGTATTGCTATAAGTATTTTTTTTACAAGTGATTTCTTTCCTTCTGTCTTTAAATTTTGGAGAGTATATGTCTAGAAGTGGCACTGATGGTACAAAAGTTATGTACAGTTTAGGTTTCAGGGAAGACTACCTCTGGTGAAAGGGCCAGTGTTTTATGCATTCTGGTACCACCTGGCTGCCTAGGGAGGACTTAGCACCTTTGGGGTGAGGACTTTGCTCTCACCCTTTTTAGGGCTTCTTACCCACCTTTGATGGTCACCCAACTCTCACCTGTGGCTCCAAGAAGCTGTAGCATGCACAGCATCCATGTACCTCAGTAAAACTGGCTTGGCAAACAGGTTAAACCAGGTTGAGGGTAACTGGCAGACCTCAATCCCGTCAGTGAATTAGGGAAATGACTACTCCTAGCACTTCCCTAGAAAGAATGGATAGATGAGAGTTGAAGCAGCACTATAGAGTACTTAGAGCTTGGTCAGACATCAAAGATACCAAAGCCATCCATTTTATCTCAGGCCATTGCCAGAAGACTTTTTGACTATATTTCAGTGACCTTGGAAGAAGAAAGTAAGGCTAATGACTGTGATATTCTGCCTCACAAATCCAGTTAAAACTTGTGGTGTCATTGGTCTTTTTTGAAAATGAATTCAAGTACTGTATGTGTGTTCCCATCTATCCTCCCACAGCACTTTCATTTTTTAACTTTTATTATGTGTGTTCACCTACTTGCATTTCTCTTATTTTTAGTGATTTGAAATATTTGTTTCATATAAGTGTGTAAATAGCTCTCATTTCTTTTGGGTACCTCTATATATCGTTTGACAATTTACCGGTTAGTGGGAATTGCTTTTGTTCTTAATGTATTTGTATCAATTCCTTCTGTATCTTGGAATTTCCCACAAAAATTTTTCCCTCAATTATTTTCTTCATTGCTTTTGTGCAAAAAAACCTTTTCAATTTTATTTACTAAAATTTGTCCATTTTCTCTCAATCATTTCTTTTCTTGGTAATTTTGTATATCACTTACCTAGGAATTTATGTAATACTATAATTTTATTAATTAATATAGTCCAATAATAAACAATTACTATCTCGTTAGTTGTCTTATTTCTATAAGGATTGTTTTGTAGTGTAATTATAGTGTCCATAGAGTCTTGATAGGTGAACTCTCAGATATTTTATACATTTTTTTATTCTTTTTTTAACCATTTATTAATATTCATTTTTAACATGGTTACGTGATTCATGCTCCTACTTTCCCCTTCACCCCCCGCATTTCCCCCACCCATGGCTGATGCACATTTCCACTGGTTTTAACATGTGTCAGTGATCAATATTTCCAAATTGTTATTAGTTGCATTGGTGTGGTAGTTTCGAGTCTACATCCCCAATAATGTCCACCTCAATCCATGCGTTCAAGCAGTTGTTTTTCTTCTGTGTTTCCTCTCCTGCAGTTCTTCCTCTAAATGTGGATAACGTTCTTTTCCATAAATCCCTCAGAACTGTCCTGTGTCATTGCATTACTGCTGGTACAGAAGTCCATTACATTTGATTTTATCATAGTATATCAGTCTCTGTGTACAAGGTTCTTCTAGCTCTGCTCCTTTCACTCTGCATCAGTTCCTGGAGGTCTTTCCAGTTCACATGGAATTCCTCTAGTTTATTATTCCTTTTAGCACAATAGTATTCCATCACCAGCATATACCACAATTTGTTCAGCCATTCCCCAATTGAAGGACATACCCTCCTTTTCCAGTTTTTTGCCACCACAAAAAGTGTAGCTATAAATATTTTTGTACAAGTCTGTTTATCTATAATCTCTTTGGGGTACAAACCCAGCAATGGTATGGCTGGATCAAAGGGCAGGCATTCTTTTATCGCTCTTTGAGCATAGTTCCAAATTGCGAGCCGGAATGGTTGGATCATTTCACAGCTCCACCAGCAATGCATTAATGTCCCAATTTTGCCACATCCCCTCCAACATTCATTACTCTCCCCTTTTATTTTAGCCAATCTGCTAGGTGTGAGGTGATACCTCAGAGTTGTTTTGATTTGCATTTCTCTAATTATTAGAGATTTAGAACACTTTCTCATGTGCTTATTGATACTTTTGATTTCTTTACCTAAAAATTGTCTATTCATGTCTCTTGCCCATTTATCAATTGGGGAATGGCTTGATTTTTTTATACAATTGATTTAACTCCTTGTATATTTGCGTAATTAGACCCCTGTCAGAGTTTGTTATAAAGATTTTTTCCCAATTTGTTGTTTCCCTTCTGATTTTGGCTGCATTGTTTTTGTTTGTACAAAAGCTTTTTAGTTTAATATAATCAAAACCATTTAATTTACATTTTGTAATTTTCTCTGACTCTTGCTTGGTTTTAAAATCTTTCCTTTTCCAGAGATCTGACAAGTATACTATTCTGTGTTCACTTAACTTATTTATAGTTTCCCTCTTTATATTTAAGTCATTCACCCATTCTGAATTTATCTTGGTGTAGGGTGTGAGATGTTGATCTAAACCTAATATCTCCCATATCGTTTTCCAAATTTCCCAGCAGTTTTTGTCAAATCATGGATTCATGTCCCAAAAGTTGGGCTCTTTGGGTTTATCATACACTGTCTTGCTGATGTCATTAACCCCAAGTCATTAACCACTGATCCTCCCTTCTGTCTCTTAGCCAGTACAATACCATTTTGATGACCACTGCTTTATAGTACAGTTTAATATCTGGTACTGCTAGGCCCCCTTCCTTCACATTTTTTTTTCATTATTTCCCTTGACATTCTTGATCTTTTGTTATTCCAAATGAAATTTGTTATGGTTTTTCCTAATTCAGTAAAGAAGTTTTTTGGTAATTTGATAGGTATAGCGCTAAATAGGTAAATTAATTTGGGTAGAATGGTCATTTTTATTATGTTAGCTTGTCCTACCCATGAGCAATCAGGGGTTTTCCAATTGTTTAGATCTAGTTTTATTTGTTTGGAAAGTGTTTTGTAGTTGTGTTCATATAATTCCTTTGTTTTGGAAGATAGATTCCTAAGTATTTTATATTGTCTAGGGTGATTTTAAATGGTGTTTCTCTTTCTACCTCTTGCTGCTCTAATGTGTTGGTAATATATAGAAATGCTGATGATTTATGTGCATTTATTTTGTATCCTGCAACTCTGCTAAAGTTGTTGATTATTTCTACAAGCTTCTTAGTTGATTCTCTAGGATTTTTTAAGTAGACCATCATATCATCTGCAAAGAGTGATAGCTTAGTCTCCTTGTTGCCTATTTTGATCCCTTCAATTTCTTTTTCTTCTCTAGTTGCTACTTTTATTTTTATAAAAATCATCTATGGTCATCTTTAGTCCTAATTGGTCAATAACTCCTTAACCATAGTATTTTTTTCCTTAACCATAACCTCAAAACTATAGTTTCGAAAGTTATTTCCTTTTGTCTTTTAGTTTGTTGTCAAGTTTGTTGTTCTGCTTTTTATTTTTAATCTCGGCTTTAGCACAGTGCCTAGCACTTAGTGGGTATTTTATAAATGTTTATTCATTATTGATTGATTGATCAAAAAGTATAGAAGTCTTCTGGCAGCCCTCTCTTCTTCCATAATTCCTCAAAGAATTCTTCAAAGCTCTAGTTCTCAGGTAATCATCTTGACCTATTGACATAGCCTCTTTTAAAGAATCTGAGTGTTGGGTTTCAGCTTTATCTTAATGAGGGAAAAAAGAACAAATTAATTTTTGTTAAAGAAGCCTGCTGCAAAATAGGAATGGAATAGTAATCCTTTTTTGTTGTTGTTGTTTTTTTGGTTGACCTGAAATCATTTACCTCAGTGATTAAGAATGACCTTTATTTAGGTATGTACAGGTAAACTGGTTGTGATACTGAAATAATACCATTTATTGCTTTTGGGGGGGGTTGTTTGTTTTTTATTATTAAAACCCTTATCTTCCATCTTGGAGTCAATACTGTGTATTGGCTCCAAGGCAGAAGAATGGTAAGGGCTAGGCAATGGAGGTTAAGTGATGTGCCCAGGGTCACACGGTTACGTAGTGTCTGAGAACAGTTTTGAACCTAGGATTTCCCATCTCTAGGCCTGGCTCTCAATCCACTGAGCCACCCAGCTGCCCCCACCATTTATTGTTAATATACTTTTCCTTAAATACAGACTCTTTAGTCCAACCTTTTACAGCTTGGCTCCAGTCTTGACAGCCTGCTTTTCTGTTTTTATTTGGTGTCATTCAATTACCTTTCTGAATGATAGAATCCAGCAAAACTATTCTTTTTACTGTTCTTTTTTTCCATTTCTACCTTCTCCAATTTCCCAAGAGCTTTCTGCACAGAATCCTTCCTCTCTTGCTTCCTGCTTCCACTTGTGCATCAGCTCCTTTTTCCATCATGGCTCAGCTTATGGTCTTTCCCTGATTCTCTGTCTTTCCTTTTTCCCTCAAGCCAAAAATGATTCTTTCTTGAATCTCTTCATAGTTGACCTGTTATATCCACTTATTTTCTTACTCTTAGGTATTTCTAGACAGATCTCATCCCACATTCAGTTTAATTTTTTAAAAAATGAGTGCTTCCTGTGTACTATGGCATGGGATAGACTCAATTCTCATATAGTTTGTGATAACTGCCACAAAGGAAAAGGAGACACCTTGCAAGAGCTTCCTTCTTTAAATTAATTAATTATTACAGAATTAATTAATTTAGAGTATTTTTCCATGGTTACATGAATTATGTTCTCCCCCCTCACCCCCCCCAGTAGCCAGTGAGCAGTTCCACTGGGTTTTAGATGTGTCATTGATCAAGACCTATTTCCATATTATTAGTATTTGCACTAGTGTGATTGTTTAAGAATCCCCAATCATATTCCCATCGACCCATGAGATCAAGTAGTTGTTTTTCTTATGTGTTTCTGCTCCCACAGTTCTTTCCCTGGATGTGGATGGCATTCTTTCTCATAAGTCCCTCAGAAATGTCCTGAATCATTGCATTGCTGCTAGTAGAGAAGTCCATTACAATTGTCACAGTGTATCCATTTCTGCATATAATGTTCTACTGGTTCTGCTCCTTTCACTCTGCATCACTTCCTGGAGGAATTCACATGGAATTCCTTAAGTTTATTATTTCTTTTAACACAATAGTATTCCATCACCAACAGAGAACACAATTTGTTTAGTCATTCCCCAATTGAATGGAATCCCCTCATTTTCCAATTTTTTGCCACCACAAAGAACATGGCTATAAATATTTTTGTACACATATTTTTCTTTATTATCTCTTTAGGGTATAAACTCAGCAGTGGTATGCTGTTTCAAAGGGCGAAGGCAGTCTTTTAATGCCCTTTGGGCATAGTTCCAAATTTGCAAGAGAATTCTTAAGAAAGTGCTCTCTGAGGGCAGCAGAGAGGCCTCAGTGGATTGAGAGCCTGGCCTAGAGATGGGAGGTCCTAAGTTCAAATCTGGCCTCAGATCTTTCCTAGCTATTGAAATAATAAATAAGGTAGTAGTACTACCTCTGAGTGAGTTTGGACAACTACCAGACAGTAAATAAACACAAATAGTGTCATACCCACTCTCACAAGGAAAGCACTGAATTTGGGAATGGGTAGTGACAGAAAACACTAAACTGGTTAAATGGCAGTTGGTAATTAACTGCCCTCTACCTAACCAGGGATATCCAATTTACTTTACTGTGGGTTCTTTTGGTTGTTGGGGAGGAACAACAAGAAGTGTAAGAAGAACAAGGTTTAATGATATTAAGGTAAAGGGAAACGGGTAAGGTTTGTCTATCAGGAAAATCAACCGTCTTTAGAATGTGGCACTGGTCCAAGCTGATCTCTTGATGAAATAAGGTCATAGGAACAAAATTCTTGGTCAGCCAATAGATCCAGTGGGATAGGGGAAAAGGCTATCTGCAATCCGTCCACCAAATTGCAGAGGTTAACCTTCTCTCAACCTAGGCTCTTGTTTGCTGGTCACTCCCAACTTCTCCAAAAGGTTCACAGGTTGTAGAAACTCAGTATGCAGGTTAACAACTGTACTCCCCTTTCCAGCCCTGTCAGCTTCCACTTTCTCTCTCCTGCATTCTATATAGAATGTCCATGGCTGCCAGCCAAGGTTTTGCCTTTAGCTGTCTATGTACATATGTATATTTATCTTAACTTTCTTAACTTCTTGTTGCTATTTTATAATCTATCTTATAAATTACCTGTAACACTATGTGACCCTGTGCAAGTCACTTAAGCCCCATTGCCTAGCCCTTACCACTCTTCTGCCTTGGAACCAATACACAGTAGTGATTTGAAGATGGAGGGTAAGGTTTTTTTTTTTTTTTTTTTTTAAATGCTCTCAGTTGGTAGATTATGTTACTTAGTAAGACTACAAACCCTTTGAAAGCAGAGTTATGCAGTGTTCCCAACATCAAACTTAAATCTCTTAGTAGATTCAGTATGCTAGTTTCAAAACTATTCTTGTTTGGGCCCACCTACAGACTCCCTTCTGTTTTCTTCTGTGTTTTTAAAAAGCTTCATCACTATCACTTATCTCCACACATTCCTCACCCAAAATCAAGACAAACCAAAAAAGGGGGGGGGGGGAACCCCAACCTCTCATGTTAAAATAAGCCCCATCATACAAAACCAATCTAGATAGTGGCCACATCTACCAAGTGTCTCTCAGATGGGAGCATGCTTTATGGCTCATCGCCTGGCCTTTCTAGTTTTTTTCCCCAACTTGACTTGCCATTTTCCAGTTGTATGCATTTGCAAACACTTCTCCCTTCCACCTTCCCCTTGAGTGCTTTCCTGATCTCTCCACCTCTTCTCTTCCCCCAACCCCACTTTCTCCCTCCACATATGACCTTGTATTATACTTGGATTATGAGCATTTTGTGTCCCTTCAATAGTGTGTCAGTTTTCCTTTAAGGACAGGACTACTGCCTTTTTTTCTTTTATGTCTATCAATACTTTACTAATAGTAGGTGTTTAATAAATGTTTATTGAATTGAAATTAGAAAACCTATTACTTGGGTCCTTCAGTTTCCTCTTCTTTAAAATGCAGATCATATTTGTGCTATCACCAAAGTTATAAAAGAATACTGTTATTATTATTGTTAAAAGTTACATCCCTTGAGGTTGAACCTTCAATCATTGGCAAACTGAAAAAGTAAAATTCCATTATTTGTGTGTACCTTTTGACCAGTTTTGATTCTGAGCTTCTTGAAGTCTGTTTCCTCCCACCATTACAGATTTGGCACTTTTTTCTCTCCAGCTTAAAGAGTTGTCATGGACACTGAAATTGTTGCCAGTTTTTTGTGGGGATTTTTTGGTCAGGACCTATAATTTTTCCATGCAGATATTCCCTCTACCAGTGTTTGTGTTGGGTACTCTGAGACATTTAATGATTTTTCCCATGTTCAACTACTATGTGAAAAAGACAAGATTTGGACTCTGGACTCATTGGCTCCAGTTTTTGCCTTTTTAGCCATTAAGTCACGCTACTCCTGTTATTGGAGTGCTTAGCAAAAAGATTCATGTCTTTTAGGCTTTGGACACCAGCTGCGCTCCCTCAATTAAAATTCTTGATGTAAAGAAAAAAGTGAAGCCGTTCTTGGTGATTCAACCCTGAAAGATGTGCCTTCTCTTGGCCTTTGTTTGCATTTAGCAGTCACGGGGGAGGGGGGGGGTAAACAGGTACCTCAGGAATTACATAACATTTGCTAACCTTTATGTTGGAAAACTGGGAGTGCACATTGGATGGTAACTTTGCCCTTTTCTTTGGTTTCCCTCAGCAGAGTGTTTCTCCAGCCCAAAGGGATGCGGTTGTCCGGTGGCTGGCTAAGCTCAAGCACCAGTTCAACCTTTACCCAGAAACACTGGCCTTGGCAAGCAGTCTTTTGGACAGATTCTTAGCTACCGTCAAGGTAAGCATGTTGAGTTGAACATTTGGTTTTCAGAGACATTGTCAATGTGGAGAATGGGACTTTGACTTTCCTTCAAGTTGATCAGACATAATGCTTTAAAAGGTAGACCAGTAGGAATGCCCAGGAACTTTCTCAGCCACTTATCTGAGATCATCCAGGTTCCTTAGTTACCAGATGAGAAAGATTCTTGTTAAGTATTAGTAGCAGAACCTCCCTAAATGGAATGATGTTATAGTTTTCATGATTTCATATCAAATTTGGCTTGATTTATAGAGAGGTACTTGACAGCAGTTTATATTCTTGCATTTGCTAAATGATAAATAATTCACTGAAAGACTTTACCTAGTACATATTAACTTGTTTATTATTAGTTGCTAATGAATATTTACTGAGTGGGTATATTGTGTAATTCTTAGGGGGAAAAAAAGTGAGATTGCATCCTATAAGCACAGTATTGTGTAGTGTGGCCTGGGCTAGTCTCTCTATACATAATCTCTATAGATTGACATTTATCTGCCCAGGGTCACACAGCTAGGAGATATCTGCAGCTGGATTTGAACTTGGGTCTTCCTGACTCTAGATCCATTGCTCTAGCCACTGTGTATACTCAATGTGGCACATACATAACAGGCATTTAATAAATGCTTACTGCTGGATTGTGAGGCCCCTGACTTCTCAGCTATGGAACTCTTCATGAGTCATGAGGCATCCCTGGAGGTGTGAGGGAAGAATGCTGAATTGGCTACAGTGTCAAAACTAGGCATTTACTAGCCATGGAACTTTGGATAAGTCACATAATTTTTCTCAGGCCATCACCTGTAAGATGAGCTAACAAAGAGAATTATCAGATAGGACCATAGATTTTAGAGTTGAAAGTGATTTTAGAATTCATTTAGTCCAACCCTTGGATTTACAGATGAAGACACGAGCCCAAAGAAGTTTGCCAGAATATGTGTGTATGTTTATATTATATTATCAAGAGCATAAATGAAATTGAGGAATTTTTAATTAGTCACTTAAATTAAAATTAATATATAATAACTTTAAATATAAGATTTATTAATAATTACTAGAAATAAAGGAATAAAAAGGTAGCAAAATAAAACCACATGCCCAGTCTGATCTACCTGTTCAAAAGTTCCTCGTTCACAGCTGCCCTCATAAGAAGGAAAGAGAGCTAGACTAGGAAATCCACTGAATTTATCCCCTGTCTATGTCAGTATGTAACAATAGGAATTCAGTGGGCTCCTGGGTAATGTAGTTTTAAAGGTACAAAATTTCCAATAACACATTTGTATTCTTAGAAGGTATAATTTGGGATTTTGAATTTCACACATTTTATCTGGAGAACCTCTTTTGATTAGGAAATAGTAAAGAAATGATGGGATGTGAGGAATTCTTTGGGCATTGTTTATATTCCAAATTTCTGAGGCATCTGTAAGCAGTGTCAAGGATTAGATTGTATGAAGATACTTTACTTGGAAGAGATCTGGTTGTTCCTCCTTTTTGAAGGCATTCTCTTTTTTCCCAATCTTTTTTCCCAATCTCTGAGTACCCTAGTTTTCCTTCCAAAAACTCAGAATTCCTTTGAAGAAGATCTGTTCAGTTTGGTTTATCTTTTTTTTTAGATAACTGAAAATTTTGTTCTATAGTGATAAAAAAAATCAATATATCAGCTTTTAAGTGACATTTCAACTTTCTTTTGTTAAAATTTATCACACTCTTCTATGACGAAAGCTAATATCAATTTATCCTTAAATATTTTCAAAATAAAATTAGCTAGTTTCTAGGAATTATTAGTGAATTCTATAATTTTACTTTTGAATAGACTAAGCCCTTCAAAAGGACCTATAATGTTCTCAATTTGGGCATCCTCTGTTCCTCTTGTCTCTCTTCTTCCCTTTGTTTGCTAATGGGAGCCCAGTAGAAGTATTTGAGGTCCTATTTGCTATCTCTTGAAATCACTGCACCACTGCTCAAGAAGAAGAAGAAGAAGAAGAAGAAGCCATTATGTGCTAGGCCAGTGATGGTGAACTTTTTAGAGATGGAGTGCCAGGCCCTGCCCCAACCCCCAGAGACTGACATGCCCTGCTGCCTCCCATGCCTAGCACTAACCCCCCTTACCTCAGATAGGGGAGGGAGGAATCACTCCCATTGGGTTGTTGGGCAGAGGGATGGGGGAAGTGAGAAATGTCCTCAGGTACATGGGGTGGGGAGGGGAACAGTTCCACCCTAACCCTGAGTCCCTCTGGCTTTCTGGTAACTAACTCTGGATCAGAGTGGGAGGGGAATGGTGACATGTGTACTCACAGAGTGTGCTCTGCTTGCCATAGGTTTTCCATCACTGTGCTAGGCATACACACCTCACATACAGGTATAAGAAATAAAACCATCCCTATTTTCAAAGAACTTACTTTACAACAGGGTGATTTGGAGGGAGTGCACTGACCTTTGAGGGAATAGGAAACACTTCATGTAGAGGGTGGGCCTTGAATGGCATTTGAAATTCTGTGAGGAGATGGAGAGCCTTGGGCCACACATCTCCCATACAGGGGAGATGGAGGGATGTGTTCAAGGAGCAGAGGGAAGGCTAGTGGAGTAGGGCACAAGATAGGTTGGAAGCAGGCTGAGAAAGGATCTGAGAGCTAAGCAAAAGTTTCTTTTTTTCCCCCAAGGAGTAATAAGGAGCCCTGGGAGTTGATTTTGAGTATGGGAGTATGGCATGGTCAGATTTGTTTTTAAGAAAATACTTTTCATTAGTGTGAAGGGACCAACTGATGAGTGGTGGGAGACGAGAAGCAGGGAGGCCAAGTTAGAAAAGAGTTGAGCCTCAACTAAGGCAGTAATTGTTTTTACCCCCAAAATATTCAATTAATTAATTAAGAATATTTTCCTATGGTTACATGCTTCATATTTTTTCCCTCTCCTCTGTCCTCCCCCTCCCATAGCCAACAAGCAATTCAACTGGGTTTTACATGTGTCATTGATTAAGACCTATTTCCATATTGTTAATATTTGCAATACATTGATTATTTAGAGTCTATATCCCCAGTCGAACCATGTGATCAAGGAAATGTTTTTTTCTTCTGTGTTTCTACTCCCACAGTTCCTCCTCTGGATATGGATAGCATTCTTTCTCATAAGTCCCTCAGAATTGTTCTGGATCATTGTATTGCTGCTAGTAGAGAGGTCCATTACATTTGATTGTGCTACAGTGTATCTGTCTATGTATAATGTTCTCCTGGTTCTGCTCTTTTCACTCTGCATCAATTCCTGGAGGTAATTCCAGTTCACATGGAATTCCTCCAGTTTATTATTCCTTTGAGCACAATAATATTCCATCACCAACAGATACCAGTTTGTTCAGAAATTCCAAAATTGAAGGGCATACCCTCATTTTCCAATTTTTTGGCTAAGGCAGTAATTATGAATAAAAGAGGAGGAGTATAATTCCCAAAATGTGGAGGCAGAAATGGAAAGATTTGGCAACAAATTGCCAATGTGCAGTGTGAGGGTAAAGAGTGGAAAGTCTCACTAAGTTTCAGTAGCTTAGATTGCCTGGAATGAGATAATTTCAGTTTCAACCCCTCTTTCAGCCAACAATCCTGTTTCTGAGCTTGAGTCAACATTTATCATATTTTGTTTAGCTCCAAGCAATTTCCTCCATACTTAGACTTCTCTCTTCATCCCTATTCCAATCCTTTTTCTTATTTGTTATATATATGGTTTTTTTCCCCCCCTGCTGTAAACTCTTTTGCTTTCTTGGGGGAAATTCATAAGACCCTCACTGGGCCCATTCCCTTTATCATTGTCTGTGACTTGTAAGAATTTTTTAAAATAAGTTGCTCTTCTCCCTTTCCCTCCTCAATAAATATTGTCAAAGACATATACAACATTTTGAACTTCCTAGTTTTTAAGTTTTTCTTTCCTTTCTTTAGTAATTATTTTCTAGCTTCTACCTCATTTGATCATCTTGTTCTCAAACCAATCTCTGTTTGCCCTTGTTGGATACTCATTAAGCTTTTTGGTTAACCAGCTTCAGTTATTTTCTTTGTTTTTTCTTTTTTTCTGTTTTGTTTTTAGTTATTTTCCTTGTAATGGAATATTGACTTGTTCTTTCCATGGATCATAATGGAGTGGTTAGATGTTAATTCATCAGTCTAGAATCCATCTGGTTAGGCGTCCATGGATGAGGTAAAGATTTGGGTTGAGTTACATAAGAGTGTGGATAAATTGTCTTCATACCCAGCAACTGATTTTGTAGCTATAAGTTCTAACTTCTTTTTTTTTTTCCTGCCCATCCTTAGGCCCGTCCAAAATACTTAAATTGTATTGCAATCAGCTGTTTCTTCCTAGCTGCCAAGACCATTGAGGAGGATGAGGTAATTTTTTTCTTTTAGAGCATCTCTTTTATAAAAAGAAATAAAATCTTTAACTTGCCTACCATATTCTTGCTTGTCAAGACAGGCCCAAACGTGAATTTTTTCTTTCCCTCCATCTTTTGTTTTATTGACTAGAGAATTCCAGGCCTGAAGGTATTGGCCAGAGATAGTTTCTGTGGCTGTTCTTCCTCTGAAATTCTGAGAATGGAAAGAATCATTCTGGATAAGCTGAATTGGGACCTTCATACGGCTACCCCATTGGATTTCCTTCACATTGTAAATATAAAATTTATTATTTGAATCTGTGGTAATTTTTCTTTTATGAATCTTTTGCTCCTTCTTTTAAAAAGTCAAAAGAAAATTGAAGTAATTGCCAGCCATGGTTAAATTAAGAGCAAGAATATGTTTAGATGACTGGATAATGGCTGCTGTAGAAATCCTAGCTTTTCTATGCTTGTCAGCCCTCAAGTGAACTGGCTACAATCACTTCTATGTATGAAGGGAACTCAGGCTTGTAATATTTTTGTTTTTCAGTTCCATGCAATTGCAATGTCAACCAGGCCCCAGTTATTGTTTGGCTTGCCTAAACTAAGCCCGTCTCAGCACATGGCTGTCCTTACAAAGCAACTCCTCCAGTGTATGGCCTGCAGCCAGCTTCTGCCATTCAAGGGGTCCATGTTAGCGCTGGCCATGGTCAGTTTGGAGATGGAGAAGCTCATTCCTGATTGGCTGGCTCTTACAATTGAGCTGCTTCAGAAGGCACAGGTAAGTGTAACTTTAGTAGCTGTTTTCTGAACTTATTTTGAGGTCAGGGGAAGTAATTTTTTTTTTCATTTCAGTTCCATCTCATAATAGAATACTTGGAGATTGTAAATAGTCACATAATTTATTTCAGATCCCATCATACCCATTCTCATACACACTGTTGATTTGACAACAAAGCTGAGTATAGCTCAATCCAGTGAGCTGGACCATTCTTTCCCCTTTTTTTTCTGGTTAATTCTCCTTCCCTGCAATACACACCTCCTGAAAGAATTTTTAGCAGTTCATGTGATTCTTGTTGATACATGCTCTTTTGGCTTATTAGAGAAAAGAGTGCTAGTACAGTTACTTTCAAGGTAGTGGTTATGTGCTCCATCATGCAGTCACTGTTGTTTAATAACACACAGGTAACAAGAAACTACTTGTCAGAGAAATAAATAATTCATCTTTGTTGCAAATGAAAAAGTTAACTGTGTTTTACTTTATTCAGCACATCCTTTCCAAACCTGGGATAGGAATTTTTGGCCCAATCTTAAAATGTATTTGAAAATTTTAGTTTTCTAAACTACTTTTTGTTTTAGCTCAATAATTTGTGAAATCATGTGGTCATGTGTAAATTGAGAATTCTAACTGAAGTGCAAGGGACAGGTGAGATATTAAAGGAGAAGTAAGCACTTGGACAAAGTAATAATACAGAGATATTCTGACCCTTGGGTAGCATTCTCTATTCCCCCTTTTCACTCCCACAGGCTCAGGGTTCTTAGATTCTTAAACTCTTCATTTTACATTGAAATAGAAATGATTACAACTTAGAAGTTTTTCTTCCAACCCCCAGGTTTAGTTGCCTTTCAGTGGTAATTGAAACTTGGAGGTTTTGTGAGTAGAATAGGATTTGAAAGGATCATGATAGCCTAGAGTCACACTAACAGTGTTGGGAGCAACATCAAGGAGATAGGACTTGTGTATGAAATGTCAGTGTCAGCAAAAAAAAGAAAATGGAAGGATAAAATATTAAGAACCTTGTATAGAATACTGTCTATATGGATTTTTATGAACATAGTTTTTACATGCCAGAAGAACAAGATCTGTTAAAAATTTTTCTAATTGTTTTTGCCTTGGTTAGATCAGTCAATAAAGCAGCATTTATTAATTGTCACTATGTGCTAGGCAGTTTTGGAGAAAGGAAGAAAAAAATGAAATAGTTCCTGGGCAGGGAGGTGAGTATGTGAGGTTGTAAAAGTGACAGGCAAAGAACTAAGAGGAGGCATAGTTTATGTAGTCAGAGAAGGTTGAAGAATTTTTTTGCTTTGGCCTTAAATGAGTACTTATGGATACAAAATATCCTATGTATGATAGTCAACAGTTTGCTTTTTCTCTTCAGTGTATAAGAAATTCAATATGGCATTCGGTATATTTGTGTTTCCTTTTGGCCTTTCTTTTCGGTGTATTTTTTAAAATGCTTCACTACCAATGGGGTGGCATCCTTATGACTAGCTTGCTATTCAGCTCACCTTCCCATTGGGAAAAAAGTAAAAGAAAAACCATAGTAACAGATCAAATACATTGCCATATTAACTGTATCCACAGTGACATATCCCATCCCATACATCAATTCTGTATAAGTCCAGCAATTCAATTGGATTCAAATGAATACAGGAATGTTAGGCTCATGATAAGAGGCAGGTCAGATTTGGAATGGGAAAGTGGGGTACTGGATGTAGGAATGCCAGTTAAGATGATTTTTCAGTGGGTTGGCCTGTAAGGGGCTAAAGAAGGTGGTGGGAGTGGGAATGACTGGTCTTGTTCAACTCTGACTCTCCAGCCCTTCGAAGGTTTAGATGCTTCTTTAGAGGAAGAATCATTAGGACTTGAACAAGTGACTGGAGGAATGGAGTGGGAGAGACATGGAGAGTGATAGAGGCAGTGGGACTTAAGGTTTTTTATTTGGGTAATTCATAGGAATTTAGAATATAGGCTCCTTGTTAGCTCTTTTTTTCTTAGATTTGTGTTCTGAAGGTGTAATGTAAATTATATGCTTAAGAAATGCTTAATAGTGCAGAAGGAAGTCAAAGTGAAGACTTGATTTGAGTAGGAATTTGAGGAATTCATTTTAAACATATTGAATTTGAAATACCAGTGCTCAGGCAGGAAGGGAAGAAGTTAGGGCTAGAGGGAGATTTGGGAGTCAACCACCAAGAAGAGGTGACTGATTGAAGATGGAGAGAGTGTGTCAAGAACAGGAGGCAGCCAAGGTTGTGGCTAGCAGCACAAGCCCAGATCTTGTTGCTGTGCCTCCTCTTCACCGAAGTTTAGACTTGGAAGAGACCTCAGTGAGAATCTAGTGCATGCTATTCCTGAAAGGAAACCCATCACAGCATGTCAGACAAGTAGTCATGTGCCTCTGCTTAAAGACTGCAGGTGTAGGAAGAGCCCACTGCCTCAAGAGGCAGGCCCACTTACTTTGAGGTAGGCAGTTTTCCCTGCTTCAAACTTACAAAATGTGTCTCATTTGCTGCTTCTACCCAGTGCTCCCACATGCTCTCTTAGGGCCAAAGTAAGTCAAATGTACTTGTGCAGGGGGCAGCTGGGTGGCTCAGTGGATTGAGAGCCAGGCCCAGAGGCGGGAGGTCCTGGGTTCAAATCTGACCTCAGAGACTTCCTAGCTGTGTGACCCTGGGCAAATCACTTAACCTCCATCGCCTAGACCTTACCACTCTTCTGCCTTAGAACCAATGCACAGTATTGATTCTAAGATGGAAGGGAAGGGTTAAAAAAAAAATGTACATGTGCAAGCCTTCCAGTTATCCACTGGGTTTTGTACATTCCTGTCTCTCCCGAGTCTCTTCCATCTATTGATATTTTTGAAGCCAACTTATGTCTAGAGGATTTTAGCCAGGATGGTGAAAGGCATTGGTTATGTGTCATATATACCCAAGGAACTGGGAGAGTTAGTTGGTGAACCTAGTGAAAAAAAGAGTCAGGGAGACATATTAACTATCTGCATGTGTTCTCACTTAAAAGAACAAGGACAGTGGGTTGAAGTTTCAAAGAGATACATACAGGCTTAATGTCTGGGAAAATACCTTACTTTTCAAAGTGTCTTGAAAGAGAATGGCTTGTTTTAAAGTAGTGCTGAGTTTCCCATGTATAGGTCTTCAGATAGACAGGCTTATTGACCACTTGTGTGTCACTGTCAGGATTCCTTGGGAGAGGAGTGGTAAGTTAGATTAGGTCTTCCAGATCACTTCCAGCTTGAAAGGGTTTGAATCCAGGCTCTCTTGACCTGCAGTCCAGTGGTCTTATTCTGTGCCATGCTGCCTCTTCCTCTATTTAAAAAAAAACCCTTGAGACTCTAAACTGACTAGCCCTCAGAGCAAGGGCTGCTAACATGGATCTCATGCTACTGTTTTCCGGTTTAGATGGACAGTGGCCAGCTGATCCACTGTCGGGAGCTTGTGGCCCATCAGCTTTCTGTCCTCCAGTCTTCCCTGCCTCTCAATCCTGTCTATGTCTACCACCCTCTCAAGCACAGCCTGGCAACCTGCGAACGAGGAGTGTGCAGATCACACCCCTCCTCTGCTCCAGGCCCAGATCTCTCCAAGGACAACAGCAAACCAGAAGTGCCAGTCAGAGGTACAACTGTCTTCTACCAACACCTGCTAGCCACCACTGGATGCAAGCATGCCTCTGCTAAACGCAAGGTGGAAGAAATGGAAGTAGATGATTTCTATGATGGAATCAAGCGTCTCTACAATGAAGATAATGTTTCCGAAAACATGGGTTCTGTGTGCAGCACTGATTTATCAAGGCAAGAGGGACATGCTTCCCCTTGTCCACCTTTGCAGCCTGTTTCTGTCTTATAGTAACAGTATGTATTACCTCTAAGTAAACTTGAGGAAAACTACTCTGGGAATAGAAACATGCGAAACCAAGCAAAGATGTATAAGGGGCATACCTTATCAGGCTGAACTGAAGTGAGCCAGAAAACCTTGTATTCCTATGCGGCTAATTCACCTATTATTTAAGCACTTAAAACATTGAAAAAGTATAAAAATTATAAAAGATCCAAAAAAAATCAAAAAAGTAGCAAAGTTTCTTTCTAGTTCCAGTTCTCTGCTGAAATTTAATGTAACTTGTCCATGTCAGCGTTCATATTTACTATTAAAAAAATTCGAAATTTATTAGCCATATGGAGCCTAACAATCTGATTTCCATTTCTTCTTGCTTCAGCCTGCTCTTTTCTTTAACTTAGCCTTGTGCATGTTGTTTTGTGCTTTGACCTCCAGTAGAGATCACATCAGAAAATTGTTTCATTAAGCTTTTTGGTGTTCAAAGTTGTTTAAATGTGACAGATGACCCAGATTTGAATTTTACCTAATCTGAAAAAGGCCCTTCTGTACTGTTGCTCATGTGCAGGAAGTGCTAGCCAAGGTACACACAAGTGACCGCATTGATTAGAATTTCAATATGGATGTAAAAAATGTTGGATCATTTGGATCTCTTGACATTGGAAACTAAATTATTGCTTAAAATTTTTTTAGTCTTTAAAGTGAAGCCTAAAAGTAAAATGTGATTATGGCAATCTTAATTTAGATTTCTAAAAGTCACTTTTGGAATTTTGGAATTTGGAAAAGTCTGTGATAAAGTTATTAATATTTTGGGGGTGCCTCAGATAAACTGCTATTTTGTAACCAATCATACTTTTCACTTGATTATAATCAGTAAGAGATACTGCTTGTCTAGATGTTGGAGCAGTTGTGCGATTTTGAATCTTGAATGTGTTTATTATCAACTTTAGTACCTAAAGTTTTGATGTTTTAACTAAAAAAAAAATTCTGATAGCTTTTTCCCTTCTTATGTATTATCTCTTAATGACCCCTTCTGGATCTTGAGCTCTCTCCACAGTCTGAAGAAGGTATTGCACTCAGAACCATTGTACTGATGAAAGCCTTCTGGTAGCAATAAAAAAGTTGTCCTTGCCTTGGTGTCTTTTAACTTCTTTCTCATTTGTGAAATGGTGAAAGTTCTGCGTATCCGAATTATTTTCCCCAAAGTAATGCGGTGTCAATTGAAATGAATGCAAAAATCATGAAAATTAAGGAACTATTTTTGTGGGCTAATTCAGCAAGTTAGAGTTACCAACATGACTCAGTCTAGTCCACTTGTTTGCACATTTGCCATGGATATAATAAGAGGTGTGAGCTAAATTTTGCAAAAGGAGGAATATAAGTACACATTCAAATTTATCATTTAATAGGATATAATCAAAGACTAGTCTTTTGGTCTATAAATATAGTCTGTTTTTATCTTTGAATATTTGTTCTCATTGCCAGAGAAAGACGAGATCAATTTTTATGTCATTTCTTCTTCAAACTAGTTCATTATATTTAAGTCTAAAATAATAGGAAAACTCACATTTTCTGTAATGTTGATGGTGAGACAACTTGAAAGGGATCTTTATTCAAAGGAAGAATTGGAAGCCATCACTGCTTTTAAACTAATTTTTCAAAGAAGGCTCCTTTTGCTTAAGAATTTCACATGATAAAACATAGAATTCTAACATGCATTAGGTTGAGATTCAGCTATTGCTATGGCTTTAGTTCTTTCTGTCATATGTGACAGAATTCATGTTTATTTTACAGCTCTAAAGATTTTGTGACCTATGTGACCTAGTCTCGCTCCTCTGTGACAGGCGACAAAACTTGACAGTGGCTTCTCCTAAGTTAACATAGAAAGTAACTGGCTTGGGATAAAATTTGTTTCCTAGCTTACTTGAAAGAGGGTCCTGATTTGTGTTGATTTTTGAAGAGAGAACTAGATTTCTAAAGGCACTTCTAATTTGATGAAAAATTATTAAGCCACTTCTATGTGCCCACATTCTCCATGAAGAACTACAATGTGTACATTAATAATTAATAGCTGACATGCTACTTCATGGCTTACAGAGCTTCACACCTAACTTTGATTATCCCCATTTTACACATGAAATAACTGAGGTTTAAAGAAGCAAGAATCAAACCCAGTTTCTCCTGACTGAATCCCATATCTACACTACTTTGCTCCTCAGAGAAGTTGAATGAGGCACAGGGAAGAAGTGTTCTAGGAATATTGAAAGAAATAAAGAGACAAAGCAGTGAAAAATTTCCCATTCAAAAATCTTCAGGTTTAAGTCTCCATTGACTACTTGTGTATTATCATCAGGATTCCTTGGTGGGTCATATAAAGTAGCCAGAAAGCAGGGTTGGAGGGTCTTGGATTTTAGGATCATCTCATTTCCAAGTTTTTGTTGGGTGTGATATCATCCACATGAGCATGTCTCCAAAGACAACCTTGTCATTGTTCTCTCAGGCTATGTGAGGTCTTAGGTAGTGGCAAAGGAGGGGACAGTGCTTGGTGGGGATGGTTGGTGACAATTTACCTAGGAAGCACCACCCAGCCCTATTGGCACTCCTTAGACTCCATGCCTAATGAAATCTCTTAAGTTGTAATGTGAATAAACCTGATATCTGTAACACAGAATGCATTTTCACAGAGAAAACAAGTTAGTTTTCCTTGCATGTCACAGAATTGCAAATTTAGTTTAGCAAAATAATAATGACTCCAGCACTTGGAGATTTGCAGAGTATATGCATACATGATTTTACTTCATCTTCTCAGTAATCCCGTAAGGTTAAGGTAAGTATCATTGTCTCCATTCTACAAATGAGGAAATTGAGGTGATCATTGTCACACAGATGTCAATAAATGTTTGACTCCAAGACCGCTGTTAATTGCTTCATGCCATGTTGCCTATTGTTTCTGTGACAAAATTTGTGAAGTTCCAACTAGGGGTTGATTCTCTGTTCCTGTCATAAATCTAGTCATGAGTATTCCATTGCTAAATACCCTGGAAAATGAGAAGTGGGGAGGATGAGCACAGGAGCCAGAGGAATCAGCTCTTCAGCAAACTTCTTTCTTTCCTGGTCTTGAGGGATGGGACATGTGGGATACCTTCATCTGCTGTTTTTTGTTTTTGTTTTTAAACCCTTACATTCCATCTTGGAGTCAATACTGTGTATTGGCTCCAAGGCCAAAGAGTGATAAGGGCTAGGCAATGGAGGTCAAGTGACTTGCCCAGGGTCACACAGCTGGGAAGTGTCTGAGGCCAGATTTGAACCTAGGACCTCCTGTCTCTAGGCCTGACTCTCAATCCACTGAGCTACCCAGTTGAGGCGCCCCCCCCCCCATTTGTTTTTGGAAGGAAGGTGGCTAATAATTCTGGTCACATTGTTGCAGGGAGATTATTGTATTCATAATTTAAAATGAAGCATATCAAATAGAAGATTCTTACGTAGTCTTGTGTAGATGCTGTTTCTAATTCTAGGTCTTTTCTTTATGAATTGTTTGTTTCCCCCAATTTTTTAAACAATACTAGCTAGGTAAGTCTTTTAGATTGTTTCTTATTTAACTTTCTTGAAAATGATATTTTCAAAAAAAGACCAGAAATAAGGCAATGTCTAATTAAAGATTATTATATTTGAATATAAATGGACATTCTTTATTAGAATATATCTTAATTTTTAGTACCCATTGCCACTTTTTACCACTTAGATAACATTAAGGTTTTAAAAATTCTTTTTGCAGCTGTTTATACCAGCATTAAAATTAATTTCTGTTCATCTCTTTTCAGTTCTTTTGTTCCCCTAATTCTCCTTCTCACTCCCATTATGTAGAATCCAGTTTGCAGTGTGTAGGAATATGATAACTCAATAAAAAGCAATTTTGGACATTTCTTTCATTTCATTGAGAGGTTCCTCCCCATCCCACCACCTTAGGTTAAGCCTTTAACAATTTTTAAAATGTGAAACATCATTCATTTAAGAAAAGTAAGATGTACAACTCTGATAATTGGAAAAAAAATAAGACAAAAAAACTTAAACCATTCTAGATTTGTAGTTCATTTACATATAAAGATTTCTGCTTTCTGTTCCATTCACTTCATGAGTTTTCATTCATACATTCATATTCTTAGACTACTAGGGGGATAGTTCTTACTGTTAGAAATTTACATTAAAATTTTTGAATATTTGGTTTCTGTCAGAAAACAGCAAAAAAAATTTCATACTTTTCAATTCTGAATGCATCGATATCTCCTATAATTTCTGTTGAATATCTAAAATATTTCCATATATTTCTACACATGAAGAATATATGCTTTGTTGAATGAGATTATATTAAAATTTTTTTTAGATAACTCATTTGGAATTGTGGCATATAGTGTAAAATGTGGCTCTTGATTTATTTTTTTTTGTTTTCCTTCGACCAAGCTACTGTTTAATTTTCACATGGTTTTTATTGGATAACTCCCTTCTCTTGTGTGTGTGATCCTAGATTTTCCAAATGCTAGTTTTATCTTGTGTTTGTGTGACATCCCTGAGTTGTGAGGCATCTACTTTCTATCTTTGGATATTCCACATTGGGTCAGGTATTGCCCATATATTAAAGCCCACGGCCAAGGTATGGCTCACCTTTCAGCTTAATCCTAATAACTGGAAACATTACCTAAGTCACATCCTTTTAATTTTCCCAGGCCTATTCAGATTTGCAAAAATACTGCTCATCTGTGAGTTCAGAAATATTCTCCAGCCATCTTTCATTAGCAGTTTTCCTGATGTGAATCAAGAAGTTTTAAAAAAGAGGATTAATCACTAGTCTGTTCCATGTCTTCTTGGTGATATAGTTCAAACCATTGTTTTTCCATTTTTTAAAGTTTCATGTAAACCAGAGTAACAGAAATAGAACTAAAATTCTAGCACCTCCCTGTGGAGAAATAATGTATCCAGTCTTTCCTCCCCAGAAAAAGCACTTGGCTATTGAGATGGCATTTTGGACATTTATTAATTTTTAAAACTTTTAAGAAAAAAAATTATTTATATCTTGGAATATGCCAATGACAGTGGAAAGAAAATCCTTTGGTATGGTCCAGGTTCTTTGTTTTTCAGTAATCCTCATAAGTAAGAGGGAGTAATAAGTTCGCAAATTTCTTGGAAAAGGAGATGGTCAAGAAAAAATTAGATCTAATAATTGCTCCCATTTTATTTAACAATTTCCAGACTGCATTCAAAACTTTTAAGTAATATCACTGAATAGTCAGTGCAAATAGAAAAATTCACTTAATGCTGACCAACACAGCTTTAAAAACCACGCTTGAACTGTAACTGGTATATTTCAATCTTTGGTCTTCGGTGGTTAAGGAAACTAGAATTCAGAAAACCATGTGCTTTCTCCTTGGGCATCTAGGACTTCTTCCCGTTTGTGAATGAACAAAGAGAACCTGATGAAATTTAGACTTAAGATATAGAAAATGGCACTCTTCTCTGTATTGGCACCTCAAAGCCTAGTTCAGTTTGACAGCTAGCAAGAAAGTATCTGTTTACATAGTTGAATTGAGCAAGCAAGTCATTAAGGTCTTGAGTAATATCATCCAAAGAGACATTCTCCTTGAAAGCAGCCTGGTCCTATTTAGGAACTTCCTTCCTTGCACATCCTAATCCCTGGGTGTGGTGATTTGGCTTATTTTTTCTTAGTGGAGTATGCAAAATTATTTAGAGATCTCAAGGAAAGTGGGCTAGAACATTAATAGGACATTGTAGAATCAAACTGGAGATCAAAAGGAGCAGCATAGTATAGGAGAACTTTTTGGGAATGAGCAAAGTGCTGAGGAATCCTCTGAGAACCATTCTCACCATACACTTTTTAAATTTAGGTGTTTGACTGTTTCATTAAAGAGTAGGCTGATTTTGCTCAGAAACAGTTGGATGCTCTTAGTGGCATTGCCAGATCATTCTAGATCTTTACATCACCACCACATGTTCCCAGTCATCCATGGCACTAGGCTTGAGACTGCTTTTCCTGTTTTGTATATATGGCTTATTCTTCCTCACCTTTCAAAGCTACTTTCATTGTCAAAACATTCCTTTACTACTTCCTGGACTTGACACAGTTTAAGCCACAAACTCTTTTCCACACTTTGTTTCCCCTATGGCTTGTATGTTTCTGGCCTGTGAATTTTGCTTCCTTAGTTTTAAGCTCCTCAAGTTTTGGTCCAATGTGTTTTAGGTTAAATATGGTAAAGCAGAGACTTGCCAAATACAGTTTTATTTAGGTCCATCTAGACATAACCTGGGGGAAGTAAAATGAGGCAGTTCTGAACCTATCTTTGATTATAGGTCAGACCCCAGTGCCAGCTTTCTTTGAATGGAATGGAGTTACAGCATCATTAATCTTAAAAGTGCATACCTCTTTGCTTAGCTCCTGTACAGTGCTTCCATCTGCCTCAGGAAGTATTCTCTCTCATCTCTTTTCATGAGGTAGATAAAGGCATCCGGATGCCAATGTCATTTGGACTCTTAAGGTTCAGGAGGCCTATGGCATGAGTATATTGGTAGCCAGAAACCTTATTAGCACTTTCAAACAGTGGCAAGTAAAAAAGTTGCCCTGTGTTCCAAACTGGAGAAAACCAGACCTATACAACTACACAATAGTCCAACAAAATAACCCTTATTTTGAAGTGATCTCATGGATATGGGAAGATGTTTAGAATTAACCTTGATACTTCCCCTCAACTCCTCTAGACTGGTTTAGTCCTTTTTGTGGTGATATATGCCTCTGAGCAGAATGTTTATGATTCACTCATTTATATGCATGCTAGAGAAATCCCAGTGTGTTATTTTTGAAGCACCCTTCTTACTCCCTTTTCCTCCCTTCCCAAATAAGATCAAACCAGGAAAATTTCTTGTGATAACTCACTGAAAGACACTGTAGAAGGGGGCTATATACAAATTTTTGCTTCCCATTTATCATCTTACCAGAAAGGGGTCTTTAACAAGTACTTTTTGATCAAAAATGATCATCTTGCAACAGTCTCCTTTTTTATAATGCTATGTGTGGAGGCTTCCTAACAAGAGTTAAATGAAATTCCCCCAGCAATGTAGGATAAATGCCAGATTACTTAGGTCTCATCAGATGGGGACTGCATAGTGTTAAATTAGTGGGGAAGTACTTAGATGGCTAAAAGGAAGTTTGCTGAGAAGGAAGAGCAAAAACATTCTGAATAAGCCTCTATTTTTGTGCATTGCTGTTCCATTTATTCCTTTTTGAATCTTAATTTTCCAGAAGCATATTTTGTTTGCTAACATAATAGCTTTTTATCTCCCAGGAGACTTGATTTGCTTGTCTAGCCTGTCATCAACTAGCCCATTCCATTTAAGGGTAGGAGTTTTTTGTTTGTTTGTTTTTTTGATGCTTATTTCCAAATATCCCTAGTAGTCTGTAGAAGTAAAAAATCATGGAGGCAAATCATTCCTAGTTTCACACCCCCTTATTTAACAATGTATTTTATGGCACATTTCTTGTGATTAAGAGAATGAGAAGAGGGAGATCTTTTTACGTGAAATTCTCTTAAGCTCTTCAATTGGCAGATTCTAGTGAAAGCCGTGGACATCTAAAAAGCAAAATGAGGGTGGGGGCAGGGTGGAGGAAGAGCGTAGCCATGTCGTTCTCCTTTTACCATTTGCAGTAGCTGTCCACAACATTTTGGGCAGTGAGTATGGTAGGTCAATCTGCACTGACTGCATTTGCTTCACAGGTGAGGATAATTCTGAATATAAATACCTAATTTGGGAAAGGAAAATTACATAGTGGATCAGAGACTTCAGTGTAATCACGTGCTGCAGCCAACTACAGAAACATAATTTGTTTGTTCTGAGTTGAGTATCAGCTTTACTTGTACCTCAAAGAATACTCCATGAAAGAATTGAGTTGAGCACTTCTCCTTAGGCAGAGGTCCGGAATGAAGGGTGGAAAAGACAGCAGTTATTTTTCTGGGAGAGACACCTCTTTCCCTACCCCCAGTCCCCATCATTAAGCCAATCATTTAACATCATGCTAATGAAACAAACATAAGGTATGCTTCAATTAAGAGGTTAATTTCTGCCACTCGGTGCTTGACTAAGGTTTCCTTTAAATCTTAAGAAAAAGGGACAAACATCATGGTGAAGAATTTAGAGGATATTAGGAGCATCACTGTAACCCAAATGAAAAGAGCTAACCTTCATTAGTTCAGCTGTGCATATGATGGAAACAAGTTCTCAGTAGGACACTAATTTAAACTGACTTCATGCTTAATTTGTAAAACACTCAATGGTTTTACCAATAACCAACAACATGGGATGCATAGAGAAAGAATTGAGAAAACCCAACATAACTTTTTTCAATGGATATCAAACTTTAAAAATACCCTTTTGGTTCAACATGGCTGGAAAATGTGTGACCTTCAACTTAATGGTGCTATGTCCAGAAGCAGGTCAGCTGTTCATTTTGGCTGATCTCCTTTGTTAGGTGGGTGTTCAACAGTTTCTTGGAAATTTCATATTTATATAACTGCATGTTGTAGGGTACTTGTCAGAAAAATATTGTTTTTTGGATTGAGCTAAGTAATATCACTGGTATTGTGTAGTCCTACATGGAGCCTCTCATGGTGATAAAAGATTGTTGCTGTATATAGCATCAGAACAGGAATTATATGATATTTGATTAAACTAATAGAAAAGAGTTTAGTAAATGCTCTGAAGATAAAGTTTTTTGGATAGTCACATTTTTGGTAGAGGTTTTGAAATGAATAAAGGAATTTGTGAACTTAAGTGAACAAGCCAAAATATCTTAAGGAATAGGACATTTCACAAACATTCAGCATGTCATAATCCTGTTAGGCTTTGTAAGGCTTTGGCCTCAACCTCTTCTCAACAGCTCTCATAACCCAAATAGGAGACTTTGATCTGTACAATAGATTTTTACAAACAAATGGAGCATGTGGCCTTAGGATGACAAGGAATTTTCTAGCACAGATGAACTTATTATTCATAAAAAAAGAAATTAAGGGTAGAAGTTTTTTCAGTCTACTCATTTAATTGCCCTAAGTAAACCATTCAGGGACTCAAATGGTTCCATCTATAGGAAAGCCACTTGAAAATAAAATGTTACTTGCTTGAAGCTAAGGAAAGGCACACTGTACTCTCCTTATTCCATTGTAGGATTTTGCTTTAGGCTACTCCAGAGTGTGTATGTAGGTGAAAGGCCTCCAATCTAAATGTCCATATACTACTGAAGAGCATGGGATGCTGTGACAATAACAACATATTTTAAAAAGAAAAAAAATCATGAGACTGGTTGGACAGCTTTATGAAGATCTTGATATGAAGGTGTGAACTCTGAGTCAATTGCCAGCATTTCTCTTAAATGGGAATTTTTGTATAGCAACCAGGGCACAAATCTGATTTCTCTAAAAAAATAGTGCTAGAAATCCATGGGTTGAGAGTAGTTTGTTATGGTGCTATATATTTTTTAAAATAAAACTATCCATTCTACACTTTGGTATCCTGTTTGTCCACCTTTACAGACTTAGCAAGAGGAAGAAACTTTGGAATGTTTCTATAGAATCCAAGTTACTCAAGGGAACCAGAGTGAAGTCTCAAAGAAAGGCAATACAATTCTAGAAAACTCTGGTGTGTGAGATTTTCACAAAAAAAAAAAATGTGAACTGAATTACACACCTGTGTGTGCATAGAAATGTAATCCACATAAAAGAATAGAGGTAAGAGAAGCTTATCCATTAAAAGTTCAAGACAAGGTAGGGAGGGGTTTCATTTGGGGTTATTACTCTTCTGGAACCAAAAGTAAGAATGGACTGGCAAGGGAACAAGAGGTTCAAATTTACTAGCTGTGCTAATCTTAGGCATTTGTTGTGTTTGGGCCTTATTTCTCTTGAGACTCATAATTAAAAATAGGACTATTGGCCTGTGATCTAGCAATATATAATGGCTTTGTGGTATCAGTTAGAATAAGGAGAAGGTACTAATAGATCATATCCATCTTACAAGTTTTGGCACTTGATTCACTCCTAGGTGAATATAAGGATAGGTACACTTTTGATATCAGATCTACATTTTGTTTATGAAAACACGTGTGACTTACTTGAAGTTAAAGGGGAAAAAAACCACCCAAATAACATGTTATAGGGTTCCAGGTACCAGAAAAATATTTTAAGTCAAACACAGCAATCAGTGGGTCTTGAATTTACAAGAAAGATGCCCATTTCACTCTCTTCAAAATCAGAACATTAGAGGAAAAATAAAAACATTGTCAATACAATACTTCATATAGAAAATGATTGGCATCTCTGTTCATGCAATATTTGATCACTAAAAAAAAAAAAAAAAATCAAACCAAACACCAAGTCACCCCCCGCCCCAAACTAATGGAAAAAAAGAAAAAAAAAGCTTTCCAGATTTAAGCACCTGATCACTGAGAGTCTTGGTTATGATTGCTCTCAGGTCTAGAGTGAGAATTAGCTTGAGTTTATAGGGGTATTAATACCAGTCTGTGGCCATTTCTCATTCGGGTGCACACTGTCCCCAGTCTATAAGCCTCTTGTCATTAGATTAACAACAATATACATTGTACAGTTTAACAAGAGGATTTCAATGTGTTAGCTTGGTTGTTGGCCCAAGTCGTGTTCCACTTGACTTGTTTTCATTAATTTTTGTTTTGGAGGTGATAATTTAGTTGAGTACACACTATAACCAGTAGTGTGCAAGCAGACACTGACAAACAGACACAACAGTGCGATATCTGACCCACGGTATAAAAGGAAAGGCGATGGTGGAAATGAGGTAACTCTTCCCCAACAGGTGTGTACATACAACTCCTGCTCTTCTAATGTGCTACTGTCCATTAGGAGAGAGTAGGGCTTGCCAACATGATGATTACATAAAGAAGAAGCTACAGAAGAGAAAAAAGAGAGGTTCAGATTCAAATGCTTTTAAAAAGTAGCTTTTCTACTTTTTAAGCTGTGAAGGAATGAAAGACTGTCAATTAAAGGGATTTCTCATCAAGCATGGCTGGAGTGTGGTTCAGTTAGCAGTGTCAGGCACTAGAGCTAGGGAGGAAGAGGATGCTATAGCTATGAAAAGGGGCTATGGGTGTGATAGTAGAAATTCTACTCAGCATTAGGGAGCAGGGAGTGGGAACTAGGAAAGAGGGCAGCAGAGATGGTGTGCAAGGTACAGGATACCATGAAAGCAAACATGTTGGAGAAGTTGATGAAGCCAAAATAGTCACAATCGATGAGCAAGACGAGGTAAGAAAGGATGAGAAGATTCTATTCCCACACCTCATTTTCCAACTTTGATACACAAAGCCAAATAAAGAAATCACAGAGGGCACACGAAACATGATGTTTGGGTAAAAATATATTTCCCCCCTTCATGTCTTGGCACTATAGATATATATGCATAGGTTACCTTTCAACTATTCTACCTAGCAAAATTGTTAAGTGATCGGTAATTCAAAAATGAAATGTCTTGACATCAATACAATAACTTTAGTTTTTTTTTTAAATTTACAAGTGTTTAACATGCCGTGTACATGTCTAACAATACTGTATTTAACATTGAATGGAAGTTACATAAGATTTAGGAAAACATTGACTTTTTAAAACAGCTACTACAGTTTAAGGCATATAAGCATATTTTTCAAAATTAGGAAACAGCTCTACTGCTCTTCACAGCTTTATTTTCAGTTAATTAAAAACTTCCCTTCATATTATCTCATATGCTAGGCTTTGGAGATCCCAACCCTACTAGAGAGACAAGTCATCTCCAAGGTGTCCTGCCAAAGGAATCAGGATCCTTAGATTAGGAAATTTAACTGTTTCAGAAGATGAAGAATGGCAGCGCATTGGAATGATCAGGATTGGTAGGACCACACAGAGACAAGTGGGCTTGAGTAAGTAACAGTAGAAAAGCCTAACTGAACAGTCTATAAAACATCAAGGGGTGGGGGTGGGGGTGGGGTTGGAGAGGAGAGGAAGTAGTGAAACCAAATCTATTATTGATGGGGGTTGAAGGTGAAGCAAATGTCATCAGCTTATGAGGTTACAAAGCAAGGAAAGAAGAAAAATGGTACCCTATAACTTGTAATCTAGCTCTAGATCTCCCTTTGTCCAGGCATCATATTCTACTGTTTTTAATAATGTATATAAAGAATCTGGATTGCAAAAACACATTGAGTGAATACCCTAATCATCTGCCATCACACCCGATTATAGCTCTTGGCATCAAAATTAAGTCCTAGGGAAATTAACTTTTGGTCCAGAGGCAAAATGATGTTCATTGTCAGCTGCCAAAATTCTGGTGATCCATGGAAAGGGTGCTGTTAATATTTCATACGTTAAAGGTTAGCACCTCAGTGGAGGCTGGTCATTTTCTTCGGTAATGAGAAATGATTCTCTGTGCCACCTAAAGCCCTTGGTGATGTCAGATAATGTTCCCTGTATGGTCTTACAATGTGACAGGCCTTTGAAGACTTCCACATTGATTTCAAGGGGAATCTACGTTCAAGGGACTGCTTTTGTGATGATGGCTGTATTCTAGTGCTGCTCAAGTTAATGGGATGAAACAGATCCCCAACCCCCATCCCATCTGTCCCATTCATTCTTTTTTTTTAAAGGCTCAGAGGTCAAACAGGCTTCTTGTTCCCATACTTACATGCAGAGGTGAAAGTACATCCAAATAGATTTGAGGATATCATTTATTCCGTGCAGAGCCAAGGACTACTGTGAAAAAAGGCATAAATACAGAAAGAAAAGAGCAGCAGTAACAAGCTCAAGAGGGCCAGGAAAGGGATGGCAGTAAAAATAAAAAGTTAGTGGCAGCATTAAGATATCTTTAAAAAAAAAACTGACAAGGATATTAATGCAGTCTAGATATAGTTTGGGGTCAAAAAAAATCAAAATTACTTAAGATAGGATGCTTTTTCACTGCTAAACTACCTTTAAAAGGCTTTAATAATACAAGGAAGCAATTTAAAAATTTTAATTCCTATAATGAGGCACAAAAAGGCCTAATTTTAAGACACAGACACACAAAACAGCTGGTGCAAGCACGTCACACAAGCAGTTGAGTTTCTGACTTTTAGTATAAAGCATGAGAAAATGCAGCCCATGGTTAGGAAACTGGTTTCATCATGCCAAGAAAAATTCCTAAAATTCAGCTGCTCCAACTTTGGCTCATATTAGAACTGCCAAAACACCCTGTCCATGGAGATGTAGTTAAATTCCATTACTGCTGCTTCTCCTAGATTTGAAGCTCACCTTATTTGTGTATTTTTAAAAGAGCTTCAAAATGGTTTCCCAGGAGAGCTTTACTTCTGTGGCTCCAAATTAGTCCCTAGAAAATCTCCCTGTCCTAAAAGGTTCAATGAAAGTTGGTTGGTGGGCAGTGGGGAAGATAGGGGAGGCTGAACCAAAGTCTTCTGCTTCAGCAGCCTGGAGAGGCAGTGTCAACAGAAACAAGAACTACTAGCCATTCTGTCCTGGCAAGGTACTAGGAAGAAAGGCAAGAGGAGATGGAAGATCTGAGGCCCAGGGGAAATGTGTTCGATATAAAAGTGAGCTAGAAGTAAAGGGAAAGATGGCACATCCCATTACCAGGAAATTAAGAGAATCAATATGGGAAGCCATTTCATATTATTTCAGGGGAGATCTCTAAAAGTATAGCAAAAATTTTAAGTAGTTAAATTTGTTTGTCATCTTAGGTTGAAAGAGTGTGAGTATGTTTAAAAGATTCCAGAAGACTACTGGCTTATGTTCTGATTCCTGTGCTTGAGGCCCTTTTGGCCCCACATCTATAATCTTATAAGAGATAGAAATGCTTTGTGTGAGTGATTGTAGTGATAGAGGACAAGGGCAATTCCCTGAAGCCAACTGAGTTCCAAGAAACATCTGTTCTCTTTGTCTTTTGACCACCAAGTAGTATAAAAAGGAGAATAGGGCAGGGAAGCTAGTTGGGAGGAAAGTTGAATTATTATTTCTTGATTCAAGTTTGCTTTTCCCTTGGCCCTATATGTGTGGCCCTAAAGTGTAGGTCACAAGGTCCACTGAAATATGGAGGCCAGGGGCTAAAGAGTTGATCCTAGAGTGCTTTATCGGGAATAGTACAGAAGTGGCTTCCTAAGAATAATTTTTTTGGGGGAAGTCTTGTAGGTAGATCCAGTAACTTGAGAAGTTAAGTTTCTGCCACTAGGTTTATTTTCCCTTGGGGAAAAAAAAAATTCAAATGCTGGAGAAGAGGTTCATTATCATAAGCTGGAAAGATGAGAACCATCTTTCAATCTTGTATGTTCCTTCAACAAAAAGATGGCATATTACCATGAGAAATTAGGGAATGCTGGTGATGGAGAATTATATATTCAAAGCTCTTAGAATAGTCCTTCCTGAACTCTTCCTGTGCTTGTGAATCAGGAATCCAGCTCCATTTTAAAAACAGTGAAATGAGCACTCTGACACTCTGGGGAGGCTGACAAGAAATCTGCACTAAAATGAAAAATTCAAGCGAAGTGTACAAGTCATGCTTTGTTTACTTGAGAAGAGGATATGGAAGGAGAAAGGGCAGAGTTGGACATAGGCATTGGGCAATTATGGGGATAGTCAAGGAAATACTAGCTTTCCTAGTTGTTCAGGTTTTAGTTCAGCTGGTGAGGCGGTGAGAACAGTTTCCATGTCAGACACAATGGCACTTAACATACATTATTTTCCCATTCATTCCAAAGCGACATACAAATAACAGGCGTGCTGAACCATGACTGTTCTGAATTGACATAAAAGGCAAACCATTTACTTTCCAGAGACGAGATCCAGGTGAACATAGCAGTTACCATCATTTCCCTTTTCTACCTTCTCCCACCACCCACCTCTAGTGAAATGAGTTAAAAAAGTTATTGGTGCTTGGGGGGTGGGGTGGGGTGGGGAAATAAAAGAAAAAAAAAAACACAGATGGCAGAGACACGTTACTGCAAAAGCAGGTGAATGCGGGAACATCCTTGGCTTGCCAGGCTTTATGTGAAGCTTGCACTGCAAGTTAAAAAACAAAATAAAAAGGTTAGAAATAATAATAAAACCAAAAGGAACAAAAAAGTTAGGAGCGCAAACACCAGCGTCAGAGCGATGGTGGCTGCTCATGCAACAATGATGGATTTGACAGAAATTAAAATGGTCAAAATTTGACTAGTTTATTCTATGTGACAGGCAAAAGCAAAATTAAAAAAAAAATTAAGAAACACATGGTTAGTTTTCATTTGCATGTAGCTTAGACTTCACAGATGACTTGCTGGCCTTGCTACAAATTCCAGTGGAAGGATTCCACTGCTCGGCTTTGCTTTTCTCAGATGACTGCAAGAACACACCCTGGGCTCTATTCTCAGAAGAACCTTTGATAGTAACAACTGTGCACCCCACATAAGCAACACTTTCAAGGCCCACCAAAAAGTCAAAAGGACAATGGCAGAATAACTGTTGAGATGGCAGCATTATTTGTGGGAAAGGCCCAACATTGTCGATTAGGGATAAGGAAAACAAAGATGGGGACAGACAGGAGGGGAAAGCATGCTATTAATCAACTGTGAAAACACGCGCGCACACACACATACACACACACATATACATATCTTTTTTTCCCCCTGGGGAAGGGGGAAAAAAAGACAAATCACCGGTTTGGTGTTAGAGCTACAGCAATGCCAAAAGCTTTCATCCACATTTAAGAATGAAGCAATGTAAAATTAAAATGTACAAGGGGAAAATTTCCATTCTTTTTGGACAGGTCAAAACATGCATCCTTATTCCCTGACAAGGAATTTAACAATGACTTTTTCAGAACTATGCAGAAAGTGGTTCTCAGATATCATCACCACAAGGCTAGGTTTCAAGGGACAGATTTTAAAACTGATTCTGGGATTCATGCTAATCAGCTCATGCCTGCTGATAAGGAACAGAGAGATCTTGGCTCCATGACCCCATGTAGATAATGTTTGTCACTGGCAGCTCAGTGGCAAAGCAAGACTTGGGGAGCCTGTGACCTTGGATGATGAGATCCAGCTAATGGCAGTGCCCAAATTAGTTCTATGTTTTCAACAATCTGACAGAATGGTAAGTTGTCATGCCACTACAGTTACAGAGAAGAAGTAAAAAAAAAAAAAGCCTTACCTACACAAAAAGGGAGCATTTCATTAGAGTAGAAAAACAAAATTAAAAACTTTTAGAAAAAACAAGACAGGCTAAAATATGGAGCACAGTCTAAAGAAAACTCAGTATTTCCTTTTTGGTGTTATTTAAAGCAAAGCTAACTCAACCTTAGCAAAAAAAAAAAAAAAAAAAAAAAAAGGTAGTTTAGAATCCGGCTGAGTTTGAAGCATTTACAGAGTACTACGATGTTAATTCTGGTGACTGACTGCCTTTCAAATGGCTGGAGCCACTGGTAATAGTCTAGGTCTGGTTTTTATTCTACTTTTTCACAGTTCAGGCCTCTACTGGCAGTCACTTTATCTAAATGGAAAAGATGCTAAGAACATAGAGGCCAAGAGAACCTGGAAGCCATTACTCAGTAAATAAGCTAAATTAGTTAATTAAATTGTATGAATTCTAAATTAGAATTTGTAAGTGGGGGAGGGAAGAGAATATCATTTTATACACTTTATATAGTCATTAAAGAAAAAGTATTCTAAATTGTTAGGGCCAACATATAGGAAAGAAATAGGAAAGAAACTCCCTTAATGATGCATTGTGCACATAGGTTAAGAAGAGTTTTCCAAATACTGTCAAGTCTGTTCCTGGATGGAAATTTTTTTTTAAAATGCAGGCACAATACTATTATTCAGCTTTTGGAATTTTTATTGCTTAAAGGCACACCAAAATACATATGAAAAAGAAAAGCTCTTTTCACACTGCTAGTTTTTGTATTTAAATTCATATTTAAAACACATGTTGATTCATATTCTTTGTTTTAAATTTATATTTAAAACACATCTCTTTATGTACTTATGTGCTTTAGGGGCAAAACAAACAAAACCCAACCCCAAATTTGGATTTTCTTAGCATCTTCAGCGGCCTCTCCATTTGTCCTCCAAAAACACATGCACTCATCAATACACACACACACACACACACCCCTTCTCTTAGGTCAAGTTGGAACACTCAGGGTGTTTTTTGATCTTTGAGAGTTGTCATATCTTCAACTGGAGGCCATCTCCATTAGCTACACCAGTGGGAACCAGTTCATGTGCTCAAAAGCAGTGTGTAGGGACAGTTAGGTGGTTCAGTAGATAGAGAGCTAGGCCTAGAGATGGAAGATCCTGGGTTCAGATTTGACCTCAGACACTTCCTAGTGACTATGGGCAAGTCACTTAACCCCATTGCCTAGTCCTCACTGTTCTTCTGTCTTGACATTGATACTTAGTATCACTTCTAAGGGAAGGATTTTTTAAAAAAGCAATGTGTTTTCTTGGAGTGGATTCAAATTTGCTCTATTTTCACTCCTGAGACTCTGGCACTTGTTCTCTCTCTCTCTCCCCCCCCCCCCCCCTTCCTGTCTCTCTCTTGTTCTCTGTACCATTTCTGTGGACATGGAAATACAGAGTCAGTTTTAATATACAGTCTTGAAAATGAATATTCTTGCCATTTCATTGTGTTTAACCATTGTGGTGCTATACCTCTGCATTTGTGGTCTTAGCCATGGACAAACTAGCAAAACCTAAAGCTACTCCATGTTAACTAAGCTAAGCATTGCTGTTGTTACTCATCTTCCTCTAGTTGGGAATAACTAAAGGAGATTGCCCCATTTAAACTGTTGGAAATTGGGCAATGCTTTTCCATATTGAATCTTGGCTTTAAAAAAAAGTTCACTGGTTATGGGCTAAAAAACTGCACAGAGTTTCTCCTAAAAGCACAACATTGTGCTGGGGATATGGACCCATATCTGTATCAGAGCTGAAGTTCTGGCACCAGTTCTGGCACCAAAAGGTACCTACCAGTCGGGCTACACTTACTGATAAAGTAATGGAGCATATGCAATTATGTTCATTAGCTATGGCTCAATAAAGTCTCTTGGCATCTGCCATGGTAACCACAATATTCACTTTCAATCAAAATATTGGATTTCTTAAGTCTTCATCCAAGGTTGTTCTGTTAGTTGCTTCCAATTCTAACAGGCTTTCAAGGAAGACTTGGATGGGGGCCAATTCTTACACACTTAGTATAGTCCTCAAAAGGAATCCACCATCCCAAGAGTGGAATGAGGCCTTTTCAACAAATTAAAGCCATATTTCATTTTTATCTGTTTCTGAAAACAGAGCAGTATATCATCTGGAACTGAGAGAACAAGTAGCCTTCGGAAACTCTTCCCAACATTTCTACCTGGCAGTAATATTTGCAGTGATTAGCTTATTGAGAACAGCATGAACAAGAATAAGAAAATAATAGTAGTCATCATAATTTTTAGCATGTTCATCATAAAGACAGTCATCAGATCTTTGTTGTTGTTGTTAAAGACAGAACATTGAGCCAGAGGATCATAGAGTGGATGCAGAAGTTTCTGTTGCAGAGCATAGATTCCATAAATTAATTTATGTACCCTAAAAAACCCTGTAAAAGCCTATATATGTCTTCCCCACTCCAGAAAGAAAGTACTTTTCTTTAGGCAGCCTGGTAGAACCCCCCTTTTCCAGTCTGAAATAGACAGAAGTCAAGTACAGACATGCAAAGGGAAAGACTGGACCGGCCCCAGGAGGCTGGAGGTAAGACCCTGCTTACTTTTTCTTGTCTTTGTCTTTCTTGGTTTGCTGGGCACCAGCCTGCTGCGCCTGCGACTGTAAGAGCTGGGTGGCAGCCTTCTTCTTCTGGAAGTTGCCGACCTCCTCCTCTAGCTCCTTCTTTTTGTCTTCTACTTTCTTTTTCTCTTCCTGGTGTGTCCGCTTTAGAAGGTCAAACTTTTCATGAAGCTGGGCAAGAAATAGGAGAGGCAACAAGAAAGTAGAAGATAATTGACACACTGGATGACACAAAGGATCTTGACAAGCTAGAATGCTGGACTGAATCTAATAACATGAAATTCAACAGGGATAAAGTTTTGTACTTTGGCACAAAAAAAAAAATTCAACTTTACCAGTAAAAGCTGGGGAAACAGATATATAGCATGTCTTCTGAAAAGGATCTGGGGATTGTAGCAGATGAGCTTGACCAACTGAGTTGAGTCAGTGAGATGATGTGAGAGCCAAAAAATTTAATGTTGTTTTGGGACGCATTAGAAGAGCCCAGCTTCCAGATTGAGACAGGTGATCATTTCACTGGACTTGTGCTCATCCTGGGGTATGGTGTTCTGTTATAAACATCATGGTCTAAGGAGGATAGAGATAAGATGGAGTGTCCTGCCTGTGGCCAACTGGAGGATAAAGGGCCCCAAGTTCTTGATATGTGAGGAATGCCTGAAAGAACAGGACATTCTTGGCTTGGATAAAAAGATAACTGTGTATATGAAGGGCTCGCCTATGGAGGACCGTTCATTCCTGTTCTGTTTGGCTCTAGAGGACCCAACCAGGTTCTGACTGGTTCAAACTTGATATCAGGAAAATTTTTTAAACAACTACAAGTGTCCAAAAGTAGAATGGTTTGTTAAATTATAGGTGGGTTTCCCTTTCCTGGCCATCTTTAAACAGAGGCTAAACCACTTGTCCATTATGTTCTAGGGGAGATTCTTTCAATTATGGGTTGGACTAGCAGGCCTCTGAGGTCTACTGCAACTCCTAAAGTTTGGGATGCTGTGATCTCCAAGTCTGAGCATAAAGGTGCTATAGAAAGCCCAACAAACTTAAAAGGTAGTGTTACCCTAATATGGCACATTCTAAGGTCTAGATCTCAGAAAAGGCACATTTCTTTCTCTTTTTAAACCAGGAAAACCTGTCTTTCTTGTCAGAATTATTAGAAATCCCATTTTGTACTTTCAATTCCTGGGTAAGAGCGCTCGATTTGGAATCTGAGGGTCTTATTTTGAAATTTAGCTTTGATGCTATCTGCTTATTGGGCAGCTCACTCAATATGAGTTTCATAAGCTTGAAAATAAAGCAGGTAGGACTGAATAACTTTTTAAATCTTTGCCATCCCTAAATTTTTGAGTGATGTCTACAAAAGCAAAATGAAGTAGAATTAAGACTACAGAAAATGACTTGGGAAACTCACATGTTGAACTCTTAACTTGCTCTTAGGTAAAATGCAAGCATACTTCCATAGCATTTGCCATGTGACATGCAGATATGCTTAAGTCACAGTAAAATGACCCTAAGAACCTAGAGTTTCCCAACGCTGATAACTGAGCCCCTGATTCTTAGAGGACATATACTACTAATGAGAATACGAATTAATTTTCCCAAGCCACCAGAAATGACAGTAGACTAGGAGTCATCAGTCCTGGGTTCTTTTCTGTAACCATGGTACTAAATGCCAGATATGATCTTGGGTGAGTCATTTAACTGCCCAGAGTTTCAATAAACTTTCTTGTCAAATGGGACCTATAATGCATGTCCTTCGTGCCTTTCTTACAAGTTGTAAAGATCAAGTGCATAAGAAAGTACTTGGAAAAATAAATTTGAAGAATTGTGCAAATACAAGGTACCATGATTGAATCCTTTTTTTTTTAAATTAGAAGAAGAGATTACTCACATCTTTTTCTGCCTCTTTCAGTTCAGCTTCTTTTTCTTTCACCCTCATGACAAACATTTGTCTCATTTCTTCCTCTTTCTTCTGAAGTTCCCCCAAGAATTCATTTCTCTTTGCTTCATATGTCTCCTGAAGGCTGTTAAAAGACCAAAACACAAGGGTACGTGATGGGCAATGAATAGGTACAAGAGAACTTTGAGGGGTAAGATCAGAATAGAAGAATTAAAAGCTTATAAGGACCAGCCCAATTTGATTGAGATCAGCCAGCCATAGGAACAAACCATCCTAAGAGGCAATCTATAAAGAAACTGCTAAGAATATTAGAATGTCTCAGGGCTCCCAACAAGAAGATGTGTTTCCCAAATTTCATCAATGAGAGTACGGTCTACATTATATTAAATAAGAGAGGAATTATTAGAGAAAGCCATCCTTGGAACCAGGAAAACTAGAGTTCAAGTGTTGCCTCTGACAAATAACTGGCTATGTGAACCTAGTTAATCACTTAACTTCTCATTGTTCTAGGAAACCGCCCCCCCCCAAGTGATAAATAGCTGTCAAATGGTTGTGAAAATGCATTGGTAGGGGGCAGCTAGGGCACTCAGTAGACTAAGAGCCAGACTTAGAGATGTGAGGTCTTGGGTTCGAATCCGACCTCAGATATTTCCTAGCTGTGTAACCATGGGCTTAGTCCTTACTGTTCTTCTGCATTAGAACCAATGTAGTATTGATTCTAAGATGGAAGGTAAGGGTTTTAAGAAAAAGAACAAGCACTAGTAGAGACAGCTTAGGCAGATAGGTGGCACAGTAGATAGAATGCTGGTCCTGTAATCACAAAAGCCTTATCTCTTCCTGAGTTCAAATCTGACCAGAGACACCAACTAGCTAAATGACCTGGAGCAAGTCATTGAATCCTGTTTGCCTCAGGTTCCTCATATGTAAAATGAGCTGGAGAAGGAAATGGCAAACCACTCCAAGAAAACCCTAAATGGGGTCAGAAAGAGACAGAAACTACTGAAAAAAAAAAATCAACAATAAAAGATGGTGCTTTTTTATTTGGGTATTCCATATACCAAGGAAATCACAGATCTAATTGTTATCTTTGGTCCTGAGATCCAATTAATTGCAAAAACAGAAGGGCAGTTGTCTGTGAAATATAGAAAAAGGACAGACATTCAAGGAAAGAGCAAAATGATGGAAATTGAAGATCAGAGAGGGAAAGAGGGGGGTGGAACAACTTGCTAGGAAATTGGTAAGGGATTCCATCAAGGGTGCATGTAGAAGGAGGGCCTTCACCAGGACCCTCTCTTCATTAGATATAAGACTGAGCAAAGAAAGAATGGTGATGGGGAAGGAGCATGATGTCAAAGGATTATGAGATAAGGAAGATGGAAGCTAGACTGACAGGCAGACACACTTCTCCTAGAGTTCAGAACATGCCTTCTCTAAGAATATTGGGAAAAGAAACCATGAAGCAAAACCAAATGAAGAATAAATATCCCACTCATCTGCCTTTGCAAACTCCCATTCCTTCTGACTCCTTGTGATACTGAGTCCCAGACTATGCAAGAGCAACCCACTGGATTCCAAACCCTACCACCTGCTTTCTCATTAACCTTCAGGGAGCCATTCCATTACTTGCCTTTTTAAAACTCATATATATATCTTATTTATTTATCTCTTTGTCTACTTATTTATTCATTCATTCATGCATTCCTTTATTTGTTTGCTAATTTGTTTGTTTATTTATTTTAAGGCCTGTATTTTTTTCCTTTTACCTGAGCTATGCAATTCCTCTAGTGCCAGACTTTTCACATAATCTAGGAATGCCTAAGACCATAAGACCATTCTGATAGAACTATATCCTCTTAAAGATCTTTGGCAACTTGGCACCAAGGGGTGTGTGTGTGCTGTAAACAGTATTTGCCCAAAGGCCTGGGCTAAGTGTTTGTTCCCCTTAAAAGGGAGGGAAGTTGTCATTAAGACCCAATTTATTCAAAGGGTTAAGGCCTGAACTAAAGAAACAAATTCCCAACACAACATTGGTGGTGTATTACTGCAGAATATTCTTTTCCACAGTATGACTAAATAAACCATTTTTTGTTTGTTAAGTTAAAGAAGAAATGGCTTCCAGCTATTTGTCATCAGTCATATATGTTTCTAATTTCAATAGAGATTTTTTAAGTTCTTTTTTTTTTTTAAATATGGTCTGATCCCTTGCTCTCTTTCCCCACTCTAGGTAATAACTTTGGCTGCTAAATTGCACAGTGATTAGAGTTAGTCATGGAAGCAGCAGGAAGACCTGAGATCAAATCTTGCCTGAGACATTTTTCAGCTTCATGACCCCAGACAAAGCATTTAGCCTCTGTGCCTCAATTTACTCAACTGTAAAACAAAGGTTGGATGGCCTAGAAGGATTCTCTGAGCTCTAAATCTCAGATCCAAGAAAATATACGTAAAACAGATTCCTGGTTATAAAAGAAAAAAGACAAATGCAGAGAGGGGAGAATGAAGATTTCAGTAGGTAGGGAGACAGGGAGGCTAAAAATAATTCATATGAATTCTTTTAACCTTGAATTAATTTCCCATATTGACTCTGTAATAAAAGAATACAAGTAGTTAAGATGAAGTGGCCTTTTCTTTAAAGAAAAGACTGAACAAGAAACAACTTAATTTTACAAATGCCTCTGGACCCAACTCCAGTCTCTGAATGTAGTTCAATAGAAATTTAATTTTATTAATTGTTAATAAAATCTCTCTATGCTCTGTATAGAATCTACCCTGTTTTTTAAAGTATTTCCAGTATGGCCAATATTTTTGGATCCATTCCAATGGTTTCTGATATTTGAACCTCACAAGGTTTTGTTTTTTTTTCCCCCTGAATTCCAAAAATAAATAAGTGCTTCTTTCATAGGGTCATTGTGAGAATCAGAAGAAATATATGTCAAGTGTTGGATAAATATTAAAATGCTATATCTATATCAGCTATGATCATGAACCTTAATGGAGACAAGTTACAAAGACTTAAGTAGATATGGTTGAAGAATGGAAGCAAGAGAGAAGCTATGTATTACTTGGACCCCTGACAAAGCCCCAGGAAGCCAAGGTTCTGAATTTGACTTCCTAAAAGTTCTACTGCCCCTCTACTCTTTATAAAGGATCCTAAAGAAAAGAAAAACTATCTTTTTGTAAATTTAATCTGTTCTAACCATACAATGAACTGTAACTCCACCCAAAACAAATAATCCTGGGATCATTCTCCAACCTGATTAGATCCCCTGGGAAAGTAAAACTCTTATCTATCATCTCCAGATAATCTGATAAAGACAGCTTAGTTGATAAGGAAGTAATGGACATGAAAGATCTCTCCATCAGCTCATGCAGTGGCTCTCTCTAGGAGCACGGAGTTTATTATGTATATTTCAAGGCTCATTTTGCACAAAAGAACCCCCCCGAAACTTTGCGTTTGTGCAGAAACACAAATTATGTCATATAAAAACACAATAAAGTTACAGTTTTACAAAGAATTTTCTTACGATATGCTGGATGAGAAAAAAGTCCCAAGGTTAAAGATGAGCCTCAATTTATCTAAAAGTTATTTTGCCTGAGTTTGCCACTCCATGACCTTGGGATACCTGGAGCAGTTAGAAAGATATACCCACAGCTGCAGCTTTACTCTGCTGAGTGAAAAAAGGCTTTTAACTCATTAAGTGCTGGTTTACTAAGAACTTAAAGTTTTCCTAGAGGCTATAGCAGGGGTTGGCAACCTTTTTGGCCGTGAGAGCCATAAACGCCACATTTTTTAAAATGTAATTTCGTGAGAGCCATACAGTGCTCACAGTGCGCGCTCCTATAACAGTGCCTGAAAAAAAAAATTGACTTTATGGCTCCTGCAGAAAGAGCCATATCTGGCCCTCAAAAGAGCCAGATATGGCTGAAGAGCCATATGTTGCCGACCCCTGGGCTATAATGTTTTTCAATAAGACAAGGTATGGATCATAAAAGGGTCAAAAGAGGAGTCTCAGATTTTCATCTTTTTAAGACTGTTTCTCTTATTGGCCTCCCACATAAAACAAAAAAGAAAGATGCCACCAGGTACATGCTGAAAGAAACCACAAAATGAAAACCTCTGAAGAATGTAGCTTCCAAGTCAAAAAATGATGCAAGCAGTCAAAAAGAAAGGATTCAAGTACCAAAACACAGTCAGGATCATACAAAACCTGTTAGCTTCTTAGATAAGAGGCTGGAATATAATATATTACAAAAAGCAAAAGATAAAAGTCAAGACCTTGAGGAACTGAGTCAATTTTCCCCAGAAGGGGGGAAAAAAAAGGCCTTTAATTAAAGAGGATTTACAAGTAGTCTAATGCTGAGCTGAAACTCTGATATTCAAATATAGTAGTCAATAGAAACAAACAAATAAATTAGAGCAAATGAGAAGTCTGTTCAGTGGATAAATTTTTAAAATTTAATAGAAAAGAAGAAAAGTATCTGGGCCTAGAAGTATTAGGTTTGTTTTAATGGTCTTTTCTTAAGAAGGGAGGTGACTTCTGATTAGAGAAATGCAAATCAAAACAACTCTGAGGTACCACCTCACACCTAGCAGATTGGCCAATATGATAGTAAAGGAAAATTTTGGCAAAATTGGGACGCTACTGGTAGAGTTGTGAATTTATCCAACCATTCTGGATGGCAATTTGGAACTATGCACAAAGGGCGTTAAAAGACTGCCTGCCTTTTGATCCAGCCGTACCACTGCTGGGTTTGTACCTCAAAGAGATAATTAGGAAAAAGATGTGCACAAAAATATTTCTAGCCACACTCTTTGTGGTGGCAAGAAATTGGAAAATGAGGGGATATCCTTCGATTGGGGAAAGTAAGACTTCAAAAAAAGAAAAGAAAAAAAAGGAAGGATAAAAACCTTTGGAAAGGGACTGGGCCAGGTGAGAGAAAAAAGCAATGGAATGGAAAAGCAACTATAAACAGTGTTCAGTGCATTCCACGTTTCACTACCCTCTTCTTTGTATAGAAAGAAGCAGGGGGCAATGAAAGGAAAACATGTAAGAAGTGAGGATAAATACACAATTTTGTACTCTGAACTGTGAAACTGAATTCTGGGGATAAACATAAAACAGAAGAGAACAGAAAGCAGAATCCAACAATAAGCTGTTTATAAGAAATGCACTTGAAACAGAAAGATTAACCCAGAGTTCAAATAAAGTCCTGGATCAAAATCTATAAAGCCACAAGTGAACTAAACATGGTATGTAGCAATTGTTCTCTTACACATACAACAGTTAAAAATAAAATAAACTGGGGGCAGCTGGGTAGCTCAGTGGAGTGAGAGTCAGGCCTAGAGATAGGAGGTCCTAGGTTCAAACCCGGCCTCAGCCACTTCCCAGCTGTGTGACCCTGGGCAAGTCACTTGACCCCCATTGCCCACCCTTACCACTCTTCCACCTATGAGACAATACACCGAAGTTAAGGGTTTAAAAAAAAATAAAATAAAACAGCTAGAGGAACTATACTATGATTAAAGGCACTATGGGTATATATGTACCAAATGGTATAGCATCTAAATATTTAAAAGAAAATCTAATCAATTATTAGGGAGAAATAAGACAATAAAATTATAATGGCTGTGGATTTCAAAGCACTCCTTTTATACAGAGAACTAGAAAGAATCAAACTTTTACATGTAGAAACAGCTTACATGAGGAAATACAGCATGTCCATAGCCCAATCCAAGGGGACAATGGCAAAGCTTATTGATACAGAACTCATGCGCTTCCTAGCTAAGTATTATTAGAATGTTTTCCCAACCTTTCTCTGTAGGTGACAAATTTGTAAAATGAAATCCGGAGACTTTTCCTTACCAAGAAAGCCATCCATTCCCACATCCTCAATACAAGAATATTTCAACATATCACATTTTTTGAAATACACCAAATGGTTCTTCCCAACCACCAGTTGGGAAAGTTTTCCAAGAGTATGATACCTGAAGGGTTTGCTATCAGGATCCGTGTCTTTGAATCCCATTTCTTCCAGTTTGCAACGTCGGTACAGCTCATAGTGTCGGGTATGAGTCTGTTCTCTCAAATCCTCCATGTTTACTCGGATCAGCATCTCCCGGAGCTTTACAAAGTCACAGTGGTTTTCATTCTCAACTGGTAAGACAGGAAAACAAAAGAAGAGTTAGCAGTGTTTTCATTTAAAATTCAAAACCACCAAAAAACATTGTTAGATCAAGGCCAGCTGAAGAAAAATCTTACATCAATGTTTCAAACTCATATTTGATTATCTCCTACACAAAAACTGTTTTGATGTAGATTAGAAGAAAAGTCTGAATCAAAGGCTAGTAAGGCATTCAAACAATTGTGGGGGAAGTTCTGCAACTGTGTAATCATTCCATATTTCCTTTATCGAAACAATTGTTTTGAGTGAGAAGACTCACTCATGACCAAGCCAGGCTATATGAAAAGAGGAATTGTCACTCTTATAAAAAATAAGGTATCTGTAAAGTGCAATAAGGTGAAGCATAATAAAAGGAGGTATGTCTCTACTTGAACTCTTTTCTGGCTGCTTGCTATATTTTCTTTTTGACCTAGAAGCTCTGGATTTTAGCTATAACATTCTTGGGAGTTTCATTTTAGAGTTTCTTTTGGTCTATCTGTTTTCATATTGTCCTCTGTAAGAGATTCAAGCAGTTTTCTTTTATGATTTTTTGAAGCATAATATATAGGTCCTTTATTTGGTTATGGATTTCAGATAGTATATTAATTCTTAAATTATCTCTCCATGATCTTGTTTTGAGATCAGTTTTTTGACATGAAAAACTTAACATTTTCTTCTATTTTTAATCTTTTGACTTTCACTTACTATTTTTTGGTGTCTCCAGGAGTCATGCTAATTTTTAATAAGTATGTTACTTGAGTCAAGTTTTCTTCTTCTTGTACTAAACTTTTTATTCTCTTGTCAAGTCTTCCCAAGCACTAATTTCTTTTCTGATTCTATTTTTCTTGTTTCACTTATATAATTTTAAATCATTAAAAAAAACTGTTGCATCATTTCTTTTAGGGATTCTAATTGTTCTTGGGCAGGTGGCATTTTTCTTTGAGCCATTGCTTGTAGCTATTTTGGAGGTTTGAGTCTTATGCATCCATTGCCTCAAAATAGCTCTTTATCTGTTTTTGGCTTATTTGCTTAGTTATTCTTCTAGTGGTCTACTCTGGGCAACTAGCCTTTGCTGGGAGTCAAGTCTGTAATCCACTCCTTCAGAGTCTTCCTTGTCCATTCTCCATCCACCCAGCACTTCTAGGTGGGAGACTGCATCCATAATCTGCTCTAGTCCTAGACCACTCTGCCTGCGGCTCTGGGCTGTAAATCCTGGCTCACAGTTCCAGATCTCACACTGCTGACTTGGAGAAGCAATTAAATCCAAGAACAGCTCTCCAGAGGAGGAACACATTTGACATGAGTGAATTGAATGACTGAAATTCTGAATTTGCAATACACTTAAAATCACTAAACAACTTCATTATGTAGATCTGATAACCCAATACTTATGATCAAATGCTGTCTTCTCCAAGTGTGACGTCAATGTATGATCATGGGTTATTTATTGAACACATAATAGTCACTTTGAATTGACATAAATCCCTTGGTTACTAAATATATCAGCAAAAAGCCAATTGGTTGAATTCCCCCTGAAAAATGAGCGACAATGCACCTATCCTATTAAAATCTCCCAGTTCTATAGTGGGTATTTACTGAAACAAAGTAGAACCAGGAAAGCCCAGGTTAATAAGGACACAAGATTTGAAGAGACCACATAAGAGCTTTGAGTTTCCTGGAACCCAAAGTACTAGTCATTATAGCTCTCAGTCACTGGGTCTGTCTGCAAGAGGCTAGTTCCCTGCACTTGCTACCTCAGACTCTGAGCTATCATTATTATTTCACCATCTTGGGAAGGTAAGATTCTTTTAGATAGTCTGAACATTATATTAGGCTGGGAGTTCCCTCTAACACATATCTCAGAGAATTTAGGTAATTTCCAGTGTGTGGTGGAAGAACTTTTTCTTAATCTTAGTGCTCTGCTTCTGAGATTATGTCCAATTTATCCTATATGTAGTTGTTTCTATGTTGTCTCTGCCATTCTCTGCAAGCTACTTTATAGCGGGGATTCTCTTAACTTTGTATCCCCAGCATTTAGCATAGTGTCAGTCACATAGTTAGATTGTATTTAATAAGTGCTTGTTTTTCTTTCTCTAGAGGCTGGGTGATGTGAGTGTGAAACTCCCTACTCCCTTTTATGATTATAATAGTATTAACTTTTATGGTTATTTTTATAACACAATCATTAGTTTGAGTGAATTGTAAGCATTAGCTAAGAAAAATACAGCTTAGGGTAGTATTTAATCTTGCTGATAGGCACTTTGACCTTAAACCTTTAATCGAAAAGTTTCTATCAAACCCACCACACTCTGCTGCATGTAAACATGAGATAGGAAGTGGAGGGCTGTCTTTGGGGTAGTCAGAAGGGAGGTGGAGGGCTGCTCTTGGGTGCAAATGTCAACCATCTCACTGCTGACTCCTAGTATTAAATTATGTAATAGTTAAAATTAAATTATGAGGCTGCTAGTAGCTTTAGTAGCTTTATTACATCAAAGTAGTGATAGTAAAGAGAGGGAAATGTAGGAAAGAGGTAAAGAGTTGACTATACTATTTGCCATTTGATGGATTGAAGCTCACCACCAACAGGGGTTCCTCCAGGTTCCAATCTTCTGCCAGAAGAGCCCAAGAGAGGGAGAGCAGAGCCTTGGTCTTGCCTTATAAGCAATTTTCTCCACCCACTAGCTCTCCCATGTCTCATCTCAGGAACCAATCATAGTTCCTTAATTTGCCTGGCACCACCCAGGGAAGCAGTGCCTGTGGGATCAGTTTCCCATCTTGATGGTTTCAACTTCCTTTCTCTAAGGATTTGTCTATTCTGCACATCTCAATGGTAAACAACCTCCAGGTCACTGATTGGTGATGTCAAAACAAAGTTACATTATGGGGAGGGTAATTCCATTCACAGGGCAGCTGGGTGGCTCAGTGGATTGAGAGCCAGGCCTAGAGACTGGAGGTCCTAAGTTCAAGTCCGGCCTCGGACACTTCCAGCTGTGTGACCTTGGGAAAGTCACTTGACCCCTATCGCCCACCCTTACCACCACTCCTGGGCTAAGGACGGTCCCTAGCCCGGATGAAAAAGGAGGAGGGTTGGGCGTGGGGCTAGCAACCCCACCCTGTAAAAACTACATCTGCTAAAGAAACTGCAACCTAAAGTAGGGGCAGCTGGGCTAGCTCAGTGGATTGAGAGCCAGGCCTAGAGACGAAAAGGTCCTAGGTTCAAATCCGGGCTCAGACACTTCCCAGCTGGGTGACCCTGAGCGACCCATTGCCTACTGGTTGTGGCCCTATGCTCCTAGAATGGAGTCCCAGGATAAAAAAAAAAAAAATAAATTCCATTCACACAATTATGATAGCAAAAAACAATGAGACCCTGACTCCTAATTACCGAGGTTTGGAAAGGTCAGCCATAATAATAATTATAAAGTTACCACCCAGAGTGATTATTTTTTTACTTTCTAGCTTATTCAGTACTTGCATCAGTAAGACCTGCCCATGTGAAAAATTTTATATTCATTCTATTTTAAAATTTGACTAAAGTTTCTGTCTTTTTTATGACATTATGTCATCAGATTTCTGTGCTTAAAAAAGGGCTATCTTCTAAGGCTCTGGGTCTTTGATCTTGATCTTGACCAGAGTTTGGTTTTATTGTGAGACTGACCACCTATCAATAAACCTATCTATTATTAGTTTGGAGACTTTTTATTGATACTTATAATTAATTTTGGCCTTGTTTCCCTTATTGGTGTTTCTGCTAATAAATTTCACCACAGTGATGAAAGAAACTGAGTGAAGTAACTGAAAACCTATGTTGACTTAAGTAAATAAAAGCAATCTGATTGGCTAACTCACTGAGTGTCTTGTCTCCTCTGGAGGGCACATTCTTAGTTTTAGCCATTCTTTTTCATGTAATAGCTTGGGAGTTTATACTCAAAAAGTCAGAGATAGGAATGAAGAGAATACTCCTTGCCTCTACTACAATCTTCTGTTTGAGTTACAATTATAAGTTGCTCACTGGTCAAGGACTTTTTTTTCCTCTCTGTTTGGTACCCCTGACAGAGAGTTGGTAGTGGAGTGCTAGATTTCCTGAAGGTACTTAAATATTCATTAGTATTAAATTTGAGGATATCTAGAAAATAGAATTAGGATAGCCAAAGAATATTTTACAAGAGCTCCTGGGGATTGCTCATTCAGAAGCTACCTATTGTCTTCTTAATATGTGTTGGTAAAGTTCATTCATTTCAAGGAAAACATATTCTTTGTCAGGAAGGATTTTACTGCTCTCCACCTTCTGATTTGGCAAGGATGAGGCTGAGTTCCATTCACATGATGGCCACTTCTTCCAACCTTACAGAAACTTGGGAATGCCCTAAACATGTTATTTGTTGGAGAGAAATAACCACTGCATCCTGCCTTATTACTATGAAGTATCCCACAGTAGTGTTCCTCTACTCAAGCAGCACCTCCTTCCCAAGTGCCCACAACAGACCTTGAACCACACCCCACGGGTACTGCCTGGCCTTTGCCATCTTATTTCCAATCTTCACTTCTTCAGTACTTCCAACAACAGCAAATGGAAGATGAACCTGGGAAAAAAAAAAGAAAGAAAACTAACTTTAGAGATGAGGGCTTCCTTTGGTAGCCTTGCTGAAAAGAGATCTTTTATCCTCCAAAAATGGTCTCTGGTTTGTAGAGAACTTTAAAGATTAGCAAATTGATTTCCTTAACAGAATAGCCTAGAGCATATTGTGAGGTAGACATTACATTATCCCCATTTTGTAGATGAGGAAACTATGGTTGGAAGAGGTTAAGCAGTGACAACTGAGTTAAGCTGAGATTCCAGCTTAGATCTCTGGGTTCAGCAAAACTTTCCATTCCTGCATGCTGTCTCATCAGATGGAAAGCCAACTCCTTCTCTACAGAGCCAGCTGGAAGAGTTAAGGATGGGGAAAAGGCCCTATAGTAGACTACAATTGTATCTGGTTTTTAGAAGGTTTTATAACTGAATAGTAGATATTGTATAGCAAACATACAGAGAGCTAACACTGGAGACAAGCACCCAAAGTAACATTTCTGTGGTATCCCTTTTTCAAGACAATAAGGATTGCAACCAATAGCAGAAAAACAAATAATAAATGCAACTTTTTCAGGTCATAATGCAATGAAAATTATAATCAGTAAGGGTTCATAGAAAGGCAAATTAAAAATCAATTGGAGAAAAGTGGAGCAACTGAGGCCGAAAACGAGATGCCAGTGGCCGTGGGTCCCTATGGACAGTCCCAGCCCAGCTGCTTCGACCGGGTGAAGATGGGCTTCGTGATGGGCTGTGCCGTGGGCATGGCGGCTGGGGCGCTGTTCGGTACCTTCTCGTGCCTCAGGATCAGGATGCGGGGCCGGGAGCTGATGGGCGGAATTGGCAAAACCATGATGCAGAGCGGGGGTATCTTCGGAACATTTATGGCCATCGGAATGGGCATTCGCTGCTAACCGCGGCACCCCCATCTCTCCCTCCACCCCCGCACATCCTTGTGTAATATAATAAAGCCTTTGAGTACGTGCAAAAAAAAAAAAAATCAATTGGAGGGAGCAGCTGGGTAGCTCAGTGGAGTGAGAGTCAGGCCTAGAGACAGGAGGTCCTAGGTTCAAACCCGGCCTCAGCCACTTCCCAGCTGTGTGACCCTGGGCAAGTCACTTGACCCCCATTGCCCACCCTTACCAATCTTCCACCTATGAGACAATACACCAAAGTACAAGGGTTTAAAAAAAATCAATTGGAAATTTCAATCTAATTCTTCAAAATGGGTCAAAGAACAAATCATAGAAATGATCACTGATTTCATGAAGAGAATGACAATGAAGAGACAACAAATCAAAATTTATGAGACAGAGCCAACGTAGTACTAAGGAGAAAATTTATATCTCTGAGTGCTTATATCAACAAAATAGAGAAAAAGATTAATGAATTGGACATGAAACCAAAAAAAAAAAAACACTAGAAAAAGAACAAATTAAAAATCCCCAAATTGAAGATTAAATGGGAAATCCTAAAAATCAAAGAAATTAACAAATTTGAAAGTAAAAACTACTGAACTAATAAATAAGACTAGAGTTGGTTCTATGAAAAAAAAACAAATAAAAAAGATAGAGTATTGCTTTATTTGATTAAAAAAATGAAAGAAGATAATCAAATTAACAGTATCAAAAATGAAAAGGGTGATTTCACTTCTAATGAAGAGGAAACTAAAGCAATCATTAGAAGCTAGTCTGTCCAATTATATGATAATAAATCTGATAATCCAGGTGAAATGGATAAATATTTGCAAAAATATAAATTGCCTAGATTAACATAAGAGGAAATAAAATAATCTCATATCAGAAAAAGAAATTGAACAAGCCATCAATAAACTCCCAAGAAAAAACTCCCAGGGCCAGATGGATCTACAAGTGAATTCTATCAAACATTTAGAGAATAATCAATCCCAATGCTATACAAAATATTTGGAAAATTAAGCAAAGGAGTCCTCCCAAATTCTTTTTATGACACAAATATGGTGCTGATTAAATAAACTAGGAAGACCAAAATCAGAGAAAGAAAATTATAGACCAATTTCTCTAATGAACATTGATGCAAAAATCTTAAATAAAATACTAGCAAAGAGACTACAGCAATATATCACAAGTATATTCACTATATCTAGGTGACATTTATACCAAGAATGCAAAGCTGGCTTAATATTAAGAAAACTATCAGTCTAATTGACCATATCAATAAACAAACTAGCAGAAATCACATGATTATGTCAATAGATACAGAAAAAGCCTTTGACAAAATACAACACCCATTCCTATTAAAAACACTAGAAACGCTTTTTTTTATGGTTTTTTCTTAAAAAGCTGGAGGCAAACTTCCGGGTTAAGATGGCGGCAGAGTAAGAAGCAGCTCTTAACCTCTCCTGACCAAAACACACAAAACTCCTCAAGGGGACATAAAAACCCCCACAACAGGGCACAGCGTGGAAGGTACGTGGAATCGAGACATTTCCAGGCTAAAAAGGGCTCTCACTCACTCAATCGCGAGCTGAGCAACCGCCCCACTCCCACCCCCTCCACACTCACCTATAGCTCCGAACCCAGCTAAAAAGAAATAGAGCAAGTTTGGGGCACCCATCGAGTCATCGGCAGCTCCGGGACCTGTTCCTGAGAGCAGCAAGACTTAGGACCCCATTAAGTCAAGAACTCACGCGAAATCTGAGCGCGCGGGAGCTGAGAGTGGACGCTGGGCGCAGAGTGCCCGCTGAGCAGAGGCGTGGGTGGAGGCAAACACAGCCAGGAACTAAAGCCTAAGTGGGGAACCAGTGCAGACGGGTATACGACTGTGGAAGTAGCTCCCTGAGACTTGTAAAGGAACCTCCTGCAGAGGATCAAGCAAGGGAATCCACCAGGGGGCTTGACCTTGGAAAAAACTAGAACTCAGACCTCAGGAGCCAATAGATCTCAGACAGACACTGAGAGCGAGGATAAACCTGAGAAGCTGCTGGGCTAATGATGGCTAATCAGTTACAGGAAATTCAGAAGAGAAAGAATAATAACAAAAAAAAGAAGTCTTTAACACTCGACAGCTTCTACACAGAGAAAATCCAGACAACCGAGCAAACAGAGGAGGAGAACAAACAACCATCCAGACCCTCCCCAAATAAGGAAAACTCCTCACAAGCTATGGAAGAGTTCAAATCTGAGATTCTGAGGAAAATGGAAGAGATCTGGCAAGAAAATAACAGCTTAAAAGGTAGAATCTTGCAACTGGAAAGCGAGGCTCAGAAACCAAATGAACTGATAAGCAAATTGAACACAAGAAATGACCAGATTGAAAAGGAATACCAGAAGATTATGGCCGAAAACAAGAAGATTATGGCCGAAAACCAAAAGATTATGGCCGATTACCAGAAGATTATGGCCGAAAACCAAAAGATTATAGCCGAAAATCAATCCCTAAAGGCTAGAATTGAGCAAGTAGAAACTAATGATCTCTCAAGACAACAAGAACAAATAAAACAAAGCCAAAAGACTGAAAAAATAGAAGGAAACATGAAATATCTCAATGAGAGAGTGACAGACCAAGAAAACCGGTCTAGAAGAGACAATTTGAGAATAATTGGTCTTCCAGAAAAACCAGAAATTAATAAAAACCTGGACTCTATACTAACAGAAATAATTCAGCAAAATTGCCCTGAAGTCCTACAACAAGAGGGCAATATAGACATTGAAAGGATTCATAGAACACCTGCGGCATTCGATCAAGAAAGGAAAACACCAAGAAATATCATTGCAAAATTCAAGAGTTTCCAAGCAAAAGAAAAAATCTTACAAGAAGCCAGAAAGAAACAATTCAAATATCAAGGAGCAACAATCAGGATCACACAGGATCTGGCAGCCTCAACACTAAAAGACCTCAAGGCGTGGAATACAATATTCAGAAAGGCAAGAGAGCTGGGCCTGCAACCACGGATCAACTACCCATCAAAATTGACTATATATTTCCAAGGGAAAGTATGGGCATTCAACAAAATTGAAGAATTCCAGGTATTTGCACAGCAAAGACCGGGGCTAAATGGAAAGTTTGATATCCAACCACAAAAATCGAGAGAAACCTGAAAAGGTAAATAAGATACAGAGGGGAAAGAAAGAAAACTTATAATTTTTAAATTTGCCTTTTTAAGGGCCTCAGTGAGATCTAATTATCTGTATTCCTTTGTAGAGAAATGTTATGTTTAATTCTCTGTAGTGAACTCTATTCACTATTATAATATTCACTATTATAGTAATCAGAAGAATAATTAACAGGGTGAGGGTGGAACACTAAATAATCTAAGATGGCATGGGGGATGGGAAAGAGGGGGAGAATAGCATGGGACACCAAGAGAAACTTGAGTGAATAAGAAAATAGAATATTCCATTACACACAAAGAGGGCATGGGAGAGAGAGGGGACAAATACTATTA
>NC_058135.1:34663344-34714068 GCF_016433145.1 Gracilinanus agilis | reverse complement strand
GGGGGGTTGAAGGGGAAAGGTGGAGCATGAATCATGTAACCATGTTAAAAATGAATATTAATAAATGTTAAAAAAAAAAACCACTAGAAAGCATAGAAATAAAAAAACCTTTCCTTAAAACAATAAGTAGTGTTTATTTAAGACAGTATCATTTGCAATAGGGATAAGTTAGAAGCCTTCCCAGTAAGATCAGGAATGGAGCAAGGATGCCCATTATCACTATTATTTAATATTACACTAGAAATGCTAGCTTGAACAATTAGAGAAGAAAAAGAAATTGGAGGAATTAAAGCAGGCAATAAGGAATTATCACTCTTTGTGACTTTTGTGATATGATGGTATATTTAGAGAATCCTAGAAAATCAACTAAAAAAACTAGTTGAAATAATAACTTTAGCAAAGTAACAAAATAACTCACATACATAATCATTTCTATATATTTCCAACAAAGCTCAGCAGTGTTAGAAAGAGAAACTCTAAAATCACTCTAGACAACACAATTACAAAACACTTTTCACACAAATAAAGTTAAATTTAAACAATGGAAAAACATTAAGTGCTCAAGGGTAGGCCAAGCTAATATAGTAAAAATGACAATTCTACTTAAATTAATTTACTTATTCAGTGCCATTCTAATCAAACTAGAAAAATAACAACAAAATTCATCTGGAAGAACAAAAGGTCAAGAATATCAAGGGAACGAATGGAAAAAAAAAAGGGAAGGATGGTGGCTTAGTGGTACCAGATCTTAAAGTGGACTAATAAGCAGTAATTATCAAAATAGTCTGATACTGGCTAAGAAATAGAAGGGTGGATCAATGGATTAGATTAGGGGTAAATGACCTCAGCAATTTAGTGTTTGATAAACCCAAAGATCCAAGCTTTTGGAATAAGGACTCACTCTTTGGCAAAAACTGCTGGGGAAATTGGGAAATAGTATGTCAAAAATTAGTTTTGGAATATCTCACTCCTCTACCTGTGATGGAGAACCTATGGCATGTGTGCCAAAGATTGTACACAGAGACCTCTCTGTGTGCAAGCCTATGTCCCAGGAAGAGCTCCCCCTCTCCACTAAGCCTCCCCACTCCCCACCCTTCTGCACTTACTCCCTCCCCTGAGTGGAGCTCTCAGGCCACTCTCTTCCCTTTATCCCTCCCCTGTCTGGGACTAGGGGTTGCAGGGTGGGCAGAAGAGGGGATCTCCTTTACTGTCACTGGCCCGCCCCCCCCTTAAAGATCTCTATTTGGGGGGGCAACCCCACTCCCAAAGGCTAACTGTGCTCCCTCTGCCCTCTGCTCCCACCCCTATGTGGCAGTTGGGGCTGGATTCTGGGGTGGGTGCAGCAGGAAGTGGGGCACTCTTAAATCTTTGAGTTGTCTCCCCTCCCAGCCTTCTTCCACCTTTCCTGTCTGAGATCCAGCTCAGCCCCCAGTTTGGTGGGCTGGGAGCCTGGACCCCAACCCCTGAACACAGGGGGGTGGGGCACCTGGCCTCTGGGTCACCTCCCACCCCTCAGCTTTCCTCTCCTTCCATCCCACCCCCACTTCCCCAAACGCAGTCTGTGAATTGTAACAGAATATAGGTGTCATAATAAATGTTGAAAGGAATACTTTCCAAAAAAAGGGTGGGGGTGGTTTCAGAGAAACAGACAAGTATAACTAACCAAGGCAGAGGGAAATGAATAGAACTGGGAGAACAGAACCTGGGAGAATACAATATTGTAATGAAAACCAACTGAAAGATTCAAGATCTCTAATCAATGCAGTGATCAATAATGACTGCTTGTTCCCTACTTCCTGGCAGAGGTGACAGAACCAAGTAGCAGAGTAAAAATATGGATGATGTGTGGATGGGTTTTGCATGATGAGGTTTATTTGACACAAAGCATTTTTTGTTTTTTAAATTTAAAGGTGACATTTTTAATTGGGTGAGGAAATGAGTGATAGTGATAAAACATTTAAAAAAACAGAAGAGAAGAGAGATAGGTTCAGAGGAGGTTACAAACCAACAGGATAGCTCTGAAACTTAATATGAATTTATTATACGCTTTTTTAGAAAGAGGCAAGCTGATTATAGTAGAGACTTTCAGTTTAATATGCAATCACACTCTTTGTATGAGAATGTGCTTATGTTAACTACAAAATAACAAAAAATTAAAAATCATTAAAGATAAATATATTCTATTCACCACTTTTTTCTTTTTAATTTGAGCAGTGGGGGAGGAAGAGTCTTAAAAACTAAGAAAAAAATTAGTAGCCCTAAAGCTACTGAGACATTTAAAAGATTCAGGAAATAAATAACAGCAAATGCCATCTTTAAAACAACCTCCCTCTCAAAAGGAAACTTGGCTAATCTCTCTCTCAAGACATATTAGTTTCATTTAGCATTTTCATTACCTGACATTGCTTTCCAAAGAACTTGTATGCCTAAATTTCAACCTTCCCAGAGTAAGCTATATTTAGCTTTTATTTAGGACAAATCACAGGAACCTAAATTATAGGAACCAAGTAGAGCAAACTTTCTTGCATATTCCAAATGGAATCTTTTTTTCTAAAGAACAACCCAATCTTTTAGAGCTACTTCTGTTAAGCAGTTGTGCTGGGATACCTGAGGAGACATCTTACCTCCCTCCCAATCTTCCACCATTTTGTCTAGAATATGGTACTAACAGAAACAGGCCCTAAGGAAATCAGTGCTCCAAGATTGCTTTTCCCCATTATACGGGTTCTTATCACAAGATCCTTCCAGGAGGGAATGTTTTTGCTAAGGATCAAAATCAACTTGGGGAAACTGAGGACCATGGTTTTATATTCTATAGTAGGATGGGGACCACAAAAGGGTCAAAACCTTACTGATATTTGGTTTCTCAAATCTTCAAAAAAAAAATTAATCTTTTTTGTTAAGGAGATCACACTGGAATAAAAGTTGACTGAATGTGACAAAGGGAAGCAATAAGTGATTCAGGTGCCAAATGGAAATAAAGAGACTCATAAATGGGGACACATGTCTGTGTAGCTGACATGTTTTCAAGGATCTGAATGGATTCTTAGTATAAAGCAAAAGGCATATCTTTAAATGCTTACAACACAAGAAAGGGAAGGTGGAGAAAGGGTGGAAGAAAGGAGGAAAAGGAAAGGAACAATCTAAGACTGAGAGAGGCAGATAAACAACTATTCACTCATTTCCTTTCAATCTTTCAATCAACATGCACTTAGGATTCCTTTGCAATGTGCTGGGCACAATGTTAAGTATGAAGGTATAAAGAAAAAGCAAAAACAAGAGATTGGATTCCCTCAAGGGGCTCAAAGTAGTGCAGAGACAACCTGGAGGCTAATCAACAAGATTGCCAAGTGGGATGATGAGGAAGAGAAGAGGGTCCACAGTTAGTGAATATAACCTAGAAGAAGATCTAGCAAAGAAGATGGGGAGAAGAAGCAGTCAAACAGGTAGGACCTGTCATCAATATAAGGTTGTACTTGAGAGTTTTATTTTTTCCAAATAAGTCATGACCATCACAAAACATTCAAGATGGAAGGACTTCAGGTTATCTAACTCTCTCATTTTACATGTGAGGAAACTGAGACATTACCTAAGTGGCTTGCTCAAGATCACAGAGCAAGTTTGTTTCAGCATAGGGCATAGAAATCAGTTCTGACCGGACATTTGGTACTCTGTTTGCTCTCTGCTTCTCAGGATACTCACTGATGCAAACATTCATTGTCTTAGGCCAACTTACACTCATTGTTGCGTTAATCTCTGCCACTGTCTCTTCATCTGTAGGGAACTGGTATATCTGAACACCATTACTGACAAGTTCGCTCATAATTTTACTCTTGAATCTGTGCAGTTCATTTTTGGCAATGGTGTCTGCTTTTGCTATGATGGGGATGATGTTCACCTACAATTTAAAAGAAAAGTTCATTTTAGATCATAACAAGCTTAGGAAGATATAGGAAACAAGGGACGAGACAAATTAAAGAAAAGTGACCCCCAAACAAAAGACATCCTAAAAAAATGCCAAGTAAATATTGGATTGTCTCCTGAAATTCAAATTAATAAAATATCTGATCTTTTATTCCCAGACCTCTTCTTCCCTCCTTCCTTCAAGAGCAGGGTTGTCACACTGGCTTGAGAGAACTAGTGTGATACATTTAGATGGCTTGCCATTTCTTCCCTGGTCCAAGTCATTTTCCCCCCAAAGGCTAGAAAGGAAATGGTGTCATTCAGTCAATGACAATTATAACACAGGAAAGAAATGACCCACTCTTTAGACGTGTGTTGGCAAATGAGCTCTCTGCCCCACTTTCTAATGATGGCCATCTGTTTTTGGGTATGTCTGTAGTGTGAAGTGAGAAGTATAGCAGCATTGTAGGGGTGCAGTCTATATTTTTAAGAGAACAAACTCACTAGAGACTGAGCAACTGATTCACTTTTCTGATTGCCTAAAAATGCTAAAAAAGCCAAACAAGCACTCATCAGAATAAAAATAGTTTTAGCAACTTGAATATTTTCTTGACATAAGAGAATTGGGGAAAATGAGGGAAGCAGAAACATCAAACAATATACATGACTCCAATGATGTAAATGGAAAAAAATATAAGATGCCTCAGAAACTAAAGAATGCAATCAGAATAATCAAGGAGAAAATGCAACTCTTTTCTTCCTTCCTTCCTTCCCTTTTTTTTTTTTTAAGATTGAGGAACTATGGTTATGGACCACTGTACTTTCTATCAGATCCAAATAATATGTTGGTTAGCTCTGTTTAACTGCCTTCCCATTCCTTTTTTCTTTATTTAGTTCTTTGTTAAAAAATCTGGGGAGCAGAGGAGATAAGAATATATTTGGATATCAAGATGATATAAAAACAAAAGAAATCAATGAATTAAAAAGAAAGTCACACTATACTGTCCAAAACAAAACAAAGACAATTCTTTTGAGTTTCACAAAATCTCATTCAGAATTTGACATATGCGGCAAAGAGATGCTAGAAGAAAGACGTTTGTCTATATTATTCCTGTATACTTCCTGAATTCCTGAAACACTGAGTTGCTGTATTCTGACTATTGACAACAAACCTATAGATTTGTAATATTCATTCTCCAAGATTAATGGTGCATTTTCTTTCACCTTCTTTGGGAAAAGACCCAAACTGGGATCTGTTAATGACACTTAGCAATTCATCTTTGTTACAGTTCTAGTATAAGGTCAATCAGAGGACAGGAACATTATGAGGACGAAAAAGATTTTTTAAAAAGGTGACTGGTTTTATCCATTTGATTCTCTTTTTCTCCTTGGGGAAACATTGTATCACAATGGATCTGGATTGGAGGTGAGCAGATTTGAATTTGAATCCCAAATTTGCATGTATTCTTGGGTAAGTAGCTTAATCTTTTGTGATTTCAGTTTCCTCATCTATAAAAATAAGGCAGAGGGTGTCCTCTTAAGGACCTTTCCAGCTCAAAATCTATGATCCCTTAAGAAGTACTATTTCCAAGCAAGCTACTGATCAATTGCACCAGAGGCAGACAGGCTTCTTTATAAATATACATACATATATTTATACATACCGTGTTTCTTCTATTACATGTTAATTTTTATAGCAATATAATATAAATAATATACTGTTATATTACATTGTAACAACATTATATTGTATTACATTATAATGGCATAAATGCCATAATTTATAGCATGTTATTAATTATATTATGTTAATGTGCTAATAATAAAAATAATAAAACCATCTTTAATTTTTCATAAGCTAATCACTCACCCTTCTCCTTGGACATGGCACAGGAAGAAGGAAAAAAAGGCATCCACAGCTCTGCAGCAAGAACCTAAAGTCAGAATGCTGAGCAAGAATATTCTAAGAGGATCACTTTGGTGCCACTCACCAAAGGGAAGAGAGTTAAGTGAATGATCTATTGAACTTTATTAGATTAGATAGTTAATCTAAATAATTCAGATTAAAGCCTTCTCTTTCTCCTCAAAGCTGAAGGCTGAAGAAAAAAGGATTATTGACTAGTGTGTCCCTTCACTTTATACCTAAAGAAATTATTGTCCCAAGGGGTTCAGTGGCAGCCCCAAGATCACACAGTGAGTGGACCTGGGATCTGAACCATGGTCCTATGAATTGAAATCAGGGTTCTTTCCACACAAACCTACAAATTCCAGAAAGTCAGGATGCTTCTTTTCTCAACTTTGCAATATAGAATTATTTTTGTTGTCACTGTTATTGTTTTGAGGGGATAGGAAGCTTGTGGAATGGGGGGTGAAGCTGAGCCCCCCAAAAGCCAAACCCTAGTTTGTCTGATTATTTGCCATGTTTGTTAATCAATTTCATTCTTCTGGTTTCAAAATACTTCTGTGGGGAAATAGGCAGAGTTGTGCTGATGATGTACAATTACAATTGTCCCTGTGTTGTGTAGATGAGACTTTGGTAGATTGTGCTTTGAGTAATAAGTTCTCTATCCCTACTCTACAGAGCTTTCTACTCTGATTTCAAGCACCCACACAATATGAAGCTATAAGAAATACAAAGCTTAGGTTCTGCCAGCCTAAGCCTTCATGGCAGTAGAATTAAACTTTAGTTTCAAATTTTACTAAAAGTGAGTCAAACTCTCCCAAAAGTTAAGAACTATTGAAGCCAAGTTGATTCTTTCAAGCCAACAGAAAATCCTTTGACTTAATTCACTGGGGAAATCCAAGGAGCTCTACTCTGATTTTAGCACCTTTTTAAGGTCAGCTCATAGATAAGAAGCCATCTTAGCATGTTGATCTCCAGAGTATTATCACTTTCCTATGGTTTCCTAACTAAAGTCACTGGATCTGGATCTGAAAGGCCCTTTAGAGATCAACTAGTCCAACCCACCTCATTTTCTTTCTTTTCTTTTTTTCAGTGCTTACTTTATGTCTTAGTAGCAGTTGATTCTAAGATAGAAGAGCAGCAATTGGGGTGAAGTGACTTGCCCAGGGTCACATAGTCAGGAAGTGCCTGAGACCAGATAAGAACCCAGGTCCTCCTGTTTCCAGATTTGGCACTCTAGACCCTTCCCCAAAGGCCCTCAAGATGAACAATTTGAGATAATTGTGTAGCAAAACCAGGATTTGAACCCAGCCCTCTAATTCCAAATCCAACACTCTTTCCATCTTGACTAGGAAATGGCCCTGGGTTTTTTAAGGCTATCCCAACAGACTACAAATAAAGGCTATAAGTTAAAGTATGAACCTGATCATAGTTCTGTCATCATGAAACTTATAGATAATAGTACACGGTTAATTTCTTCAGCTACAAGCCACAGTAATCCATGAAAACCACTGATTTACATAAGGCATAAAAAGGTAGCTTTCTGCAGTGGTGAAGAAGTCCCTGTACCACCTTCCCATGTAGCCTCCCTTCCAAATGAGTAGATACAGTATTAGATAAGAAACCATTTTTTTTAATCTAGTTTTGCCTAAACCTTGAATTAACATAAGGCCACACACACATACACCCTCTTTAAAGATTTAAAAAACAACTAAATCTGTCATTTCAAATACCTGATTTTAATTTTTCTAGTTGCCCAAATTTCTATGTGTATTTCTTATATCTTTGTCCTCAAATTTATCAAAGTCAAAATCAGATGGCTCTCTACTGATAAAAACAATACCGTTATAGTGCCTGGTATTAAAACCAACAATACAAATTTTATGATAAAATCTTGAAGGAGTTTTGAAGGATTCTTCTCAGATACCAAAAAAACAAATTACCTTGAAGGAACAGATGGGATGGGGAGAAATGACCTACAAAGAAGTGCTAGGTTCCTACCTTACTGTCCAGTTTCTTCATGGTGACAAGATCAAGGGACTTCAGAGAGTGTCCAGTGGGGGCAATGAAGTAAAGGCAAGCATGGATCCTAGTGTCATGGTAATTAAACAGCGAACGCTTGATTTTCAATTCCTCTTGCAGGTAGGCTTCAAATTGGGCATCAATATATTCTACTATTGGTTTATAGCTATAAGAAGAAGAACAACAAAAAATAACAACTCACATTTCTATAGAACTTTAAGATTCTATTTTTACTTCAAACTAACTTATTTACTTTAACTATAATCCATCTTTATTCTATTCACCTAAGAAGAATTTTCTCTCACCTAGCATCCCTATTATAATTGTTTTTCTCTCAAATACATTCCCAAACCTGAAAGCCAAAGGATAACCATTTTATAGTTCTTGTACTCTTTCTTCCACAATCTGACAGCTCTGCCAATCCTGAATAAGCAGGGCAGATGATGAAAACTGATCTAATCCCACCAAGCCACATTGTTATTTCCAGCAGACTGCTCTCCCTTGGCATGCACTCTGCTTTCCCACTGCTTCTCTACCACAATTATCTGATATAGCTTAAGAGAACAAAAATGGGTTTAAATATAAGTCCAAGAAAAAGAAAAATCTGTGCCTTTTCTCCCCTCAGAACATCACATTTTAAATCTTATGTTGTCATTTTTGGATGTTGTTACAATCTGTTTGGGAGTATCAGTATTATATAATACAAACTATGAAAAGCTGACTACAACCACAATTATGATGACAGTGCTACTACCAGGAATAATACTGCAAATGTTAAATGATCCAGATTCCTTCCAGGGACTGAGCTAGTCCTTACTCTTAAGGCCAAAGGGAAGTATATCAACTCATTTAAGGGTAACTACTCATAAAAATATCATAACAAATGCACCAGTGGTTATTTGCACTTGTGGGCCAGGTAAGAAGATTTAAGATTTAAGAAGATTTCCCTAAATCTTTTTAAAAAAATTCTTACCAAGTATCAGTTCCAAGGCAGAAGAGATGTAAGGGCTCAGCAATGGGGATTAAGTGACTTGCCCATGGTCTGAGGCCAGATTGGAATGCAGGACGACCCAGCTCCAAGGGCCAGATTGGGAAATAGGAGGTCTTGTGTTCCAATCTGGACTTAAGATGCTGTAATGCTGTGTAAATCTGGGCAAGTAACTTAATCCCTATTGCCTAGTCCACATCACTCTTCTAAAAGGTAAGAATTAAAAAAAAAAATACAAAAAGGGCAGCTGGGTAGCTCAGTGGATTGAGAGTCAGGCCTAGAGACAAGAGGTCCTAGGTTCAAATCCAGCCTCAGACACTTCCCAGCTGTGTGACCCTGGGCAAGTCACTTGACCCCCATTGCCCACCCTTACCACTCTTCCACCAAAAAGCCAATACACAGAAGGTAAGTGTGGGAAGCCAATAAGAGAATAGATAAAAATCTGAGACTCCTCTTTTGACCCCTTTTGTGATCCTTGTGATTTCTTTTTTTTTTAAACATTTATTAATATTCAGTTTTTAGAAAAGTTAACATGGTTACATGATTCATGCTCCTACTTTCCCCTTCACCCCTCGCCCTCCCCCCACACCTAGCCGATGCCCATTTCCGCTGGTTTTAACATGTGTCATTGATCAAGACCTATTTCCAAATTGTTGATCATTGCATTGGTGTGGTAGTTTTGAATCAAAATCCCTAATCATGTCCACCTCAACCCATGAGTTCAAGCAGCTGTTTTTCTTCTGTGTTTCCACTCCTGCAGTTCTTCCTCTGAATGTGGGTAGTGTTCTTTTCCATAAATCCCTCAGAATTGTCCTGGGTCATTGCATTGCTGCTAGTACAGAAGTCCATTACATTCTATTTTACCACAGTGTATTGGTCTCTATGTACAATGTTCTTCTGGCTCTGCTCCTTTTACTCTGCATCAATTCCTGGAGGTCTTTCCAGTTCACATGGAATTCCTCCCGTTTATTATTCCTTTGAGCACAATAGTATTCCATCACCAGCATATACCACAATTTGTTCAGCCATTCCCCAATCGAGGGGCATCCCCTCATTTTCCAATTTTTTGCCTCCACAAAGAACACAGCTATGAATATTTTTGTACAAGTCTTTTTCCTTATGATCTCATTGGGGTATAAACCAAGCAGTGCAAAGGCTGGATCAAAGGGCAGGCATTCTTTTATAGCCCTTTGAGCATAGCTCCAAATTGCCAGCCAGAATGGTTGGATCAGTTCACAACTCCACCAGCAATGCATTAATGTCCCAATTTTGCCACATCCCCTCCAGCATTCATTACTCTCCCCTTCTTTCATTTTAGCCAATCTGCTAGGTGTGAGGTGATACCTCAGAGTTGTTTTGATTTGCATTTCTCTAATTATTAGAGATTTGGAACACTTTCTCATGTGCTTATTGATACTTTTGATTTCTTTACCTGAGAATTGCCTATTCATGTCTCTTGCCCATTTATCAATTGGGGAATGACTTGATTTTTTATACAATTGATTTAACTCCTTATATATTTGAGTAATTAGACCCCTGTCAGAGTTTTTTGTTATAAAGATTTTTTCCCAATTTGTTGTTTCCCTTCTGATTTTGGCTGCATTGTTTTTGTTTGTACAAAAGCTTTTTAGATTAACATGATCAAAACCATTTAATTTACATTTTGTAATTTTCTCTAACTCTTGCTTGGTTTTAAAATCTTTCCTTTCCCAGAGATCTGATAGTTATACTATTTTGTGTTCACTTAGCTTATTTATAGTTTCCCTCTTTATATTGAGGGCATTTATCCATTCTGAATTTATTTTGGTGTAGGGTGTGAGATGTCGATCTAAACCTAATCTCTTCCATATTCTTTTCCAAATTTCCCAGGATTTTTTGTCAAATAGTGGATTCATGTCCCAAAAGTTGGGCTCTTTGGGTTTATGATACACTGTCTTGCTGATGTCACTTACCCCACCCCCTCCAGTATACTCCACTGATCCTCCCTTCTGTCTCTTAGCTAGTACCATATTGTTTTGATGACCGCTGCTTTATAGTACAGTTTAATATCTGGTACTGCTAGGCCCCCTTCCTTCACATTTTTTTTTCATCATTTCCCTTGATATTCTTGACCTTTTGTTCATCCAAATGAAATTTGTTATAGTTTTTCTTAATTCAGTAAAAAATTTTTGGTAGTTTAATAGGTATGGCGCTAAATAGGTAAATTAATTTGGGTAAAATGGTCATTTTTATTATGTTAGCTCATCCTACCCATGAGCAATCAATGTTTTTCCAGTTGTTTAGATCTAGTTTTATTTGTTTGGATTCCCAAGTATTTTATATTGTCTAGGGTGATTTTAAATGGTGTTTCTCTTTCTACCTTTTGCTGCTGTGATGTGTTGGAAATATATAGAAATGCTGACAATTTATGTGCATTTATTTTGTATCCTGCCACTTTGCTAAAGTTGTTGATTATTTCTACTAGCTTCTTAGTTGATTCTCTAGGATTTTTTAAGTAGACCATCATATCATCTGCAAAGACTGATAGTTTAGTTTCCTCATTGCCTATTTTGATACCTTCAATTTCTTTTTCTTCTCTAATTGCAACTGCTGGTGTTTCTAGTACTATGTTGAATAATAGAGGTGATAATGGGCATCCTTGTTTCACTCCTGATCTTATTGGGAAGGCTTTTAATTTATCCCCATTGCAAATGATGCTTGTTGATGGTTTTAGGTATATACTGTTTATTATTTTTAGGAAAGGTCCTTCTATTCCTATACTTCCAGGGTTTTCAATAGGAATGGGTGCTGTATTTTGTCAAAGGCTTTTTCAGCATCTATTGAGATAATCATGTGATTTTTGTTTGTTAGCTTGTTGATATGGTCAATTATGTGGATGGTTTTCCTAATGTTGAACTATCCTTGCATTCCTGGTATAAATCCCACCTGATCATGGTGGATGATCCTCTTGATTACTTGCTGGAGTCTCTTTGCTAGTATTCTGTTTAAGATTTTTGCATCTATGTTCATTAGGGAGATTGGTCTATAGTTTTCTTTCTCTGTTTTCGATCTCCCTGGCTTTGAAATCAGTACCATATTTGTGTCATAAAAGGTATTTGGTAGGACTCCTTCTTTGCTTATCATATCAAATAATTTGTATAGTATTGGGATTAGTTGCTCTTTGAATGTCTGATAGAATTCACTTGGGAATCCATCAGGTCAAGGTGATTTTTTCTTAGGGAGTTCTTTGATGGCTTGTTCAATTTCTTTTTCTGATATGGGATTATTTAGGTATTCTATTTCTTCTGCTGTTAATCTAGGCAATTTGTATTTTTGTAAATATTCATCTATATCTCCTAGATTGATATATTTATTGCCATATAATTGGGCAAAATGGTTTTTAATGATTGCCTTAATTTCCCCTTCATTAGAGGTGAGGTCTCCCTTTTCATCTTTGATACTGTCAATTAGATTTTCTTCTTTCCTTTTTTTTATTAGATTGACCAGTACTTTGTCTAGTTTATCTGTTTTTTCAAAATACCAGCTTCTAGTCTTATTTATTAAATCCATAGTTCTTTTACTTTGATTTTATTAATTTCTCCCTTAATTTTTAGTATTTCTAATTTAGTTTTCATCTGGGGATTTTTAATTTGCTCACTTTCTAATTTTTTGAGTTGCATACCCAATTCATTAATCTCTGTCCTCCCTAATTTGTTAATATATGCACTCAAGGATATAAATTTCCCCCTGAGTACTGCCTTGGCTGCATCCCACAGAGTTTGGTAAGATATCTCATCATTGTCATTCTCTTCAATGAAATTGTTGATTGTTTCTATGATTTCTTCTTTGACTAATTGGTTCTGGAGAATCATATTTTTTAATTTCCTATTAGTTTTTGATTTGCCTGTCCAGGTGCCCTTACTAATTATTATTTTTATTACATTATGATCTGAGAAGGTTACATTTATTATTTCTGCTCTTTTGCATTTGTTTGCAATGTTTCTATGCCCTATTACATGGCCAATCTTTGTGAATGTACCATGTGCAGCTTAAAAGAAGGTGTATTCCTTTTTGTCCCTATTTATTTTTCTCCACATATCTATTAAATCTAATTTTCTAGGACTTCATTCACCTCTCTTACCTCTTTCTTATTTATTTTTTGGTTTGATTTATCTAGATCTGAAAGAGGAATATTTAGATCTCTTACTAGTATGATTTTACTGTCTATTTCCTTCTTGAGCTCTGCCAGTTTCTCCTTTATGAATTTGGATGCTATGCCACTTGGTGCATACATATTGAGCACTGTTATTTCCTCATTGTCTATACTGCCTTTAATCAGGATGTAATGACCTTCCCTGTCTTTTTAAATCATATCTATTTTTACTTTGGCTTTGTCAGAAATCATAATCGCTACTCAGGCCTTCTTTTTCTCATTTGACGCCCAAAAGATTTTGCTCAAGCCCTTTACCTTAAACATGTGTATGTCCACCCTCATCATATATGTTTCTTGTAGACAACATATGGTAGGATTTTGGTTTCTAATCCACTCTGCTATTTGCTGCCATTTTATGGACGAGTCCATCCCCTTAACATTCAGAGTTATAATTATCAGTTGTGTATTCGCCAACATTTTGGTATCCTCTCCTAGTTCTACCCCTTCTTCTTAAACTATTTCCTTTTAAACCAGTGGTTTGCTTTAAGTCAGTAACCCTTGTCTCCTTCCTTGATTAACTTCCCTTTCTATCCCCTCCCTTATTATTCCCCTCTTTTGTATTTTTAAGGCCCAATTAATTCCCTCCCCCTTCTTCTCCCCTCCCTTTTTTGACTTCCCTACTCCCCTGATCCCCTTGGTTTATCCCTTCTGACTTTCTCAGTAGGGTTAGATAGAGTTTTATATCCCAATGGATAATATAGCTACTCTTCCCTCTAAGGGTTAATTACACTTAGAGTAAGTTTAAATATTACCTCTTAATGCTCTCTTCCTCTCCTTCTTATAATAGTATTCAGCCCTTCCCCTTCCCATGCCCTCTTCATGTGTAATAGATTATCCTATTTTTCTTATTCATTCAAGTTTCTCTTGGTGTCCTCTACTATTCACCCCCCTCTTTCTCACCCCCATATCATCTTAGACCATTTAGTATTCCAACCTCTCCCTATGTATAATTCTTCTGATTACTATAATAGTGAATAAAGTTCACTACAGAGAATTATACATAACATTTCTCCACATAGGAATACAAATAATTAGATCTTATTGAAGCCCTTAAAGAGGCAAATTTAAAAAATACGAGTTTTCTTTCTTTCCTCTCTGTTTCTTAGTTACCTTTTTATGTTTCTCTTGATTTTTGTGGTTGTATATCGAACTTTCCATTTAGTCCTCGTCTTTTCTGTGCAAATACTTGGAAATCTTCTATCTTGTTGAATGCCCAAACTTTCCCCTGGAAGTATATAGTTAGTTTTCTTTTTCTTTTTTTTTTTTTTTTAATTTTAAACCCTTAACTTCTGTGTATTGACTTATAGGTGGAAGAGTGGTAAGGGTAGGCAATGGGGGTCAAGTGACTTGCCCAGGGTCACACAGCTGGGAAGTGTCTGAGGCTAGATTTGAACCCAGGACCTCCCGTCTCTAGGCTTGGCTCTCAATCCACTGAGCTACCCAGCTGCCCCCTATAGTTAGTTTTGATGGGTAGGTGATCTGTTGTTGTAGACCCAGTTCTCTTGCCTTTCTGCATATCATATTCCAAGCCTTGCGGTCTTTTAGTGTGGAGGCTGCCAGATCCTGTGTGATCCTGATTGGTGCTCCTTGATATTTGAATTGTCTCTTTCTGGCTTCTTGTAAAATTTTTTCTTTTACTTGGAAGCTCTTGAATTCGGCTATTATATTCCTGGGGGTTGTCTTTTCAGGGTCTAGTGTAGAGGGTGATCTATGGATCCTTTCAATGTCTACATAGCCCTCTTGTTGTAGAACATCAGGGCAATTTTGCTGAATAATTTCTTTTAGTATGGAGTCCAAATTTCTATTAATTTCTGCTTTTTCAGGAAGACCAATGATTCTCAAATTGTCTCTTCTAGCCTTGTTTTCTTGATCTATCAATTTCTCATTGAGATATTTCATGTTTCCTTCTATTTTATCAGTCTTTTTACTTTATTTGTTCTTGCTGTCTTGAGAGATCATTAGCTTCTAATTGCTCAATTCTACCCTTTAGGGACTGGTTTTTGGTTATAATCTTTTGGTTTTGGGCTATAATCTTTTGATTTCCCTTTTCAATCTGGTCATTTCTGGTCTTCAATTGACTTGCCTCACTTTCCAATTGTGAAATTCTGCCTTTTAAACTGTTATTTTCTTGCCAGATCTCTTCCATCTTTCTCATTATCTCAGATTTGAACTCTTCAATAGCTTATGACCAGTTTTCATTATTTTGGGAAGGTTTGGATGTGATTAGTTGTTTATTCACCTCTGATGTCTGCTCTGTTGTCTGGATTTTCTCTGTGTAAAAGTTGTCAAGTGTTACAGATTTCTTCTTGATAATCTTTCTCTTTTGGGGTTCTTGTCTCTGGTTTGCCATTATTAGCCCTGTGCCCTCTCACCCCCAGGGTCTGTTTGTGCTCTCTAGGTTCCTGAAGTCTCAGATCTAGTTGTTCTCAGAGTCAAGCCTCCTGGTGGTCCCCTTGCTTGTTCCTCTGTCTGAGGCTCCTTTAACAGTTTCAGGGTGCTGTTTCCACAGTCGTGCACCCCTCTGCACTGGGTCCTCACTCAAGGTTCACTCCTGTGCTCAGGATCTGAGTCTGCTTCTGGGCTCAGGATCAGAGTCCACTCCTGCTCTCAGGATTTGTGGATGCAAGAGCCTGTGCTTGTGCCTGGGCTCAGGGTCTGTGTTCAAAGTCTGCACATTCTTTAGCCTCTTGGGGTCTTAAGTCTTGTTGCTCTCAGGAACAGGCCCTAGTGACCCCAGGTAGCTGCCAAGGACTTAATGGGTGCCCCAAGCTTGCTCTAGCTCTTGTGCGCTGGCTTTGGCACTGTAGGTGGTGTGGGGTGGGGGAGGGGGTTACTCAGCTCGCGTTTTAGTGAGAGCTGTTTCACTGCCTTATAGCATGGAAATGCCCCAATTCCACATACCTTTAATGCTACGCCCTGTTGTGGGGTCCCTTCGTTCCTCTGGATTTGTTTTTATGTCTTCTTGAGGAGTCCTATATGTTTCGGTTAGGAGAGGTTAAGCAGCTGCTTTTTACTCTGCCGCCATCTTAACCAGGAAGACTGTAATTACCCTTGTGATTTCTTGTTGGAAAGTATTGTGGCCTTATTGAAAAGCTTTATGTTCCTAGCAAACCTGAATTTAAAGGGTTAATACTGTTCCCCTTTAACCAGGAATGCTGCTGTCTGGTATAGCCAAGGCCAAAATCTTAGCAAGGGCAATTCAACCCTGAGAGGGATATTCCCCAACTTGGCTTCCTGATAAGAACCCAGTCAAAATTCAGCCTTGGCCTGTGTCTGTTCTGAAGCCAATGAAACTTTTTGCGTTTTGATATGACATAATTTGTAACTGCTGTGCATCTGCAAAGTTTCAGGGAGGTTCTTTTGTGTGAAATGAGTCTTGAAACTTATATAATATATATAATAACATATATAATATGTTGTATTATATAAACATATATAATAAACTCCATGCTCCTGGAGTCAGAGCTAGAAGCATGAGGTAAAAGACAATTCCCTGTCCTTATTTCCTTATCAACTAAACTGTCCTTATCAGATTATCAGAGATGATTAAGAGATCTCAACAGTTACGGGTTAAAAAAAATATAAAAGAGGGTTCCACTGGTGACAGGAAGTCAGCTGGAAGTAAGAATGAAGTAAAAAAAAAGAATATCAATAAAAGTTTTAAAAAGTCTTCCTTTTTTCCTTTACTTTCCAGTAAAACCCACTGATAATAACATCAGCTAGCATTTATATATTGCTTTAGAGTTTGCAAAGCACTTTTCAAATATTATTTTAGCTTCACAACAACCCTGGGGAATAGGTGTTATTATTATTTCCACTTTACAGATAAGGAAATTGAGGCAGACAGGTCTTCCTGACTATCCACTGTTCTACTTTATTTCTCCTGAAGGCAGTTCATTACATATATGGCTACTTTTAATTGCCAAGAAGTTCTTATTTACATTAAATTTAAATCTGTTTCTTTGTAATATCTACTCATTGCTCCTACTTCTGCTCTTTTGTGCCAACCAAAATGAATCTATTATATATATATATATATATATATATATATATATATATATAAATCTTCCATGACAAAGGGCACAATTCCTATAGCCTGCCAGTCTGAAAAGGGAAAAACTAGAGGGAAAATATATTACTATTTGATGATCACGAATTCTCAGAATCTATAACAAAAAAAAAAAATATGATTTGAGGCAACTGCTTTCAAATACATTATTTCATGGGGAGGAAACTTCAAGGAAGCTATGAAATGTTTCTTTTATTAAAAAACTACACATTTGTAGGGATCAGTTCCCTAGAGTCTTTCATTATTTCTCTAGCCCTTACTAGAATTCCAGGCCAATTCCTGGTTCTCTTCATTCCCAGCCACAAAGAAAGCAAGTTAATAAAAGTTTTGCCCTCTGCTGGCCATTTCTACCAAAGAAAGAATCCTCCTTTATTTTAAATGTGGCCCATTCAAAGCTCTTTGTATTACAATAGTATCAGAGAAGGTGGATGGAGAATCTCAACTAAATCATATAATCTAAAGCTATTCCCCACCTCACCCCCCATTCCCATTAATTTCCTCCATTTTAAAGTGTAAGCTTACCTTCTTTATCCTGAATCTACATTTCTCACATAAGTCCCAGCTCTAGAAGAAGTAAGAAACTTCTTTGTGACATCCCCACCTCCCTTCTTAGGAAAACTGAAATTCAAAGCTGGTAAGATAAAGCACTTTGTAAAGTTGTTGGCAAAATATTCCACTTTTGATTACCCAGGTGTTGTCTATCTACTTTGTAGAGCACCAGGTTCTTGCCATCTTCTCTGCCTCTAACTTCTTAAAACTCCTCTTTTAAAAAAAAGTAATTTTACTGCTCCTTGGTCACTTCTATCAAAAACTATTGGAACAATTAAAACCTTCACCAGTATTTATAGATGCCCTTTTGTTGTACCAAAGAACTGGAAAATGAGGGGGTGTCTGCAATGGAAAATGGCTGAAAAATTATATGTGAACTAATAGAATACTACTATGCTATAAAAAAAAATGCTGAAAGAGATTTTTTTCAGTATTTCTTGGGAAGACTTATATGAACTAATGTGAGGTGAGCAGAACCAAGAGAAAAATTCATACAAACCACAACATTGTTAAGATAAACAACTTTGAAAGACTGTACAATACACATGTCACTGGAGTTTTGGTTTTTTTAACTCCCCCAATAGGGAGATACTATGTGGCACAATGTATAAAGTATGGCGCTTGGAGTCAGAGAGAGGAGAGAGCTGAGTTCAAATCCTTCCTCAGAGAGAATAGCTATATGAGCCTGTATAAGTCATTTATCCTCTGTGAAATTCAATTTCCTTCTCTGTAAAATGGGAATGATAGCAGCACCTACTTCTGGAAGGTTGTTACGAACATCAAGATGTTTGCAAAGCACTTTGAAAACCTTAAATATTTATATAAATTTTAGTTATTATTCTTATTAAGACATTTTTATTTATTGAAAAAATTACATTAAAACAAAAACCTAATTAGGCCACTCTACAACTCTCACATGCTACTCATAATTGGAAGATCATCTTTATATATGAGCTTCCTGAATCCTAACTATGACCTCCTAAGTTCCAACACAAGTAGGAATGAGCTCTCCATATATGACCCAACACAATAGGATATAAATAACTGCTACTGACACAGAGTTTGATAAGGGGTATCTCTAAAAAATTATTTTGCCTCAAGAATTTGGGTTGGTAGTCAACAATGAGAGAAAAACTATGTGATGTACATATAAGAAGGAGATTATGCAATCTGTCAAGAAATTTAAGAGTAATAACTTAAAATTGAGAAACATTTGGTTTCTAGGTTACGATCACATTTCCTGTTTTGAGTCTCCTTGGAAACGATGCATTATTTGATCCCTGTGAGTCAGATACTCTCAAAGAATTCTTGAGCCCTGAATATGGTCATCTGCTCAGACCAGCTCACTACCCAAGGGAGGATGCTTTCAGACTAAGAACTGAATTTTCCTTGGGTAGCAGTTTGAAGGGCTGTGATACTGAAAAAATTTGACTGGAGTTTCTTTTCTTGCTTATAGGAAGGCACTGTGTTAAGAGCGCTAGTTCAGCACTTGATGATGTTGAAACCCCTTTAAGTTCATCAATTTAGGAGGTTCTGGTGATGTTGAGGCCCTTAGATAGCATGACTCAGTAAATTAGGGGGCTTGGTTCCTTGAGATGGTGAAGCAATACTCTTATCAAACCACAGTTTACTGAGACAAGCTGGTCCTGAAAGGTCTACTCAGTAAGTACTCTCTTAAAAAAAAAAATTTATTCTACTTTGGAGCTTTCTTCTTTCTTGTATTCTTAGCAGGGCATATGCCTTTCACCAAGAGTGAGGTGGTAAGAAGGGTAGAACACCCCTTTGTCCCAGTAAAACTAGCAAATTGCCAAATGTGTGACAATTAAGGCATATGTCCTATCTAGGTGAACTGGAGACTAGGTTCAGGGCTATTTCCAAATGCCAATCTTGAAACCACAATCAAGAAGAGAGAAAAGGAAAGCCAAGGTGTTTAATGTATGTATCTTTGGTATGTAAAGAATACATATCTGTCCCATCCTTGATTCACATTCTACAAAGAGTATCTTTCTATTCCTCACCTTTGGATGAGACCCAAGACATGAGCTGAAACTGAAGCTTTAAGCACCCAAAGGTGCTGGGATAGCTAAGGATTGATAGTTAAGGAAGTAAGGGATGACTGAAAAGAAGTCTGACTTTCTAGAAATCCACTTTCCCTTAGAACTGAACTCAGGGGGCAATGAGGTAGCACAGTGGAAAGAGCACCAGGCTCAGATGCTTCCTAGCCGTGTGACCCTGGGCAAGTCACTTAATCCCAACTGTCTAAGCCCTTACAGCTCTTTGATAAAGACTATGTATTGATTTGAAAACAGAAGATAAGGATTTCTGAAAAGAAAAGAGAACTGATCTCAATAAGAATCATGTGTGTGGTTCCAGAGCAGAGGGACCCAGCCCCTTGGGTCCATCACTGAATATACCAGAATTTAATAGGCATAACATCATTTGTGGCCAGCAAACAATTACATGTGAGTATTCTTTCCATGGAATTAATCTCTAAGTCCAGGAAATTACATTCCTAGAATGACTTAGGAAAAAGGCCAGAATCAACAACACTGAATGCAGTAAACAGCATGAATGTCAGCATAGTCCATACCTTAAATTGGGAGTCATGCAACCTATCATAAATTAATATATATGGAAGTGAAGTTTTGTGCGCTAAGAATTAAAAACAACCAACATTGCAGACATTAAAATAGCTTTCAAGTCTGTAAAGCATTTATCAGAGGGTCATTGTGTTTTCAAAGAACTTTGTTGGGTATTTCTGATTGACAAGAGGAGAGAATCCTGTGTGGGTGCTGCTTCCTGTCTCTCCCATCTTCTACACCCAACAACTGGTCAGCTGAATACACTCAAAGGGTCTTGTCAACTTGAAATCTAGTAACCCCAAGTTTATAGCAACTTGAGATCTGAAGATCCCCAAGTTTGACCTCCCAGAGGGAGTTCTCAGACTCATGAATTTCAGACTGACAATAGACAATAGACCTTAGTTCATACTTAGTGGTCCTCATTAGGTGGAGCTAGCAGACCTAAATTGAATGCTAAATACTCTTAGTTTTAGAAGTTTCTGCCATTGTATCAAAGTCCATTCCCAGGTAGCCCATTGGATGTTTTCCTTTAGTATCCATTGTAAGTAGTCCAAGCCCTGCCATCATGGTCTCTTTCCCAAGCCTGTTTGTAATCCTGTTAGTGTAGTTTGGACACTACCATTTCGTTGTAGCCATGGTAAAGTCAATCAATCATATTTCCCTGTCCTCAGTTCCCTAAGTTCTATTGTTTGTTGGAGCTATCATCTCACGTGGTGATCCTTCCAGGGACACTATGCCAGAGTGCCAGGGCCTTCAGCTCTGTGTGGTTGGGTGCGTGACTCTGTGTGGACTTGGTTTTTCTGACTATTTAATAGTTCTGTGTTTTTTCCAAGTTAACAGTCTCATCTTTCAGCTAGTATGATAAATATTAAGGAATAATCCAATTAGTCAAGTTCTTTTTTATTTTTGGAATGTCATTTGAAATGAATAAATAAATAGACTAAAGCAGAATGGTATCCCATTTCTTTTTAGGGAAATTTGAAACCACCCTGCTTCCTTTTGGCTTTTCCATACTTAAAAGGGACAGAGCATATATGAGCCAGGGAAGAAGAGCTGCCTTATGAGAAGCCCAATCTATCATTTAAAAAGATACTCAATGAATGTTTCTGGATAAAAGGAGTGGCTTCAGAGTCCACACCATTACAAGCATAGACACATACAATTTTAATGCTAGAAAAGACCTGAGAGATCACATAATTCTAAGTAAATATGCAACAAAAGGGCAGGCAATATGGGATCTATTCCTGGTCCTAAAGTCTACTAGTTGTGTGATGCTGGGTAAAAAATAACTGACCCAGGGCAACTAGGCTGCACAATGGATAGAGCACCAGGACTGGAGTTAGAAGACCTGGGTTCAAATTTGGTCTCAGATATTTCCTAGCTCTGTGACTCTGAACAAGTCACTTAACCCCAGTTGACTAGCCCTTATAGCTCTTTTGCTTTGGAACTGATACTTAGTATTAACTCTAAGAGAGAAGGTAAGGCTTTAAAAAAAATAGTATCTGAAACCTCTGGAGTTCTGTTTCCTTATCCTTAAAATAAAAAGATCAGGCTAGATAATTTCTAATAGTTTATGACTCCAGAATTACATATGAAAAAGTAAAGGCTAGAGGGTTAAACTAATTCTCCAAGGTTACATAGAACTAGTTTGTAACTTTTATTTTAAAGAGACTTTCATACCCAAAGTTGTTAAGCCAATCAACTTTAGACTAAATTATTTGTTTCCTATAATAAAAAATAGTTGAATTTTGTTTTGGTGCTTAACTTCATTTGCTAAGGCAATAATGACTTGATCGGGCATGCAAAGGTTCTAAAAACAGTGATCTGAACTGAAAAATTGTTTGTTTTTTAAACTGTTACAATATTTGATCATTACATTTTCTATAATGAAATAACTGATAAGAATGTTATTCTAAAATAAAAATTCCAAGAACCTGCTTTAGGGAGTAGAAAGGATTAAGGTAAGATTAACAAGTTCCATTTACTACTCCTGTCCTTAAAATAGTTTATTTTTCAGAAAGTAGGTTAATCATGACTTGCTCAGCATACATTTTTAAAGATTAGCTTAGCATTCCTGGTGCTAACAATGACCTCAGAGAAAATCTTGCTGTAGCTGGCATCTCCCTGTGAGCAGGTGACCCTGAAGAGCTAAGCTCTGTATTCCAAGGGAGAGGCTTCAGGTAGCATCCTGGTAACATCTGCTCTCCAGCATAGCTCCAGATGGAGAGATTCATTGCCAATTTGGATGAAATCCAAACAGTGGAGTTTATATTTATCCAAGAGACAAGAAGGAGGCAATGGTGATTCTACAGGGAATCAGACAACAAGCATTTATTAAGGATTTACAGTGTGCTAGGCACTGTGCTAAGTCTGAGGGAATTTCCAAGAAGTTCAATTGATGAAATAATTTACTCCAGAACCTTTTTCTTTACAAATATTGAAAAGACAATCCTAATCCAACTCACATGGGTCCTGAGTTCAGGCTCATTCATTCATTCTTTAGATACATCATGGACCCATATTATGGCAATCCCCACTAAAAGAATAAGGGGAAGAGATCAAGAAGCAGTTAGTTAGAAGGTAAGTTAGAACATCTAACAGATTCCAGAGCAGTAGACAATTCATTTAAGAGGTCTGTTATAGAGCTTTACCTTCACAGTGAGAGTATCAAAGTTGTATACCAACAACACTGGCATTTGGAAGACAGTTTATTCAGTTACAACTCTTCTGTAATTCTCTTCTCCATGGGCTTCTACCAAATCATAAAAGCTTGTGAGAGAGCTAAGAGATAATGTAGTTCAAATCCCAGTTTTAGAGCTAAGAAGATTCAGTGAATTGAACAAATCAGTGGGCACTTGCTATTGGGTAGTACAAAAGACTAGAATTCAGGAATTCTGACTCCCAGTCCGATGCCTTATATTTTACACTGAGATTTCTTCCAGGTGCCTTTTTGAATTGTAAGAGTTCTGTAGATTAAAGCCAAGGCTGTTATTCTGCTTAAGTGCTCCCACAACAGATAAGGTAAGGAATCTCAGAATAAAACCTGGCACTATTCTCAAGGGAAGACAATCTCACAGGCTCTGGGACCTGAGACTAAGCCACTAGACCGTCCTACCCACAGCCCTCCAGAACCCCTATAGCAATCCAAAAAGATTCATAAATTTACCTGTCATCTTTGTTTATCTGGTCTCCAAATCCTACAGTATCAACGATGGTCAGTTTCAGACGTACATTGCTCTCCTGAAGCTCATAACTCCTGGCTTTTAACCGGACTCCTGGCTCATTGTGAGTAGCTGGGTCACTTTCAAACTTGGTGTTGAATAAAGTATCCATTAATGTTGACTTACCAATGCCCGTCTCACCTGCACATATAAACAAAATAGAATCAGGTTCTTCAGATACCTGATTAACTTTGCCTTTACCTAAATCTCCAAGGTTCTTCCCTAGACACTCATATTATTTTCAGGTGGATGACTGACTCTAGGGTCTTGTCTTAAACAGTAAGGATGATGCTTAGCTCTGGAAGAACCCTAAGTACTTAGAAGATTATCTATAGATAGATAGTATGTATACTTCACAACTCTATCATATTCAGGATAAGAGCATCCCAGTATTTGGAGCTGGAAGTTGGGGCTTAGAGGATTAGGGATAAACCATTTATTTTACAGATGAGGAAACTCAAGCTCAGACAGTTTAAATGTCATAGTCACAATGAATTCCATTTCCTCAGACTCCGAACCTTTCTTCCTCTCCCTCCCAAATATGCTGCCATGCAATATTAATATTTCTGTCACTTTTTGAAAAGTATGTGGACCAAAAAAATGTGGATCATGTTATTATATTGAAACAAACATTTTCTGACACTATCGTGCTGTAAGGTGGAGTAACATTTTTGAAAACTACAAAATGTGTACAGTCCTAGCAAAGTGATAATCAAATCAATTTAAAAAGCAACTTTTTAAAGTACCTACTAAAACATAGAATCTATGGAGAAGGGAAGAATTTAAGACCAAGCAAGAGATATGGAATATTAAAAGATGTAAAATGACTAATTTTGATTATATTAAATTTAAAAGGTTTTGTACTAACAAAATCAATGCAACCAAAATTAGAAGGGAAACAATAAACTGGGAAAAAATTTTTATAACAAATTTCTCTGACAAAGGTCTAATTTCTCAAATATATAAGGAACTTAGTCAAATTTGCAAGAAATCAAGCCATTCCCCAATTGACAAATGGTCAAGGGATAGGAATAGACAGATTTCAGATGAAGAAATAAAAACTATTAGCAATCATATGAAAAAATATTCTAAATACCTCCTGATTAGAGAAATACAAATCAAAACAACTCTGAGGTACTACTTTATACCTAGTAGAGTGGCCAATATGACAGTAAAGGAAAATAATAAATGTTGGAGATGTGGCAAAATTGGGACACTAATGCATTGCTTGTGGAGTTGTGAAATGATCCAACCATTGTGGAAGGCAATTTGAAATTATGCCCAAAAGGCTTTAAAAGAATGCCCAGCCACTACTAGGTTTGTATCCCAAAGAGATGAAAAAAAATGGAAAGGGATGTGTTTGTACAAAAATATTGATATTTGAACTTTTTGTGGTGGCAAAAAATTAGAAAATGAGGGGTTATCCCTCAATTGGGGAATGGCTGAACAAATTGTGGAATATGATGGTAATGTGCTATAAGGAATAATGAATTATTTGATTTCTATAAGAAAAGGAAGGATCTAAACAGGCAGAACCAGGAGAACATTATGCACAATAACTGAAACACTGTGGAATGATGAAATGTAATAGATCTTGCTACTAATAGCAATGCAATGATCCAGGACAATCCTGAGGGACTTATAAGAAAGATATTCACATCTAGAGAAAGAACTGTGAGAGTAGAAATGCAGAAGAAAAACATATCATTTATCACTTGTTTATATGGGTATATGATTTGTGGTTTTGGTTTTAAAAGATTACTCTTACAAAAATGAATAATATGGAAATATGTTTTGCATATTGTTTTGCATTGCAGCTCTGGAAGAGGGGAGAGAAAACATGAATCATGTAACCATGGAAAAATATTTTTAAAATAAAATTATTTTAAAATATCTACTAAAGAAAATGCTTTCCTACACCAGAAGTCCCCCTATGCCAGTGATGGCAAATCTATGGCCCAGGTGCCAAAGATGGCATGTGGAGCATTCTCTATGTGTGCTCAATCACCCTCCTTCCCCACCCCCAGAGCTTGTTATTAGAAAAGCAGAAGAACTTGGGCGGTGTTGCTCCCTTCTCTCTCTCCACCATGCCAGATGACATTTTTTTCATATCACCTGCTACTCTGTGTAGCAGCCCAATGAGAGCTCACAGAGGGTAAGTTGGGTGGCTCATAGTTGGCAAAGCTGGAGGGGAGCAGAGTGCTGGGGCCACTCCTCTCCCCCTCTCTCCACTAGCTGAGGACATTTCTCACTTCACCTACCCCCTCCATCCAGCAGCCCAATGGGAATGCTTTCTCCCTCCCCTGTGAGGTAAGGGGGGGATGGGCATACCCAGCATGTGGTAGGGGAGGCACATCACTCTGGGGATGTGGCCTGTAACTCCATCTCTAAAAGTTTTGCCATCACTGTCCTATACCATTGGTATAGTCCAATGATATGAGAATGGTCTTCACATTTTAAAATACAATAAAATTTTATGTAAAAATGTAAAGCTACAGAACCCCTCCCCCACACACAAGAAGGTCAGAATGAGACATTTTCCAGCCTAAAACAACAAAGAAGGTCACAGAAGGGGCCTATGACATTGAGGTGGTGACCCACATAGTAGTTGCATCAGTAGTGGGCCTTTGAGGTAGCTATGATGACAGCAGTAGCATAAGCTTCAGGGGCTCTCAGCTCAGATATGGTAAAGGAGTAGGACAATTGGTCAGAAAGAGATTTTGAGGGACCCTGTGTTGAGACTGATTACAGCAGGCAACTGGCAACTCTTGCTCTTACACAGTTCTGGGTCACAGTTCCAGGATTGAGAGGAGCACTTATGGTGGGTAATATCAGTGACTCTGGTCACAGTGCCAGGAAAAAAAGGAGCATTAACAAAGTGGATGCAGATGAGCAAGGGCCCTGATTACAGTTGTAGGGTTGAGAGGAGAGTTAGTGCTTATGGCTGTAGTGGGAGAAAGGGCCCTTCTTGGATAAAAACCAGAGTGAAAAGCAAGAGAGCAGTAACCAACCCCCCCTTCCTGGATCACAACATTTTGGAAGCATAAAAAACTTGCAGATCCCAGAACTAGCTCTAAAAATAGTAGCATATTAAAAGTCTCAAGCTTGAAATAGTGATACCTCAACCCCAGGTGAACAGAGCCCAACTTTCACATGAAGTTCAAAGTCAAGAAAAAGGCTGGAAAAATAAGCAAACAACACAAAAAGAACTTGATCATAAAAAGCTACTATGGTAGTAGGAAAGATTAAGACAAACTCAGAAGAAGATAACAATTTGAAAAGAGCTATAAGTAAATCTCAAAGAAAAATGATAATTGGACCCAAGCCCAACAAGAATTCCCGAAAGAGATAAGAACAAGTAGGTCATGTAGTGGATAAAAGTATTGAACCTCAAGTCAGGGGGACCTAAGTTCAAATCTAAAAATAAGAACTGAGCCAAGTGAAAGCTAATGACAGCATGAAATATCAAATAACAATAAAACAAAAGCAAAAAAATTTGAAATAGTTCATCAGAAAAACAACTGACCTGGAAAATAGATCCAGGAGAGATAATTTAAGAATTATTGGACTAGAAGGCAGTGGATAGAGAGCCAGATCTGAAGATAGGAAGCCCTAGGTTTACATCTGGCCTCAGATACTTCTAGCTGTGTGACCTTAGGCACTTTAGTCACTTAATCCCCACTGCCTAAGAACTAATAATTCTTTTTTTTTTTAAACCCTTACCTTTTGTCTTAGAATACTAAGGATGAAAAAAAAAAAGGAATTGTTGGACTACCTGAAAGCTATAATCAAAAAAAGAGCCTAGATATACATCATCTTTTCTTTTTAGCCCAGGTCCTCCTATCTCTTGGCCCACCTCTACCCACTAAGCAACCTAGCTGCCCCTAGAAATCATTTTTCAATAAATTATCAAGGAAAACTGTCCCAATATTCTAGAAATGGAGGGTAAACTAGAAATTGAAATACTACACCTATCAACTCCTGAAAGAGATCTCAAAAAGGAAAACTCCTGGGAATATTATGACTAAATTCCAGATCTCTTAGGACAAGGAGAAAATATTACAATCAGCCAGAAAGGAAGAATTCAAAAACCATGGATCATAATCAGGAACATGCAATATTTAGTGGTTTTCATATTAAAGGAGCTTGGAATATGATATTCTGGAAGGTAAAGTCATTAGCATTACAACCCAGAATCATTTACTCAGCAAAACTGAGTATAATTTTTTTTTTTGAAAAATGGATATTTAATTAAATAGATGACCTTTCAGGCATTGTTGATAAAAAAGAACAGAACTGAATAGAAAATTTGACATTCAAACAGAATATCCAAGAGAAGTATTAAAAAGAAAATCATAAACAACTCAATAACATTATACTGTTTATATTCCTACATGGGCAGGTGATACATGTAATCTTTAAGAACTTTAACATTATTGGGAAATTTAGAAGGAATGCATGAATGTGGGTTAATTATGTTAGGACAAATTTTTAAAAATGGAGTGAGAAAGAGGAATGTACTGGGAGCAGGGAAAAGGAAAAGGCAGAATGGGAAAAATTTTCCCAAATAAAAGAGAACAAGGAAGAGCTTTTTGAGTGGAAAATGGGGGGGGGAGGGAAGGTTAAATGGTTAAACTTCATTCTCATCAGAAATGGTACAGGGGGCAGCTGGATAGCTCAGTGGATTGAGAGCCAGGCCTAGAGAACAGTTTGGAACTATGTCTTTGACACAGAAAAATAGACTATGTCTATACCACAGATCCTATATCTACAAAAATATTCATAACAGCTCTTTTTGTGGTGGCAAAGAATTGAAAATTACGCATGTCCATGAATTGAGGAACAGCTGAACAAGTTGTGGTATATGAATGTAATGGAATACTATTGCCCTGTAAGAAATGATGAAGAAATAGTTTTGGAAAAAGAAAATATGGCAAGATGTCTATGAATGAGTGCAAAGTGAAGTAAGAAGTATTGCAAGAAAAACCATTGTGCACAATAATGGCAATCATCAATTAAAGACAGGGGCTGCTCTGGTCAAGACAATGATCCAAGACAATTCCAAAGATCTCATGATAAAAAAGAAATGTCATCCATCTTCAGAGAAACTCTGAAGTACAAATTGAAGTATAATTTTCTCACTTTCTTTTTTTATTTTTTGCCCTTTTGGGGGGGGGCAATATGCCTAATATAAAAATATGTCTTGCATGAAATCATGAATAATTGATATCATTTTGCTTTGTCTTCTCAGTGGATGGGGTATGGGTGGGAGGAAGGAAGAGAATTTGGTATTCAATTTAAAGAAAAAATAACGTTAAAAAAATACATATATGCTTTAAATATTGTTCTTCACTTGAGGGCTGCCTGTAGCTTGCTTTGCCTAGTAGGATGTAGTTTGCCTACTCTTATTACACGAAGATTCAAAGAAGGATGACAAATTGAAAATAGACCCTATCTGTAAGAAACTTACATTCTAGTAGTTTACTATCAATAGAGTATATACTTTGTGTTGCTTTTTCTCCCTCACTCTTTTATCTAGTCTCCTGACAGCCAGGAATATGTATTTATACAAGCTGGCTATGGCAGTGGTGGTAGTAGTAGGTGTAACAATAAAATAAATAGCTAGCATTTATGTAGCAATTTAAAGTTCGTGAAGAGCCTAATAATACAGATATTATCTTCCTCACAACAACTCTAAGAGATATTATTATGCCAGTTATATACATGAGGAAACCAAGGCAAATAGGTTAAATAACTTGTCCAAAGTCACAGAGTTAAGTAGTCATAGTTAAATCAAAGGCTAGATTTGAACTCAGGTCTTCAAGACTCCAAGCCCAGTGTTCTGGTACTGATGTCTGATGTCTGTTTCCCAGGTGCTTGTTCAACTTCAGTGTTGAATCACCTGGCCTGTGGTGACTACAGCCTTTGCTTATTAATTGAACACAAAAACCCCTGACACATACTGGTTATTTTAACTTAATAACTTTAATATTTTAACTATTTTAACTTAATTTCTCAATGCTCTGGGCTATAAATTGCAAAGAAGATGCCAACTTGGATTAAAAGAGGGAATTTCCTCATGTGCAACTTCCCTATATCAAGGAAATTACAGGTCTGTTCCCTAGCCCTATGCTTTCTATATGCAAAACATAGAAAAATATTCTTATAATGTCTTATTCCAAACCAAAACAATTAAATGGCTTTGGATTCAAGACAACAAAAGGACATCATGAAGAAGTCTTCAAAAAGTAGACCATAGATTTCTGGAGGCTCTTAATCTTTTACAAGATCAAGGTGGCAGCCCAAGTAGGAAACAAAAATCCTAAATAAAATAAACCCTGAAAACTGCTTAAACAGGCTATTCTTTTGAGGCAAGCACATGCCAATGTAGCTCTTCAGGAAATCCCAGTGGGGATGAATAATGGTATAATTATTTTAAGGAAATGACTCAATCCTAGTCTGGTACCCCAATGTATCTGGATATTTTCCTCAGTGATTCAGATTAAATGAACATAACCTAGCCACATCTATGTGATTTTTTCCCCATGTGTTCTCATATGCTCTCCAGAGGAGAAACAATATTCTGGGGGCCTCCACTTCTACTAAAATCACTAGGATAGCCATAGTGCATATGGACTATGCATTGGTTGCCCTCAACTCAGTGTCACATGATCATCTCATCTTCTCTTAAATTGTACTTTTTTTCCAAAGGCAACAGCAGCAACCACTGCTGACATGACCCTCTAGTCTTACCATCTTCCCCTCCCCTCCCATCCATGTTGCCCCAAATACATAGCTGGAGACAGGCAGTAGCAAACTGCCAACATGGCAACTCCATTATTCCAACAAATCTAACACAACTGACTTCATCAATGGAATGGCCTTTATCTTTGTCTAACAAAACTAAAGATTGAATTCATCCTTTCATTCCCAAAGGTAATCTCTTTTAAGGCAGAGACCTGTGTGGAAAATATCTGAGTCAAAGATGATCGCATTTTGAATAATATGGAAAATAGGTATCAAGTGATAACATTTGTACAACCCAGTGGAATTGTTTGTTGGCTCTGGGAAGAGGGGAGGGAAAGAAAATGATCCTGGAAACATGGGAAAATGTTTTTTTAAATAAAAATTTAAAAAAGAAAAAAGATGATCACTTTTTTAAAAGGCAAGATAACATTTTTTTTAGAATGTAGAGAACACAGAAGCATAGCAATTTGCACAAAAATGTAAATGGAGAACAATTAACAGTATGGGCATTGATTGCAATACATAAGAAAATCAGTGGGTGGGAAGAACCACTTGGGTTTATTTTCCTCTAAATTTTTAAGCTATTTGCACTCCAACTCCATCATCTGTACCATTAAATTAGACATACCATTACAACTGTGATTCATCACACACACACACACACACACACTAAAGAATAGCAGTTGTTAGAAAAATAACCTAACTTTTCAGACATTTTCTCAATGGAAGTTCTCTCTATACCCTCCCAAATGAGCCTTGGACATTTTTGGACCTCAAAGAACAAAAAATAAACAAAAAGTTTTATATCTAGTCAAGAAGTCTTCTATGGTGTAAATTCTATTTTAAATACTCAATAAAAAAATCATTTCAAAGAATTTGTAAAGTAATCCTTAATACTTTCTAGTTATAGTTGTGTAACATATGTGAATGGCATATGTAATATGGATGCACTCTGTGTGTGTGTGTGTGTGTGTGTATACACAAGTGGGAATACAGTGGATAGTGTATTGTTTTGACTCTGGAAACAGTCTCAATTTATTCAATCGTTTTAAAATGGAGATAATAATAGCACCTACTATTCCAGAGAATTGTTGTAAGGATCAAATAAGGTAATATTTGTAAAAGTACCTAGCTTAAGTCCTGGCACATAGTAAGCAACATAAATATTTGTTCCTTTCCTTTCTGCTTTACAGTAACAATATATACAAAGAATCTCTAAATCATTGCTAGTTCGACAAGTGCTTCTTATTTATCCAATTCAAACTTTGCTGATTAAACATTGGGATGTCAGTAAATAGAGGTACAGGAAAATAGTGGAACAATAGGAACCACATTCTTCTCTTCCTGTCAGTAAGAGAAACTGAGCTAGAAAAATAACACTGGAAAGAAGAGTCCCCAATCCAGTTCTTTTGTAAAGGCCTTTTATACACAAGTCTAAGAAAACTATCTGGTACTGACTAAGAAATAGAAAAGTAGGTCAGTGGAACAGAACAGACATACAACAAAGATTAAATTAACCTTGTGTTTAACAAAAGTAAAGATCCAAGTTTTGGGGATAAGAATTCACTCTCTGGTAAAATTCATTTGAAGATTGGGAAGCAGTCTGGCAGAAACAAGATAAAGTCCAATAACTTATACCATTTACCAAGATAAGATAAAAAATAAAGGGAGATAGCAAACAAATTTAGAAAAACAGGAAACATGTTACTTATCAAATTTATGGTTAGGAGAAGAATTTATGAATAAACAAAAATAGAAAACATTGTGAGATGTAAAATGAATAATTTTGAATACATGAAATTGAAAAGCTTTTGTGCAATAAAAAAAATGTAGCCAAGAATAGAAGGAAATCAGTAAGCTAGGGGAAATTTTTATAGACAAGTTTCTTCGATAGAAGTCTCTAATCTAAAATATGTATAGAACTTTGGCAATTAATAAGAACATGTGCCATTCCCCAATTGATCAATGTTCAAAAGACAGTTTTTGGATACAGAAATCAAAGCTATATGTAACAACATGAAAAAATGAATAATCATTGATTAGAGAAATGCAAATAAAAACAATTCTGAAAAATCTCGCACCTATCAGACAAAAGGACAAAAAACCAAGTGTTGGAAGGGATGTGGGAAAATGGGGGCACTAATAATATACTGTTGGCTGAACTATAAATGATTTTGGAGAGCAATCTGAATTTATGCTCAGTTAGAAAAATGTGTATACCTTTTGACCCAGCAATATCACTAAGGTTTATTTCCTAAGTTGATTGGGGAAAAGGAAAAGAACCTACATGTTCTAAAATATTCATAGCAGTTTTCTTGGTGGCAAAGAACTGGAAATTAAAGTGGTGTCCTTCAATTGGGGAAAGGCTAAACAAGTTGTGGAATATCATTGTGATGGAATACTACTGTGACATAAGAAATAACAAGCAGATTAATTTTGGAAAAACACAGAAAGATATATATGATATTATAAAGAATGAAATGAGCAAAACTAAGAGAACATTATACATATAGCAACAGAAATAAGAATGACTTGTGCATGTCTTCTTCCAGAGAAAGAACCAGTTGGGTTTATATATACATATATTTTGTTGAATGATGTCTTCTCTAATAGGGGGAAGGGAGTTAGGGAGTTAACTGGGTGTTTTAATATAACAAACAAATATATTTAATTTTAAAAAGAAAGAAACTTAACCATATTGTTAATTATCTATTCAAATAATATTCAAATAATGTACCTACAATTCTGCTCAACACAGGTAGTATTTTGGGATCTAAATTTATGAAACTAGCTGCTTGGAAAGTCTGTAATTTCTCTACACAAACCCACATGGTTTTCTGTTTAAGTAGACTTCAACTAAATGAAACGCTCTCTTTAACTTTTTTTAATACCCCATATCTTTACATCTTCTCCTAACACCACATAGACAACTGAAATGGTTTATGGCTGAAATATCAAAACAATTTTGGAAATTCTGATAAATGGAGATATTACTGTGTTCATTAACCTGGAGGATAGCAACAGTAAGGCAATAGCAAGTGACATTATTCAGAAAGCAGCACAGACAAGCAGGGTGGTTTTGAAAGTAACATGAAGAATTTACTATGTACTTAAAAAACCCAAGCAGTATAAAATAGAGACTCGTGGTTTAATATAAAATCCTCTTTGTGTATTCTGTTGGAGCAGCATAGGAATGCACTTTTTTTGGTGTTTAAATTCAGAATAAAAAAATTTTTTTAAATACTTTAATTGAATCACACATTTCATTGTGGCAGTAGGACAAAAGTTAGTGCACAAGGAATTAGAGCGTAAGGAGTCTTTCTTGAGACCAGTGTCCCACTAAAGCAAATTTAGAGGCCAGCTGTGCCCAGGTAAATCAATGCGGTATTTTATTTTAGTTGAATATCATTTTCATGCCATGACTAAGTAAATTTCCTTTCATCATGTTAGATGAACCTTCAGTGTCTCAGGTAGGCCTGAGGCAGGCCTGGCCTGCTCTATTACCTGATTTAAATATTTATATTAACACAAGAAATCACCTACAAATCAAGAGAAATCTTCTTTCTTTATGATGATGGACAATGGCTTGATATTCTGAAACCAGGTTAGTTTATGTCATGAGTATTATGTCAGGATTATTTGTTCTGCTGCTTCTCTCTCCAATAGGCCTATCTGTACTAGGTTTCAAGGCATTTTATTTTAAACTTAAGTCTTTTGTTATACAGGAATTTTGTTATAAAAGAATGACCTATAATCCTCTAAAGCTATTTCTAATGCTTAAATTCAATTGCTATTCACTCTATAACCTAACTCCCTCTTAAATTCTACCAGTCAACATCCAATTTAAAACTTGAACTTTTGGGGCAGCTGGGTAGCTCAGTGGATTGAGAGCCAGGCCTAGAGATGGGAGGTCCTGGGTTCAAATCCGGCCTCAGACACTTCCCAGCTGTGTGACCCTGGGCAAGTCATTTGACCCCCATTGCCTACCCTTACCACTCTTCCACCTATAAGTCAATACACAGAAGTTATGGGTTTAAAAAATTAAAAAAAAAATTTAAAACTTGAACTTTTAAAAATTAGTAAATATAAAAATTCTTGGTTTTGTTTCTGACTCTCCTGATGTCACTACAATGAGTTAGCCACCCTCTTATCCTGGAATGTCCTTCCACTATGCTGCCTCCCCCACCTCTCCAGAACTGGTGGGGCAGGTATGTGTCTCCATTTTCAGGTTTGATTAGCTTCATTCCCCTTCTGCTATCTTTCTTTCTCTCTGAACTTCACCACCATGCCCAAACCACCCCCCTCCTTTTGAGTTTCCTTTATGTTGTGTCTCCCCATTAAAAAAGTAACTACCCTGAGGGTAGTAGCTGTCTTTCTTTTTGATTGTCTTTTTTTTTTTTATAACCTTTACCTTCCATCTTGGAGTCAATACTGTGTATTGGCTCCAAGGCAGAAGAGTGGTAAGGGTAGGCAATGGGGGTCAAGTGACTTGCCCAGGGTCACACAGCTGGGAAGTGTCTGAGGCCAGATTTGAACCTAGGACCTCCCGTTTCTAGGCCTGGCTCTCAATCCACTGAGCTACCCAGCTGCCCCCTTTGATTGTTTTTATATACCCAATGCCCCTGGATTCCTATGCTATGCATATCACTGGCCCTATCAATAAATGGGGAAGTTGGAGTGAAGAAGTGATTGTATGATAATGGATTTATTAATCCAAGACCATAAGTTGAAAATCATCCTAAAATAGGGACTGCTTGGACACTTTAAAGCCACCTAGTCAAAGCCATTATGGCTTGTAAAGTAAACAAGCAATGCTACTGTACCATGAAGCTCTCTACTGAGTCAACACATTCCCATTTTCCTTATCCATGGCCTTGGGACTTTGAGTGAAGACCTAACTGTATTGGTGTCAGCCAGGATTTTAAAGTATGAACTTTAAAAGACTGGGGGTGCTTGGGGAGAGAAACTTGAAGGTCCCTTGACTGTACTTATCATCCAGCATAAGAGCCAGCTGCTGAGAACTGAGCCTTCTTCTGCCCTGAGCAATCACAGCAAGAGAAACATGAATAGATGGGTGTCATCAGGGCCATTATCCTAGCTACTCAGCAAGCTGAATCATAAAAACGTTCCATGTAGTGAGGAGAAAGTGTGACCCTTGATACATTGGTTACTTCCATCTAGACAAAGATAAAAATGTCATCTGGTTTGCGAAGTAGATATGGAGGTCTATTATTGAAAACAAACAAACAAACAAACAAACAAAACCTTGGGGCAGTTAGGGGGCTCAGTGGACAGAGCACCAGGCCTAGAGGTCTGGGTTCAGATCTCAGATGCTTCCTAGTTGTGTGACCCTGGGCAAGTTGCTTAACCCCCATTGCTTAGTCCTTATGGCTCTTGTACCTTGGAACTGATACTAAGTATGAATTCTAAAGCCAAATGTAAGAGTTTAAAAGAAAAAAAAAAGAAACCAAAAAAATGGAAGTTTCAACTTTAGTAACTTACTTCCTTGACAATTAAAACTGAAAAATTGGCCTCATTAAATAAAAAACTTTCTAAGTTTTTTGGTGGACTGTGTCTATGAGTTGCTACTGTTAAAAACAAAACAAAACAAAACAAAAGCAACCACTTGGTGGCCAGCCTTCTGGTAAAGACTATCTTCAAACACTGATGCTGCTGCTTAAACACAGGAGATGTATATATGAATACTCTAGGGCAGTGTGCTGAGTGCCACACACACACACACACACACACACACATACATATATATACATATGAGAATACTCCAGGGCAGTGTGCTGAGTGCCCAAACTGCAACCCTCATGCTATATGTGAGCCCCCTCTGCCTCACTTCAGAGAGGGGAGGAAGGAAGTCCACCCACTGGGCTGCTGGGCAGAGGGGGCAGGTCATGGGAGAAATGTCCTTAGGTGCGTGTGGAGAGGAGAAGGGAGCAGCCCCCTTTGGCACACTCTGGCACATGTGCCATAGGTTTATCCATATGGCAAACCCTTGAGGGTTTTTCGTCTTGTAAGGACTTGCCAGACAGAGCTTTGTCCCTCCCCTACAACCTTTGAGAAGCTTGAGAAGCTGATGGAACACTAGAGAAGGAATTTATTGAAGACCCAACTGGCCTTGTTCATTGCTCAATTTGATCTCACTTACCAACACAGAGGATATTAAAGCAGAACCCTTGGGATGTGGACTTGTTGACCAATTGGTCAGGAAGACTATCAAATCCAACATGACCAGAAAGAGATAAGTTTCGAAGGTCTTCATTCTGAAATACCAAAAAGGAAACATACAATAAATGCCTACATACATTTATAAAGAAAAATAGATAATTCCTTTTATATGCTTCTCTTTTCAGTTCTTGGGGGGAGAAAGAAAAGAAAAAAAAATCCCTGGCAATATGTTATAGATCAGTGATGGCGAACCTATGGCCTGGGTGCCAAAGATGGCACGCAGAGTGCTCTCTGCAGACACACGGCTGCTCCCCACAGAGTTCCTTACTAGAAAGGCAGAGGGACTTGGCTGGAGCTGCTCCCCTCCCCCTCTCTACCATACCTGAGGACATTTTTTCATATCACTCGCTCCTCTGCCCAGCAGCCCAATGGGAGAGCAAAGGGAGCAAGGTGGGCAGCTCACAGGTGGCAGAACTGGAGGGAGGCAGGGTGCTCAGACCACTCCCCTCCCCCTCTCTACACTTGCTTAGGACAATTCCTCACTTCACCTACCCCTCTGTCCAGCAGCCCAATGGGAATGTTTTTCCCCCTCCCGTTTGTGGGATCTGTGTGTGTGTGTGTGTGTGTGTGTGCGCGCACGCGCGTGCAGGACATGCCTGACACTTGGTCTCAGGGGATGGGGGAGTTGGGCACAGAACTTGGTCTAGGGTGAGGTGGAAGTGGGACCCAGCACTCCATCTCCAAAAGGTTCACCATCACTGTTATAGATAATGAGCTAATAGTCCCACCTCCCGACCCCCTGTGAGCTGCCTTATGAACTAGGAAAGTACAATGTAACAGACAACCTGGAATCATCACCAAGATGATGTTCTCTGAATTTTGGAGATCTTGGAGCTATATTATAATAACTGATATCAGCAGAAATATCCCTCCCTAAATGGTGGTCACAGCCATCCAAACCTACACTGTCTTGATTGAACATGGGATGGTCATTCTTACCATTGGACTAAGTTCATATCCTCAAGTCCAAAAGACACTGATATGTTCTTCTAAGAGAAATTCACCCCTCATCAGAAGTATACTCATAAGCCACCAGCCCTTCTAACGTGTCAGTGCCAAACAGCCATTGAAACAGCATGGACAGCTAGCTGCATTGCATAGAAGACTTGGTTGATGTACATATACTCCACCCAGCCCTGATCACAGTCATTAACTCACACTGGAGATTTGCCACAGCTCTGTTCTCAAACAAGTAGGGAAACCCCCTCCCCCAAACACTGATACACTCACCTTGGGGTATGTTGGTAGAATAATAATAATAATAGAATAACTAGCATTTCTTTAAAGTTTGAAAGTTGCTTAATAATCTGTTTGTCCTCACAATAGCCTTAGGAGGTTGGTACTATTATTTCTCCTATAGAGAAGGCTGATTTTATTTATTTGTTTGTACATAGACTACAGATAAGTAAAACTGTTATGTGCCTTTCTATCAAAAGGGATTATATGAGGCCCTTATTATGAGTGCTGATCTCTAATATTCTATCATTCTATAAAAAATATGAAAAGGACCATATCATTTAAAAACACATGGACAGCTATAATCCTTCTGGTGCCCTTCATCTTGGCAGGCTCAGGGTCAATGGGACAGACAACACTGAAGCCTGCCAAAAGTCAATATGAGATGTAAAAGTAGGGCAATTATCACTGGACTAACTTGGCATAGTACCCAGCCTCATGGGCACACCCTGTGAGAGTGCTATTATTATTCTTCACCCCATAGCTGGCAAAGACCCCAAGGGCTGACTTCCGCTCCACCTATTTCTGATTCCCCCTACCTCTGCCTCCTTAGGTATCTCAAGTGCCACATAGCAGGGAATTTTGGACTATTCAGACTTTGAGCAGAGGGCTTGGGTTAGGTCCAGTCTTATATTTAGAACTCTTTCTATCAGATCTGTATAGAAGCTGGTTTACATCAGTCCTGAATAAGCAATCATGCGACTCGTCATTTCTGCCACATCATGGACTTGAAAATGTATTCCCAGAGAAAATCCAATAAGTCAGGAAAGATGTACTATCAGTATGTCCCTTTACTCTCCTACTTTCACCAACCCCCTTTGCCATTTCCAAAAGGAAAGGCAATTTGTTAACCTAGATCCTAAACTGTTATATTTTTAGATAGTCCAAATCCCCCTATTCTGGAAGGCAGGGAGAAAGGGAAGGAAAGACAAGAAGAGTTAGTCATTATAATGTTGCACAAATTCCCATCTCAGAACCTGATGCTCAGTATTTCATATCCATGCTGTTTCCAAAATAAGAGAACCCACCCACACACCCACTAAGTATTTTTAAATCCATTGAAAACCACAGACAAAATGAAGGGCTACAGAATGGCTTGGACTTGAAATTTTGACAAAGTAATAGCTACTGGCCTTTTGAGAGATATATAGATATATAAAATTTAAAAAGAAAAGTCCAGGGTCACAAGCCTGGGGGGAAAAGGCTGGTGGTATAAGGAAGTCTCTACTATCCTTTCATTTATTTCAGTATAAGAATAAAGAAGGGTGGTACTTCCTCCTCCTACATGCTTCTGTGCAAAGTCAGCTTCCAAAATTTGCTGCCTCTGCTCCTGGAGTGGCTCTATCCTTAGGTTGTGCTAGCTTTCTCCCTCATCACTCAAACTATTTCTCTTGAAGAGCCATCATAGACACAGCACATTCTCCTGGCAAGTCTTCTTGAGTACAACAGAAACTAGACTGTTATAAGGTGATGGTCAGGACGTAGGACAAATGTAAATATATAGATAATTATAGGCCTGCAAGCTTGACAGTCTTGCTCATGCTCTTTGATTGAGTTCAATGATTACCTATTCTGAACCCAGACAGTTCCTATTCTGGCATCTCTTTCTCTGTCTTCTTTTTCTCCCTCCAATCTTACTCTGCTCTTACTCCACTTTTTCTAGATACATAAGCTCTTATTTGTTAACAAATAGCCCCATTATTCGACCATTTTCTTTATGCCTTTATGTATAGACTTATGTAGAGAAATAGTCTGTTATTTTACATATCTATGTGTATAGGCTCTAGCAAAGACAGCACAGATTCGTGCAAGAATGCTATCATTCAAAGGCATAAGAGGAAAAGCAACAGTGAGGCCTTACAACTCCCAATATTCCCTTAGAGAAATATGTGAGATGGAGATGGGGTGATCCTGTCACAGTCCCAGCTGATGTCACTAAAGACACAAAATGACTAACCCTGTAATAGACAAAACGCAGGATTTGGAAGACAGAAGACTGGTCAGAGAGAGACCCAGCTTTCTCACAAATTCATAGTTACTTTAGCCAAGTTATTTGATTACTCTTGAGCTTAGTTTACACATCTGTTAAAAAAGACAGTTGATGAACCGTGTGTCAGAACTAACACATGTAGCCATTTTTGATGACATGCAGCTGCATATAGAGAAGTATGGGGTCGCATGCTGAGGATGAAACATTTGTATAGTGTAGACTCTGTGCACTATAGATGACAATTCTACCTATATTAATTTACCTATTTTGGTTTATTAAACACAGTTATATATTACAATTATAAAACAAACAAACAAAAAAGAACATTGTACACAGAGACTGATATAGTGTGGTAAAATCGAATGTAATGGGCTTCTGTACCAGCAGCAATGCAATGACACAGGACAGCTCTGAGGGATTTATGGTAAAGACGCTACCCACATTCAGAGGAAGGACTGCAGGAGAGGAAACACATAAGAAAAACAACTGCTTGAACGCATGGGTTGAGGTGGACATGATTGGGGATGTGGACTCGAAACTACCACACCAATGCAATTAACAACAATTTGGAAATAGGTCTTGATCAATGACACATGATAAAACCAGTGGAAATGTGCATCGGCCATGGGTGGGAGGAGTGCAGGGGGTTAAGGGGAAAGTAGGAGCATGAATCATGTAACCATGTTAAAAATGAATATTAATAAATGTTTAAAAAATTAAAAAAAAACTTTCCAAATGAAAGCAGAAGAACTGACATAGGGAGAAACCACTGATATGGTCAGACCACTATCACTGGCAGACCTCCAGAGAAGAGACCATTGCCTCACATCTATCACTCAGCTGCCAGCCTGAATGCCTGTCTGTCTTCTGTCTGTTCCCTCACTCATCCTTGAACAGTATACCAGCCCCCTTCTTCCTCACAGGGCCTTCTTCCTACCTCCATCTTTGCCCTGAAATTTGAGGCTGACCTCATGTAAATGAAACCACCAAAAGCAAAACTGACAATATGGAGGCATTCTAGGAAGGAAAGGACAGAACCAAAGTGTAGGCATGATTAAATATTCCTTTCATCAATATCCTTAATGAATGGGAATTTATAGCATTTTTCTGCTATTAATCCTGTAAAGAGGTCACAAATTTCAAGGTATAGTTGAAACATATGACCTCAGACATCAGCATTTTTTTTTCAGGTCAGAAAATTTTCCCTTTGGAGGAAAGTGATTAAGAAATACTCTAAAACATTAAAATTGTAACTCTTGGTTGGGGCAGCTGGGCAGCTCAGTGGATTGAGAGCCAGGCCTAGAGACAGGAGGTCCTAGGTTCAAATCCGGCCTCAGACACTTCCCAGCTGTGTGACCCTAGGCAAGTCACTTGACCCCCATTGCCTACCCTTACCACTCTTCCACCTATAAGTCAATACACAGAAGTTAAGGGTTTAAAATTTAAAAAAAAAATTGTAACTCTTTTAAAGTTTTATTTAATTGGAACAATGCCCCCCCATATGTACCACAAGCAAAATCTCTCCACTTAATATAGTCCTTTCTCTCTTTTCTGCTTCCTCCATTAACTTCTCTCCCTCCTCCTATTCCTTAAATGTACGTATTCTCTTTACATTCCCCCCTCTTCAATGATCTCAATTATCCCAAACCATCTCTAATACAGATGTCTCTAATCTCTATATTTCCTGCTCCAATCCCAGATCTGATATCTATTTCCACTTCTATCTGTAGGATATTATATTTAAATGTCCAATTGACAAAAATTAAATGTATCTAATATTGAAGTAATCACCTCTACCTCCTTCCTCCCAAAAATCTGTTTCTAACTTTTCTACTTCTATTTTTCATGCCATCCCTCATCCTCTTGGCCATACTGAATAGAAGCATAGAGAAACTATCAGTAATAGAAAGACTGAGAAGGGTGAGGTGGGGGGTGGGGGTCCAAGGATGTCATTTTCTCATTTCCTATGCACATCTGCACAGATAAACTTCTTATTGCATGATCTCTCCTCAAACATTTCTAAAGATTTTAATTGCCTCTGATTTCATCTCTCCTTCTCCAGGTTCTTCCCTATTCCACTAAATCCTTTAAACAGTCACCAAAGTGATATTCCGAAAGGACAAATCCAATGAAATTCTAGTGACTCCCTATTACCTTTACAGTGGTTCTCATCTTTTGGCAATTTGGTGAAGATTATGGATGATTCCTCAGAATAAAATTTTTAATTGTAGGGAAAAACCATAGGATTACAAAGGAAAATAATACATTCACATGCTCATTAACTATATTAAAATATACACATATATAGATATCTATGTATGTATGCATACCATTCTATTCACAGAACCCAGGTCACAAATTTGTACTCTAAGAACAAATAAAAATTCTGTTGTTTGCCATTTACATTTCTTCATAATGTGTTCCCCTTCCCCTGTTTTTTCACCATGACCTTTTTATACAGTTTCCTCAGAGAAAGTAGTCAGGCTTTTGGTAAAGGGAAAAGGGATTTGGTGAGGAATCCTTCTTAATATTTATCAAGGTGGGGGGAGGGGATGTTATATGTTCTCCAGACTTGGTTTCCTTAAAGATTTCCTCTCCCTTCCCAACCTACTACTATACTCATGCTGTGGACCCCTAGAGGGGTGACTACTACACTTCTGATCCTAGACCTTCTTAGTGACTACACTTTTAACATTAGAGCTCCTATATCCCCAAGGCTATACTTAACTTGCTGTTATTCTTCATTTATATTTTAAATTATTTATGTATATTTTAAGAAAACAATTTATTAATTATAATTTATTAACAACACAAAAGCAATGATAAGTAAAAAAAAATTTAAATACATATTTTAAAACACAACTGTGAGCATAGCCAAGTGAAATGGCATCTAAACCTCCTTGTCTTTCTCTTTCTTTTTCTGGGCTGGTCCACTCAACCCCAACCTTCAACTCATCATGTCAAGTCTGTGAATTTTTCCAAGGTGAGGGAAGAACAATCACAGGCAGGCATTTCTTCTATTACTCATTCTCAGGATCCTGAGTAGGGAGGAAACAAATTCTTAATCCTAGGCAAGCTAGGTTAGTTTTTCCTTCAAAGATATTGAAATGATACTTGAAACTTGATTAGGACAAGAGATGAAAAGCTTAGGCTCCTGATAACACTTCTTGTTTTTTTTTTAAAGTTAAAACAAATCTCCATGGTTGGTAGAACACCATGAGTAGGGGAGCTTCACTTGACTGAATCGATTCATGGTTTCATCAGGTTTCCTTAGCCATGCCTTCGATGAATATTCTTCCCCTGCTAATTGTTGAATGATCCATCTCATTCCAATATATTAAATTTAAATTACTAAATGACTGGCCTGGATTAGTTCTATTCCAGAACCTAGGAGTAACTTGATATGAGAAATAGACATTGTTTCTTAATTGTAGCTCCTGGGCCAACACTGACTTCCTAGCATAAGTTTTTCCCAATTATCCTCCGCTCCTGAAATAGCCCTGGTACTTCACATAGGAAATGGCTAAACAAACGGGAATGAAAAGGAAAAGCATTGATGAATCACTTACTAAGAGCAGTGGATAGAGAGCCAAGCCTAGAGATAGGAGGTTCTGGTTTCAAATGTGATCTTGGACACTTCCTAGCTGTGTGTCCCTGAGCAAGTCACTTAAACCCACTCATCTGCTTTAGAACTGATACCTAGTATAAGTATTAAAAATGATAAAGGCTTGTATAAATATATAAATTAGTATTTTAATTAAAGCCATGCTGATAGATAAAATCATTAGACCACGCCCTTGTAAGCATTCAAAACTGCCGCCGCCTCCATTACTGCCTCCTAGCCAAGCTCCTACTCGCCAAAGAGACCACTCCCTCCTAACCCACGAGATTTAAGCTCTCCCCTGCGTCAAGACGTCGGAGACGGAAATCAGTTGGACCATGTTGGATCACGAGAAATGTAGTTTTATACATTTCCCAAATTTCACTTTTTACAATTCCCCGTGAGGTCCAGCAAAAAAAAAGGTTAGTCCTTTTTTCTTCGCTGGACCTGTAAAAATAGACAACTTCTAAAATTTTCAGGAATTTTGGGGATAAAAGAAATAGATGAACAAATGGTTAAAATTAGACGCATTGACAAAAAACCAATTTGGGGGGGCTGTCCCCCACTGGCATAACAGTGTACAATTAAAACAATACATACAACTCAATTTCAACTCCCCATAGTTCAATCAACTGCACCCCAAAGTTCAAAGTTTGGTCTTCATGGTACAGTGAAGGCTTTTCAGACATCTTCATGGTGTCTTCACCAAAACAAGTTCGTCATCTGGATTCTGGGGAGATGGCAAGATCCTTATCCTGAAATTATTCTCAAAAGAATTTAAACCTTACATTATAGATTACAAAACATACATTTTCTTCTAAGATTTTATATAATTCCCCGTGAAATTACTCCTAAAAGAGTTAAATAAATATACATATATTTTTACATTATCAAATTTTAAAAACTTAACAGATATCCCCGTGAGGTAATTCTTAAACACACCTTTTTTTTAAAAAGGTACCTCAGGTCAGCTAAGGATGAGTGGCTGAGTCCTGGGGGTTATATGAATTCAATTGGCAAAATAAAAAGAATAAAATTCAAGAAAAAAGAAGAAAACATTAACTTATAAATGTAAAATGTGCAAAAATCTAGGGAAAATAAACTTAGACCTTTGAATGAAGGTCTAATTAAAGTGAATTCCGCAGTATGCAATTACCCATCCAGGGCCAGGACTTAAGGAAAATGTCTCTCTCTGATCTGACTTATCATCAGCTTTTTAGGGAAGTGAGCCAAATAATAACCAATCTTAGGTGCTTTCTAGGAATCTAAGTCGAGGGGACCCACGTCCTCTAAAGTTTTAGAAAAGACTGGGACTCCAGGACTCAAACCCAATTTCCACGCCCTAAAGTATTGGCATAGAGCTGCTATTTTGCAGATCTTAGTCAGTCAAGTCTCTGACCATGTGCTTTCTTTAGCACTATTAATGGCTTTCATATTCCCTTCTGGAATCAGAGAGGCATTTAAATCACAGTCCTATAGGCTCAGGTATTTGCTGTAGAATCAGAAAAAGGATAAATAATGATTATATATGTACTTCCAGTACAAGATGAGAAAAAGGAAAAATCAATTGCTCTCATTAAAAAAAAATGTTTTAAAAATCAAAAATATATATATAGCTTAGAACTAGAAGGGTTGTTACCCCAAAATGAGACTTTCTGTGAGAGAAAGTGGGTTTTACAAAATAGCAGATTCACAATGCACATTCAAATAGAGTACCATTATTTCCAATAGCACATTTTAAAACAATAAACAGTGATGTTCAAAATCATATACTTGTTACAACTTTTAACCCTTGGCAAATGCTGTTATTGCTTCCATAGCAAAGAATATACAGGAGCTCCTTGACTCTCTATATTTTAAAAAAATCCTGGATAGGAATGCTTCTACCCATTTAAGGCAATAATATCTCTTATAATAAAATATATAAAAGCTTTATCCTTTAAGACAACAATTCTTAAGGATTTAAAGTAAAAGTTAAAAAGATCTCTTGTAAAATTACAAGGTAATATTTAAAGCATGGAAACTTTCAAGGTTCTTTGCAATTACCAAGGCAGAATAAATTTTTAAAAGACATGTGCTCTATAAGATGTTCATAGGTGGTACATATAACCGCATTGTTTTTGATACAGTAAGCGTTTAAGTAAATTAGGAAATATAATAACATCATAAGCAGAAACTTCATTAGCGTAAAATGATTCAGTGCAACAGGAAAATCAACGAAATAAGCAGGATTAATTAACAAAAGTAATTAACAATATACAGTAAGATACAGTCTTTTTAAAACAGAATAAAGCTCATTCAGTTCCGAGGTTTTAAAAGTTCACCCCTTGTTTCAATTTAAGGTTCTTTTGATTGAGTTCTGCTGAGTTTAAGGGGTTGTTTTTTTTTTTTTCTAAAAGTTCAAAGTTCTTCCCCTGAGTTCAGTTTTTAATCACAAGCAAGTCTGAATAGGCCATTCGGTCCCATTAAGGGTAAATGCTAGGTCCACGTGGTGTTGGGTCATTGTAGAAAATCCCACATGTAGAGCTTGTGTGGGTGGCTAAATTAGGTCTTTTAGAGAAAACACGTGGAAGGCTAGAATGTAGGCCATTACCAAACCAAGAGAGGGGGTAGTGGGGACAATACCAAACCCTAAGGAGCAGTGGTGTAGGTCTCCGAAGATCTCGGCAAAAGCGGCAGGTCATCGCTGTTGGGGCTCGGGGTTCTAGGCTGGAAGCAGTCAGGATCAGCAGCATCAGCAGCATCAGCGGCAGGAATGGAGATCAAGTCAGGAGATCGCCAGTAGGAATGGAGATCAGTGGCAGAGACAGTCTGGCTGGGCTCCGGGATTCTATCAGAGCCAGCAAGGGCCACCAGGCCCGGGGCATTGAGCAAAATAATTAGCAGCCCAGCCGCAGTTAAAACCATTGTCTCTCTTCCCCGTAAAACAGCCTCTAGGCTGGGGAAAATCGGGAGAGGACTGGGCAAGGAAAAAAATCGCTTCTGAGACTCGGGGTCCCAGAGCCGCATGGCTTCTTCCTCTTAGACTATCCAGAAAATTGAAAGTTCGAATTACTCCCGTGTGGTTCGCCAAATTGTTAATATAAAAAATGATAAAGGCTTGTATAAATATATAAATTAGTATTTTAATTAAAGCCATGCTGATAGATAAAATCATTAGACCATGCGCTTGTAAGCATTCAAAACTGCCGCCGCCTCCATTACTGCCTCCTAGCCAAGCTCCTACTCGCCAAAGAGACCACTCCCTCCTAACCCACGAGATTTAAGCTCTCCCCTGCGTCAAGACGTCAGAGACGGAAATCAGTTGGACCATGTTGGATCACGGGAAATGTAGTTTTATACATTTCCCAAATTTCACTTTTTACACTAGTATGGATTTTAAAACAGAACATAAGAGTTAAAAAAAACCCCAAAACTAAATACGTGTTATATGGCAAGCACTGCATATGAATAAAAGGGAATTAATAATATTCTACACTACAAGAAATGACAAAAGTGAAAATTTAGAGACAACAGAAAAGATTTATTTGAACTGAACAAGAGCAAAAAGTAAACAGAACCAGGGGGACAACTAGGTGGCTCAGTGGATTGAGAGCCAGGACCAGAGATGGGAGGCCCTGGGTTCAAATCTGGCCTCAGACACTTCCTAACTGTCTGACCCTGGGCAAGTCGCTTAGCCCCCATTGCCTAGCCCTTAGCACACTTCTGCCTTGAAACCAATACACAGTATTGATTCCAAGATGGAAGGTAAGGATTTAAAAAAAAAAAAAAAAAGATAAACAGAACCAGAAAAATAATTTCCATGAATGACCACAATGATACAAAGGAGAACAATATGGAATGAAAGACTTCAGAGCTCTGATGAGTGCCTTAATAATCAAAGCATCAGATTAGAAGATGCTTATTTCTTATTTTATCCAGAAAGATGGTAGATGAAAGGAAAAAATAAAACAGATATACATTTCCAGACATAGTAAACAAGTCAATATGCATTGCAAGTCTATACATTTTTGGTATGAGTTTTCACAGTGAATGGATGCTCAAAAGAATTATAAAAGCAGTTTCCAGAAAATGAACACCAAAATACTCTTATTGCTAATAACTACACACCAAAAATTCTAGCTTGATTGATATTTGTTAATATAGTTTTATTTGTTGATGGGGCCATCAGGAATTAAACCTCTCTGAAAATGCAATAAGAAAATGGTAAATAAAAAGAAGCAGCACTTAAGGGGTCAGGAAGGTGACTCAGTGGAATGAGAGCTAATGCTAGAAACAGGAGGTCCTGGGTTCAAATGTGCCCTCAGACACTTCCTGGCTATGTGACCATGGGGAAGTTATGGGTTTAAAAAAAAAAAAAAGAAAAGAAAAGCTGCAGCCCAAACTTCCATCTCTAGTTCAATAGAACCAGAGTTGCTACTAAAATTTTTTGCTCTGGATTGAAAGGAAGAACAAAAAGAACTATACAAAAGCCACTATTTTCAGCAAAAGCCCAGTAAAAACATGACAATTCATTACTTATTATAAAGAGTAGGAACAAACATTTGTCTTTTTTTTTTCCTTTGCTAAAAGTCCAAGCAAACCCTGAGAATCTGGACTTAGCCGGGTGCCAAGAATTGACATAAAAGGCATTTTCTCCCTTAAGATTTTCAGAAACCACAGCCTCCATGAGTCAGTGACTAATACTGATTACAGCCTGATGTCACAAACTGCTAACCAGCAAAAAGCCTGTAGTGGGGGGATGATAAGGACCATATGTGCATTCCGGGGCATCTTACAGACTTCACTGTAGCTAAAAGGAAAGAAGGAGGGAGGCCACAGTATGAATTTTCAAGAAGCAGGAAGAATTTTCACAGGCAGTCCAATCAAAAACAGATGCTGCATAGTCTCCAAAGCTGCCTGCCATAAAGAAAGCCCACTCTGGCACCAGGCATATTAGGAAGAGAGAACAGGAGGCAAAACTCTCCTGGTTTCTTAGGGGAAGATACCAAATATCAATCATCTGAGCAGGCATATTTTGAAACTTACCTCCTCTCTTTGAGAGGATAAAGCATACCAGCTGTCGCATTGTTGTATGCTTTTGGGGCAATTTTGTCTCTTCCTTCCCTAATTTCAAAGTCCAAATATAACTTTCATGCAAGTTGCATCTCAAAACAAGCGCTAAGCAGAAGGTAAAGAAAGAATTTTTTTTTTAAATCCTTGCCTTCCATCTTAAAATCAATACTATGTTTTGGTTCCAAGATGGAAGAGTGGTAAGGGCTAGGCAATGAGGGGTAGGGGGTGGGTTAAGTGATTTGCCCAGGGTCACACAGCTAGGAAGTGTCTGAGGCCATATTTGAACCCATGACCTCCCATCTCTAGAACTGACTCTCAATCCACTGAGACACCCTGCTGTACCCAGTAAAGAGTTTTAAAGCACAAAAGTAGAGGGGTTTTTCTTTTACTTCCTATTGTTATTATTATTATTATTATTTTATTTTTTTAAAAATCCTTACCTTCTGTCTTAGAATCAATAATATGCATTGGTTCTAAGGCAGAAGAGCTAGGAAGTATCTGAGGTCATATTTGAAACTTGGACCTACCATCTCTAGGCCTGGCTCTCAATTCACTGAACTACCTAGCTGCCCTACTTCTTATTATTATTCATCTATAAAAATCAAATAATAATAGCTCCTACCTCCCAGGGTCATTGAGAGGGTAAAATGAGATAATATTTGTAAAGGGCTTTGCAAAACTTGAAGTACTACATAAATGCTACTACTATTATTATTCACTTGTCTTTCTAGTGTTTCCTTATTGAAAAACACTGTCAAATCAATACAGTCCCATTCACTGGGGCAGCTAGATAGCACAACAGATAGAATACCAGGTTGGAGTTTGGAGGACCTGGGTTCAAATCTGGCCTCAGATCTGTGTGACCCTGGGCAAATCACTTAACCCCAACTGCCTAGCCCTTACCACTTTTCTGCTTTCTAAGGCAGAAAATAAGGATTTTTTAAAAAAAATACAATCTCATTCACAAAATTCATTAACAAGTGATTCAGATATGGCCAAAATAGTTTCTTCCTAAATCACCATTTTTTTTAATCACTGGAAAAGACCACTATTGTTGCCTTGCTACTATCGATCTCCATTTCCTTCCACCTCTTTCTGAGAGAGAACACCATGGCACTTTTATGCTCTAAAGCAGTAGTTCTCAAACTTTTTTGGCCTACCGCCCCCTTTCCAGAAAAAATATTACTCAGCCTCCTGGAAATTAATTTTTTAAAAAAATTTTAATAGCAATTAATAGGAAAGGTAAATGCACCTGTGGTCATCACCGTTCTCCTGGATTGCTGCAGCACCCACCAAGGGGCGGTAGCGCCCACTTTGGGAATCACTGCTCTAACGGATAACTGATAAGTCTCTGGAAATGTAAAATAAAGGCAAACCCAGAGCCCAAGCATTAAAAAAATTATTTTTTAATGAAAGGAACAAGTCCTTCTCTTCTTCCAATCCAGCCTCAACTCACCCCCACCCCCATCAAGAGTTTTCATTTCTAAAGTAGGCAGACTGAGAACATCTATGAACAGGGATCATATGTTTCATGCACCTGAAAATTTAAGGTTGTTTCAGATATAGATTTCACATTTTTCTGAATTGTATCAAGTGACAAACATCACTTTTAAATCTTGGGAAACAAAATGTAGTATATGTCTTCAAATATTACCAGGTAATATTGACCAAAGTTCTCAAACCTTCATTCGATTGCCATTAACTTTTACTGTAGGTCATGGATGAAATAACGACTGCCTAATGACATTTAAAGCAGAACATTATGCCCATATACTGTTGTGTGTTTGTATAATATAAACATAGCAAAATAATGCACATTTAACACTTCATTCTGACTAAAATATAGCTAGATCTCTAAGGAAAAGAGACAGAATGAAGAATACCATGACAAGAACAGCAGTGTGATATTACCACTTTGATTTAGCTACCCATCCACTAAGTGGGGCAGTATATTGTGGAGGAAAAAGCAATAGAATTGGCATCAGAATCAGGACCGAATCCTGGCTGTCATTCACTCAGTGTGTGTTTGGGAAATTCATTCATTCTCTCTTGGCCTTAGTTTTCTTCATCGCTAAAATAAGGATTGGAGTACAGGATCCTTAAGGTCCTTTCCCAACTCTAAAATCTTACATTTCCACTGATTTCTGTCTAGTCATCATTCTTTGATTTTGGTTGTTTTTTTTAAATTCTGAACTTTACAGTCCTACCTCTATCAACCACAACAACCACCCTAGAAAACATGACTGTTTCCAAATACAAAGTGGAATACAAGAAAGGGTTGTGTTTGAGGTTTATAAAGGAATGGGCGATATTATATATGTACATATACATATATATATGTATATATATATACATATACATATATAATACCGCCCATTCCTTTTAAAATTGTTCTCATTGAGTTTCCTTTTGAACTTTCTTCTATT
>NC_058135.1:34611919-34658418 GCF_016433145.1 Gracilinanus agilis | reverse complement strand
GAACACTTTCTCATGTGCTTATTGATACTTTTGATTTCTTTACCTGAAAATTGCCTATTCATGTCTCTTGCCCATTTATCAATTGGGGAATGGCTTGATTTTTTATATAATTGATTTAACTCCTTGTATATTTGAGTAATTAGACCCCTGTCAGAGTTTTTTGTTATAAAGATTTTTTCCCAATTTGTTGTTCCCCTTCTGATTTTGACTGCATTGTTTTTGTTTGTACAAAAGCTTTTTAGCTTAACATGATCAAAACCATTTAATTTACATTTTGTAATTTTCTCTAACTCTTGCTTGGTTTTAAAATCTTTCCTTTCCCAGAGATCTGACAGGTATACTATTTTGTGTTCACTTAACTTATAATTTCCCTCTTTATATTCAAGTCATTCACCCATTCTGAATTTATCTTGATGTAGGGTGTGAGATGTTGATCTAAACCTAATCTCTCCCATATTGTTTTCCAAATTTCTCAGCAGTTTTTGTCAAATAGTGGATTCATGTCCCAAAAGTTGGGCTCTTTGGGTTTATCATATACTGTCTTACTGATGTCATTAACCCCAAGTCTATTCCACTGATCCTCCGTTCTATCTCTTAGCCAGTACCATATTGTTTTAATGACTGCTGCTTTATAGTATAGTTTAATATCTGGTACTGCTAGGCCCCCTTCCTTCACATTTTTTTTTCATTATTTCCCTTGATATTCTTGATCTTTTGTTATTCCAAATGAAGTTTGTTATAGTTTTTCTTAATTCAGTAAAGAAGTTTTTTGGTAGTTTGATAGGTATAGTGCTAAATAGGTAAATTAATTTGGGTAGAATGGTCATTTTTATTATGTTAGCTCGTCCTACCCATGAACAATTAATGGCTTTCCATTTGTTGAGATCCTGTTTTATTTGTTTGGAAAGTGTTTTGTAGTTGTTTTTGTATAATTGCTGTGTTTGTTTTGGTAGATAGATTCCCAAGTATTTTATATTGTCTAGGGTGATTTTAAATGGTATTTCTCTTTCTACCTCTTGCTGCTGTGATATGTTGGAAATATATAGAAATGCTGATGATTTATGTGCATTTATTTTTTTTCCTGCAACTTTGCTAAAGTTGTTTTACAAAAAGATTTTAAAGGCATATCTGCCTTGGCATTGCCATGAATGTGATTGAGAAATTCAAAAGCATTTAGGCTAATGGTTTTGCTTTGCCACAAAAATATTTCCTTTAAATTCCTAGCTTCCCCATTAAAGAGTCATGGGATGCTTGGAATGAGAATTTCATATGCTTTTAATTGTCTTTGGTAATTATGAGAACAAAAGAATTTTAAGTTACAAGATAAGAAACAAATTAAAGTCAAACTTATATGTGTGTGTGTATAAATTTGACTGAAAACATCCCTAAAAGTTTGTTCAATAGAATTGTTCAATAGAAATAAGAAAGCTAAGAAACTCTTCAAATGAAGTATAGGGAAAAAGACAAAAATCAGCAAAAGCTATTCAGATACCCATTCAAGTAAGTACTCTTGAACTGTTTCAATATCTAATGAGAACTTGAGGCAACAAGTAATCATACTATTTCAAGGTCTGTTTTGAGATTTATACTTGAGGAAAATCCAAGGCTTGCCCCCACCCCCACCAAGGCAGAGAGGTCAGACTGTACATCTTTTCAGTAATCCTGGAGTTCTGTATATATTTCAGAACTGTATCAGGTTGGTAATTATGAAGAATGGGTTTTTTTTTCAATGTGGCAATGTGTTTCTTTGGCAGCTGTACCCCAAGAGCACTAATTATCTATTCCCTAGATTAGATATTAATTAGGCATGCACATACAGCAATGACCAGAACCAGATACATTCGAACAAACAGACAAGCTTTGGGATGCCGTATTTCACCATGATTTTTCTCATTCACATTTCCCGTTCACATTCTCAGGTGGGGAGAAGCGGAACACTGCTTCAGGGATGTTAGTTCACACTCTCAGCTCTACTGAAGTTTAATCCAAATGCCTCAACCTAGTTTGGCAGTGACCCTGGGTGCTCAAGGACAAAACACAGTCCTCTGCCAAACTTCAAATAGGAACTGGATGTTAGTATCTTTATCCTCTGAGGTCAAACCTAGTGAATTCTGGAAAAACTCATTGTCAGGTGGCAGCTAGGTGGTATGATAGAACACACGAGCCTGGAATCAGGAGTACTTGAGTTTGAATCTGGCTTTGGCCACTTGCTGACTTTGTGACCCTGGGCAAGTCACTTAACTCCATTTGCTTAGCCTATGACTTTCTGTCTTAGCTGCCACTTTGCCATTCTGATTTTCCCTTCCCAGAGAAAGATATGGTAACAATCCCGAACAAATCTCTTGAATTGTGAGATGAAATCAGACTGACACTTCCAGATTCCTGGCAAACAGTCTCATACCAGTTTATAGTTAATAAGTATACTCTATAATTTTCAGATTGTGAAAATAAAGTTGCATTGAAAATAAAATGAAATACCCTTTATGACCACTTATTAAACTGTCTCCTAAGACATGGAAAGGTTGCCAAGAAGAAGCACTTATGGGAGTTCCCACACTGATGAAACTAAAAACCTTAAAACACTAAAGAAAGCTTAAAGTTGCCATCAATAGCTTAGAAGGAATGAGCTTTTTGACCCAGGGATCTCTCTTGGACATTTATTCCCAATTTAGAAATAAAGGTTTAGGGGGGCAGCTGAGTGGCTCAGTGGATTGAGAACCAAGCCTAGAGATGGGAGGTCTGGGTTCAAATTTGACCTCAGACACTCCTAGCTGTGTGACCCTGGGCAAGTCACTAAACCTCATTGCCTAGCCCTTACCACTTATTGTAACCAATACACAGTATTGATTCTAAGATGAAAGGTAAGGGTTTTTAAAAATTAATTTAAAAAAAAGAAAGAAAGGTTTATTGAGATACCAAAGCATTTACAATAGTCATTATTCATGTCAGCAAAGCACTGGAAATAAAATGGGTTTTCATTACCTGAGGAAGAACTGAAAAAACATTGGCATGTGAATGTTATAAAGTATTTATTGTGAAGTAAGAAATTATGACGATGAGCAATTCAGAGGAACATGGGCAGATTATATGAACTGATGCAGAGTGAAGTGAGCAGAACCAAAGAATAGCATACATATGGATTACCACCATGCAATGAAAAGATCACTAAAAGAAAGCAAGCAACAATGGTCCTGGAAAACACACAATTAAAGATACTTCTCTCCTCAGAGCAAAAAAGTAAGGGACTAGTGGGGCACAATGCTATATGTCGCTCTATTTGGGGATTCTCATTGAATTACTTCTCTTTATTACAAGTGAAAGTTCAAACTGTTGAAAACGTTGAAAAAAGATAACTAACAACAATAAAAAAGTACTGTTATATACTACACTGTGCTGAGTACAATGGGAAATAGAAATTAATGTTAAACTGGGGTTTCTGCTATGGTAACTACAAATACAATGCAGCATCTACTTAATGCCAAGTGAATGATATAGTGAGGTCTATAGTAGTTCAGAAAATATTACTATGGGCTGGGGGGGCCAGAGAAACTTTTGTGGAAGATTTGATGCATGGTTCCCATCTTTGAAAGATGAGTGAGATTCAAGTTGGCAGCTCCTTTGACCTTAGCCACTAGTTTCCAGGCTGTAGAATCAAAGCCTATTTTAACTTCTTGAGCTGCAGATGATTCCTCTCCTAAGTAATATAGATATTTTCTTACTGCTAGCCCTTAATGAACATATTTAAATGTTTTTAGTAGGATTCCAATTAGCATAAGAAGGTATTTGAGAACATTTTGATGCTTTCATCTAGTTCCTTTCAGCATTGATGTTTCACATCACACATTCTCTCTACACTCATCTCTAAACTCAGAGATCTCTATCATCCTGGGAACAGCAGAGAATATAAAACCTGGGGACCTCTAGCTAAATCCCTTTCTTCCTTTGAGATTGTTCTCACTGTAAAATGAAAATATGTGATGTCTCTTTTATGGAGCTCATTGTGAAAAAAGTTCCATCCATCTAAAGGTTAACTGTTTTTACTCTTCCAACTATGAAGCTCAAAAAGCAAACTGGGAAGGCAGAATGAGTGAGAGGCTGAGGCAGGTTAAGAGGGAGAGTAGAAAAATAAGAAGAGAGATGGCATTTTTACATATTGTTGGGTATCTTTATCCCCTCCATGGGTTGATGGGGGTGGGATGGGGAAGAGAAAAAAAACAATACCATATCATACTAGCACTTATGGATAGAGCTGAACATGCCTGGGTCACACCTCATTCCTTAAAGATATGTGGTTATTCAGCTTCAATTCCTATTTCATTTTATGTAATACAAGGGAGTAGAAAGCAAACTTGCATAGTAAGAAGAAAGAGGATGCACTAAGAGAAGCTAGAAAACAAAAATCAATCTGAAACATGTGAAACTACTAGAAGGGGGAAGAAGCCACCTTCTAATCCAGATGGATTTACAGGAAAGAAAAATTCTATCAAAAAAAATGTTTTCAAAGTTTTATCGAAGTTTTTACAACACAATCATTTTCAGATCTCCCAATCCCCACTCTTTACCCAAATAACACTTATTTCCCTTGTATCAAAGGAAGAATAGTAAAGGAAAACCAACAAATACAGTAATTATGCCTGATGCTGAGCTGGCCTTACTATCTGCATCATTCTATGCCTACAGTCCCTTACCTTTCCAATAAAAGGTAGGAGATGTATCTCCTCATCCCTTCTCAGGGTAGAAATTGTTCAGTGTTCAGCTTTTTTAAAAATTAGTTTATTTGTTATAGTTTATAATATTCATTTTATAGGTCTTGATATTTACATTGTTGTAGTCATTATGTTTATTGTAGCCTCTGCTTACTTAACTCTACATCAATTCATTCAAGTTTTCTCATGTTTTTCTAAATTCCTTATATTCTTTATTTCTTACAGAATAATAATATTCTATTACATTTTCTAAAATTGATTTCTGTTTTGAGAGGGAACCTAGCATAGTGAGTGGAGAGTTGACTTTCCAGTAAGGCTTTATGAACCTGGACAAGTCATCCATTCTCAGTCCTCTCAGGCAATGAAAGTTTCCTTATTTGTGAGTTGATTATATCAATGAAAACACAGGTTTGTCCCTATCTCTATATTTCTGTAGGATAATTTCCAAATTAATGGATACCCACCTTGTTTCCAGTACTTTACTAAAATAAAACAGCACCAATTTCAGGAAGGATACTGACATGTCAGCACATGTCCAGGAGAATGACAAGGAAGGCAAGGAAACTGAAAACAATTGTAAAGGCATAGATAGTCTATCAATCTTTTAAATAACAATTAATATTTCTACTACACAAATTATTCTCACTTGTTGAGAATAAAATACTCTACCAGACTCTTTTTACAGAAAAATATATACTGAAACACCTAAGCCAGAGAAGAAAAAAGCAGAGAACTATAGTTAAATATCACTAATGAATTCGTATTCATCATGATGGCATCAACAGATCCAGAAAAAAAGCCTCTGGTAAAAAATATAAGTTATTGATGACATAAAAAAACCAACCACCAACCACTATGAAACATAGCTATAGGAAGATCTTTAAAAAATATATCATAAAAAGCATCTATCTAACATTAAAAGCTATCATTAAGTACAATGAGAAAATGTTAAAAACTTTTCCACTAAGTATTGAAGTAAAGCACTATTATTTGATACAATTCCAGAATTATGGGAGTTTAGTTCTTGTTGCTACCAATTGCAACAAGAAAAAGATATTTTAAAAAAACATAAAGAAAGATTGAATGTTTTTTCATTCAGGAGACAAAACTATCCATATCAGACAGCTAGGTGGTGTAGTGGATAGAATGCCATGCCTGAAGTAAGGAAAACTTTTCCTGAGTTCAAATCCAGTCTCACCAGCTTTGTGACCTGTTTGCCTCAGTTTTCTTATCTGTAAAATGAGAAGCAAATAGCGAACCACTCCAGTAACTTTGTCAAGAAAACTCCAAATGGGGTCAGGAAGAGTCAGACATGACTTAAATGACTAAATAACAACAATTTAGAAAATCAGCAAAGAAACTAATAAAATAAACCTTCAAAAATCAACATCATGTCTAGAGCTAGCTAGCTAGTAGCTAAATAACAAGAAAATACAGAAATGAGTAATAGGAGCAGAAATCCATGGGCCTGGAATAAGGAAAGCAGATCTGTGGAACAACTATCTAAGGAAGGATCAGAAACAACTGGGTTCAAGAAACCCATGCTCAATAAATCTAAAACCAAAAATTAACAAGGAAAGAACTCTATTTCATTGCTAGGAAAACTAGAAAGCAATAAAGCAGAAATTAGGAAAAAGTAAACATCTCCCAGAATAGATATGTAACCTGAATATTAAAGGTCATGTCATTTTGAAAAATTAAAAGAGAATCAGCTTTTATAATCATGGCTGTAAAAGTTAATCTTCTGTGTGACTCTGGGCAAGTCACTTGACCCCCATTGCCCACCCTTATCACTCTTCCATCTATGAGCCAATACACAGAAGTTAAGGGTTTTTAAAAAAAAAAGTTAATCTTATTTTTTAAATAAATTTATGTTGCTGTTTGCTTTTATATAACCTACACTATTTCCCAATGTTCCTTCCCTTCACATCTCTGGGATCCATCTCCAATAACAAGGTTAAGAAGGAGAAAAATATCAACATCTCAGAAAAACTAACCAACATGTGGGGAAAGAAAATCTAGCATGCATCAGAATTTGTTTAGCTATTCTAGAAGGTTGATTTCTTAATCAAAAAAGGACAGAAGAAATCACAAAAGGTAAAAAGTCATTTTGATTATATGAAATAAAATTAACACAACTAGAATAAGAAAAACACTATCAAATCTTACATTCAAGATATATAGTCAATTAACACATTTAAACAATTAAACAATTAACACATTTAAACAATTAAAACAAAATCTGGTCAAAGTATATGAACAAAGAGCTCTCCAAAGAGTTGCTCTTCAAGATATTAAGAGATACTGTTCCAGATAATATAAAGTGTTTTATAAAACCTCAAAGCCATTATATAAATGCTAGCTATATTATAAGAAAAGCTCAAATCAAAAACATCTCTGAGGTTTGGCTTTACAACTAGCAAATTGGCAAAGATGACAGAACATTATGAGAATAGTCAAAAGTTGGGGAGTTCATGAAAAAGACAAGCACTACAATGGTAGAGCTATGAACTGGTCCAACTATTCTGCAAAATAATTTGTAGTTTTGCTTACAAAGTGACTTAGATGTCTGTATTCAATGATCTTTAGATTCCCCTGCTAGGCATATATTCCAAGGGAAGTCAATGACAAAAAGACCCCATTCACACCAAAATATTAATAGCAGCATATTTTACTTTAGGAAAAAACTGAAAACAAAGCAGATGCTCATGGATTGGGGAATGACTAAATAAATTGTTGTACATGAGTGTGATGTAATATTTCTTACTAGGAGGAAATAACAAATAAGAAAAATGCAGAGAAGCATGGAGAATAATATGTTCTAATGCAAAATGAAGGAAGCAGACTTCAAAAGGTTTAGAAGAAAGATATAAAGGAAAAATCATCCAGAAAGCATGGGAAATTCTTAAAGAACAAAATTCTAAAGTCATACAGGAAAATAATTCCAATAAGGAGGAAAAATGGGATTTGTCTTAGACTCATATAAGAGACTTTCCTGACTCCAAGCAATTTAAATTTTTAAAATATTTGTACAAAGAATAAAAGCAATTCAAGGTAACAGGATGAACATATAAGCCTATATGCTGTCTTATTTAAAATAAGGAGAATCTCAGTAGACAGAGAGCTAGACATGGAGATGGCCTGTGTTCAAATCTAGTCTCAGACACTCTCTAGCTGTGTGACCTTGGGCAAATCACGTGACCCTCGCTGCCTAGTCCTTACCACTCTTCTGCCTTAGAACTTATACATAGCATTGATTCTAAGATGGAAGGTAAGGGTTTTTGTTTTTTTTTTTAAATGGTGCAGGATGCTACAGCTCTGAATGATGTGAGGCTGGTGAAAGAAGCTAAAGAAAACAGAAAGGGCTTTTTAAAGCTATGTAGGGGGAAAGAGAGGTCCAGGAAAAGAAAAGGTTGCTGCTGAGAGTTTATAGGATAATTTATAACTGACAGCAGAAAGAAAGCAAAGTTCCTCAATTCTGATTTTGTGTTCTCTGACAAAGAGAATGAATGACAGGCTGAGAACATTTAATAAGGAACTGATACCCATGATAAGTAGGTCAATGATAAAAGAGCATCTAGTTGCCCCTAAAAAACTGAAGTCACTTGGCCCAGATGAACTACATGCTCAGAGTTTGAAAAAAACAAACAACTGGAAGATGAGATTGCTAATCCATTGTCAGTACTATTTGAAAGTTTCTGGAAAACTGGAGGAGTATTGTAGGATTGGAGAAGAATAAATGCTCTGATTTTCAAAAACAAATGGAGCTAACCAATTATATTCCAAGGAGAATGACTTTGATTTTGGGGAGAATTCTAGACTAGTTCGATTTTTCACATTTTATAAAAGATGAAGAATTTGAGCCCAACAAAATTTTGATTTGGTCAAAGTTGGCAGTGGAAAGGCTCCAGTCAAAGGATTTAGGTAGGATATGAAGCCAAGCTGTTTTTTCTTTCTGGTAAAATTATTTAATAAAATCATACTTTCCTTCCTCCTATTAGTGAAGTTGATTTTCTTTTAAGCCTCCAGTTTCAGCTGTGTGACCCAGGGCAAGTCATTTGACCCCCATTGCCTATCCTTACCACTGTTCTGCCCTGGGGAGCCAATACTGTGTATTGGCTCCAAGGCAGAAGGTAAGGGTTTTAAAAAAAAAAGCCTCCAGTTTCATTGAATTAGATTAGAATGTGTCTTTCCTCAAGGTGACTTACCAGGTGGTAAAGAATCCCTGAATCTACTCCACAAAAAACTCAGTTGGGAGAGGTGGGTACTGTTAGCTTGAAGGAGAGTAGCCTGAGGGAACATGAAAGCATTTTACAAGTAGTTGAAGGCCTGTCTTGTGAAAAAGAGATATTTGTTCTGTTTGGCCTCACTGGGCTGAACCAAGATCAGTGAGTAGAACTTATAAGGAAAATATGTCTAGGTTTAAGTAGGGACAACTTTCTAACAATTGGGGGTGTCTAAAAATAATATAGACTGCCTCAGGAGGTAGTGGGTTCCCCAACACTGGAAATCTCCAGAGAACAGTTGGATGACCACATCAGGTATGTTGTAGGGGGGGATTTGTTCTACTGTACATTTCACTTGATGGCCACCAAAGTTTCTCTTCCAACTCTTAAAAATTCTGTGATTCTATTAATTTTTTTTTAGATTTTTGTACTTTTCATTGGTTCCTCAAGTTCTCTGGTGAGGAATTCCCTTAACACCAATTTATGTTCCTCCTACCAGTTTAGGCCAACAACTGGTCTACTATTCTGAAATTTACAGAGTTAGAGATGTTAAATGATTTGTCCAAGATCACATAGCAAATATATATTAGAGATAGGACTTAAAGCCAGGTTATCCTGACTTCAATATCATTTTCCTCACTTACTGCTAGATGAGTTAGAATAAAAATGTAAACTATGAGTTACTTTGGTAGTTAGCTCAAAATTACTGCCCCATTAACTTATTTACATTCACAAGATTATTAGATATTTCTGTCTTTTAAACAAATATAACACACTTAGAAATCATTCAAAATTTTAAATTCCATTTGAATTTTAAATTCCAAAAATCTTAAATAATTTTGAATTGTTGGGGCTCCATCTTTTTTTTTTTTAATTGCCTTAGAATCTATACTAAGTACCAATTTCAAGGCAGAAAGGCCAACCAATGGGGGTTAAAGGTTACACTGCTAAGAAGTATCTATGGTCACACTTGAACCCAGGATTTCTGATCTTTAGCCCTGGCTCTCAATCCACTGAGACACCTAGCTGCTCTCACCCCACTGGATCTCATTGCATTTCCCCTCTCTGAATAATTCTTTGCTTTGCACTAGAGTTGAAAGCCACCCCTTGCTGAAATGTTGTATAACATGTCCTGAGCTAGAGCAAAAGGCAATTCTGAGCAGCTCTAGGCTGTTTTTCACATAAATATGCTTTCTTTCATGTATTAAAACTCTCTCATCCTAAGATTGTCAGATTCTTATTCCTAAATAGCGATTGCATTATGTCACTATCTCACCCATAAAGCTGCAATTGCTCCCTGCTGCCATTATGAAAAAAGGGACAAATAATCTGTGTTGCCACAATGTTTAAATTTAAAAAGGAAACCATCAAATGAGTTTTTGGGCATCAAGACTGACCTTTTGGGGGGGGGGTCTGTCTTTCAAAACCCTAACACTACCTTATTCCTCTTCTTTGCTTTGATATTCTGTTTTAGTCAGGCTTTACTGATCCTGAAATAAACCAGGTACCTTTTCATGTTCAGCTTTCAGGACTGCCGCTACACCTAAATCAAATCATTCCCCTTCAATCATATCTTCTCTGACCCATAAAGAGCTCCTCTCTCTCTGTATCATGATTCATCACAGAGACAAAGGACCATTTTTGGATTAAAAAGTCAAAAGTAACTTCCAGGAGTCCTCATGAGGACTATAGGAAGTTTTCGGGGAGTGGGAAAACAATTTTTTCTTTGCCAGATACCAATGTAGAAAAAAACCAAAGATTAAATTTGTGTCACCACAATTTTAAAATATTTTAAAAGGAAATAGTCAAATGACATTTTGGCCTCTACTCTGCTTTTCAATAGGAGTCTTGGGTGAAAATATTGATCTATAACAAAGCCTTTACATTTCATGAAACCCACTCCCAAAAGTGAAGTCAACTGAGTTTTGTATTCCTGTTTTGTGCTGTTAGGGCAGCAAAGTGGTGCAGTGGATAGAGCTCTAGGTCTGAAGTCAAGACAACTCATCTTCCAGAGTTCGAATTTGGTGGGTAACCCTGGGCAAGTCACTTACCCCTGTTTGCCTCAGTTCCCTTATCTATAAAATGAGCCGGAGATAGAAATGGCAACTATGTCAGTATTTTTGCCAAGAAAACCTCTAATTGGGGTCAGGGAGAGCTGAGTGTCTGAAAATGACTGAACAACAACAAAACAAATTTGTGTGGGTATGACAACACACATTACCACCATTGCTACAACATATGAGAATGGCTGTTGATAAAATCCCAGAAAAAGCAAATTACTTTACTCAATGATAACTTTATATGCAGGCCTATAACTAAAAACTCAACCAGAAGTTGCACCTCCAGTTCTACAAAAGTTTGTTCAGCTAAGGCTTTCTTATTGTGAGATGCTAGTGATAAAGAAGGTCAACACTTTCATCACATCCTCCAGTGCAGGCTATCTATAGGCAGTTATTTCCTTCCTTAGGAGTAAAAGTGAACATAAATTTAATTTGTAAAATTATTCACAAACTCAGTAAAACTATTCGCAAACATTTCTTTGAATGTCAGTCCTATTATTCTTTTCTGACCCAAAGAAAGGGTTGTCAAACAAGGATTCTTATAACCAGGAAGGTTCATGAGCAATTTAAGGATGTGTATTAAAGAACTTGGGTGAGAAAAAAATTATCTTTATTTTCACAAATCTCTTAATGAAGTTTAGGATTTTCTTCTATTATGAATTTCTTTTAAAACCATTATTTTTTAAAATTATTTTTATGCAAATCAAAGCAACTCTGAGGTATCACCCCACACCTAGCAGATTGGCTAAAATGATAGCAGGGGAGAGTAATGAATTGTTAGAGGGGATGTGGCAAAATTGGGACATTAATACATTGCTGGTGGACTTGTCAATTGATCCAACCATTCTGGATGGCAATTTAGAACTATGCTTAAAGGGCTTTAAAAGACTGCCTATCCTTTGATCCAGCCATAGCATTGGTTGGTTTATACCCCAAAGAGATAACAAGGAAAAAGTCTGAGTTAGTCCATATATACCCCAGGAAATATAAATGATACCCCCAAATGAAAGAAAAACAAAAATAAGCTCTTCTTGTCTACTCTGGGACCACGGAGTCAGAGAGTACTGGGAGAGGGATTTCAACAGGGAAGCCAGCATGAATTGTATTAAAAAACAAAGACCTGAAGTCTGTGGATACTTTAAAAAAATGATGCTCTAGGACAGGGGTCAGCAACCTTTTTTGGCTGTGAGAGCCATAAACGCCACATTTTTTAAAATGTAATTTTGTGAGAGCCGTTCAGTGCTCACAGTGTGCGCTCCTGTAACACCACCTGGAAAAAAATTGACTTTATGGCTCCTGCAGAAAGAGCCATACGTTGCCGACCCCTGCTCTACGAAGTGTGAGATCAGAGAAAAATTAAGGATTCAGTGTTTGAAACAGGAGAAAAACATATATAATGACTACAATATCATACAAGGGGAAAAAAACTAGGAAAGCCCTAAAGAATGCTTATCAGTGCATGACCAATCATAATTCCCCAAGACTGAGGATGAATCATAGTTCCCACTTCTTAGCAAAAAAAATGATTGGCTGTACCCCAAAGAGATCATAGATAAACAGACTTGTAAAAAATATTTATAGCTGTGTTTTTTGTGGTGGCAAAAAACTGGAAAAGGAGGGTATGTCCTTCAATTGGGGAATGGCTGAACAAACTGTGGTATATGCTGGTGATGGAATACTATTGTGCTAAAAGGAATAATAAACTGGAGGAGTTCCAGGTGAACTGGAAAGACCTCCAGGAACTGATGCAGAGCGATAGGAGCAGAGCCAGAAGAACATTGTACACAGAGACTGATATACTATGGTAAAATCGAATGTAATGGGCTTCTGTACCAGCAGCAATACAATGACCCAGGACAATTTTGAGGGATTTATGGTAAAAAATGCTACCCACATTCAGAGGAAGGACTGCAGGAGAGGAAACATATAAGAAAAACAACTGCTTGAATGCATGGGGCGGGGTGGACATGATTGAGGATGTGGACTCGAAACTACCACACCAATGTAACTACCAACAATTTGGAAATAGGTCTTGATCAAGGACACATGACAAAACCAGTGGAAATGTGCATCGGCCATGGGTGGGGGGAGTGCGGGGGGTGAAGGGGAAAGTAGGAGCATGAATCATGTAACCATGTTAAAAATGAATATTAATAAATGTTTAAATTAAAAAAAAAAGATGATTGGCTGCAAAACAATTCTGAGGTACCACCTCACACTTAGCAAGTTGGCTAATATGACAGCAAAGGAAAGTAATAAATGTTGGAAGGGATGTGGCAAAATTGGGACACTAATGCATTGCTGGTGGAGTTGTGAATTGATCCAACCATTCTGGAAGGCAATTTGGGAACTATGCTCAAAGGGCTTTAAAATACTTCCTGCCCTTTGATCCAGTCATACCACTGTTGGATTTGTACCCCAAAGAGATAATAAGGAAAAAAACTTGTACAAAAATATTTATAGCCACGCTCTTTGTGGTGGCAAAAAATTGGAAAATGAGGGGATGCCCTTCAATTGGGGAATGGCTGAACAAATTATGGTACCTATTGGTGATGGAATACTATTGTGCTAAAAGAAATAATGAACTGGAGGAATTCCATGTGAACTGGAATGACCTCCAGGAAGTGATGATGAGCAAAAGAAGCAAAACCAGGAGAATGTTATTCAAGAGAAGGATACACTGTGGTACAATCGAATGTAATGGACTTCTCTACTAGCAGCAATGCAATGATCCAGGACAATTCTGAGGGACTTATGAGAAAGGGACTATTCACATCCAGAGAAGGAATCGTGGGAGTAGAAACACAAAAGAAAAACATTTGCTTGATTACATGGTTCGATGGGGATATGATTGGGGATGTAGACTCTAAATGATCACTCTATTGCAAATATTAATAATATGGAAATAGGTCTTGATCAATGACACATGTAAAACCCAGTGGAATTGCTCATTTGCTTTGGGAAGGAAGTGGAAGGAAGGGAGGAAAAGAATATGAATCATGGAACCATGGGAAAAAATCCCAAACAAAATAACTAAACAAACAAACAAACAAATAAATAAATAAATAAACAAGCAAACAAACAAACAAATAAATAAGCAAGCAAGCAAGTAAATAAATAAATAAATGAATGAATGAATAAATGAGTGAATGAATGAATGAATGAATAAATAAAGGAATTATTGGACTACCAGAAAAGTGAGGTCTTGCCCAGCAAATCAGTAAAGACCTTAGGGGCAACTGAATCAGCATCAGTGATTTCTGAAGCTCTCAGACCATAGAGGGTAAGGGGGTCTTACAATTGGTCAGAAAGAGATCAAAGAGGACACTTTTCTGGCATTGGGTGTTGTTGAGAGGAAGATTAGTTATTAATTAAGTATTAAGGGGGACCTAGCAGGAAGGGCTGGAGCTGGAGCTGGAGCGTTCCAAGATGGAATGAAGGAGCAAGAAGTAGGTGCTTGTGCCCTGAGAGATACTCCATTAGGGGTTGGCATAAACTGTGGCTAGCCCTGGGAGATCTCAGAGTAAAGGACACCCTGCAACCTGATTTCCCTGGGATCCTGAGTGGTGGTGGCATCTAGCAAGGGGACAAGACCTACAGAGCAGCACCAGGTGGAGGAGGAATTTGGGATCTGGTGGACAGTATCTCAAGCACACTCGCTCTACTTGGATACTCTGGACCACTTTGGCTTTTGGCATCCTGAGATCATCTGTGGATTACCGTGAGAAACCCTCAAAGCCACCCACAGGCCCCTTAGCTGTTCTGGTCAAGCCTGGCAGGAACCAGGTTTGATGCAGCCTCCCAGAGACTCCATTACTGCTCTTTTGGCCCTGTCTGCTTAGATCACTAAGATTAGAGTAAAGAAGTCCTCCCCTTGCCCTGTGGTTTTGCCCTTTAGATTTTAAGTATAGAAATCCCTTTCGCACCTGTTAGTTGAACATAATTAAAACTGTTAAAACCTTTACCTTGCCTGTTGGTTTCAAAGACTTTGGCCTAGTGGTGAGCTGGGTGACAGTTGAGGCCAACTGCCATTCCTGTGTTAAACCAGTGAGCTCTGGTCTCACTATCCTGGTCCAGTCTCTCCTTCAACCCAGTGTGAGTACCCACAACCATTTAGATTTATTGTAACATCCCCGGTGCCTCCATATATCCATATTTTTCACTGTGTCAAATTCTGTTGCACTGCCATTGCAACATGCTCAAAAAAGGGCCTAAGGGCCTAGATATATTTCAAGGAACTGTCAAGGGAAACTGTCCTGATATCCTAGAACCAGAGGATAAAATAGAAATTTAAAGAATCCGCCAAGCATCTCCTGAAAGACATCCCCAAATGAAAACTTCCAGGAATATTATAGCCTACATGAACTGATGTGGAGTGAAATAAGCAGAACCAGAAGAACATTATACACAGAGACTGTAACATAGTGGAACGATCAAATGTAATTGGCTTTGTTACTAATAGCAATATAATGATCCAGGACAATTCTATGGAACTTAAAAAAGAATGCTATCCACATCTAGAGAAAGAACTGTGGGAGTAGAAATCCAGAAGAAAACCTGTGATTTATCATGAACGTATGATTTGGGGTTTTGGTTTTAAAGGCTTGCTCTTTTACAAAAATGAATAATATTGATATGGGTTTGAGTGATATGTTTATGTATAACCCAATAGAATTGCTTGTCAACTCTGGGGGGGGAAGGGAGAGAGAAAACATGAATCATGGAACTGTGGAAAAATTTTTTTAAAAAATGAAGTTTTTTAAAAATAGAATAGGCCCAGGGGGCAGCTGGGTAGCTCAGTGGATTGAGAGCCAGGCCTAGAGACAGGAGGTCCTAGGTTCAAATCCGGCCTCAGACATTTCCCAGCTGTGTGACCCTGGGCAAGTCACTTGACCCCCATTGCCTACCCTTACCACTCTTCCACCTATAAGTCAATACACAGAAGTTAAGGGTTAAAAAAAAAACAAACAAACAAAAAAATTAGAATAGGCCCAGCAGTAGAGCCTTTGAGTCAAAGGTTCTTTGCATAATTCCAACACATTTTCTAGAATAGTTGTACTAATTCATAGCTCCATCAACTATGCATTAGTGTGCTTTTTTCCCTTCAATAATTTAAAATATTGATAATTCCTATTCTAATATTCTTTTGTGTGAAGTATACTAAGAATGTAAACAATGCGAGCAGTGGAAGAGATACCATGGAGTTAAGGGGACCCAGGTTCAAATTCTAACTCAGATGTTTATTATCTGTACTACTCTAGAAAAAAAAATCACTTAAACCATATGAAGCCCCTTCCAGTTTCTATGATCCTATGAACTTAATTAAAAAAAAAAAAAACCTTCAATTCCTTGAAGGTTTAGCTTTTTTCCTATTGTCTCTGTCCTAGATACATCTCCTTGTCTTGTTTCTTCCATTTCACCCCTCTGAAATATGCTGGAAACCTTCCAGGCTCAGAATTTCCATTTCTTCTGTATTGCTCCACAAATAGGTATCCCTCTACTATATCAGAGATGGGAAACCAATCTGGCAATCCTATACAATACCCCACCTCTCAATAAAAAAATACTTGTTCTTCTTTGGCCTCAGGGTGGCACTCTAGAAAGGATAAGGATCCCAATGTTCCTCCCAGCCCCACTCTAGTTTTGTAGAGATGCTCTAAGTGTCAAGAAAATGATTCTACAGGAGCATCACGCTCTCTTTTTTCTGCTTTGGCCCGAAGACCTTGTCTCACTGTGAAAATGTCAGCTGCTATCTCAGTTTTGGGATAAGGGACTGAGGTTGGTGTCCTGTTAGCCTTTCTTTGTTGCCCCTCTTCCAGCCTGTCCTCCCAGGCTTTGGTGTCTCCAGTTAATTTGAAGAGCTTTCTATCTTAATCATGGTGGGCTCATCTAATTCTTCTTCAAAGCCCCATTTATTATTTTAATTTATAACTGCATATATCCACTCACTTCCTTTAAGCTGTTGGAGAGATCCCAATTGACTTCTATAACAGTATCTTTCAGTGGGTGAAAAATACATAAAAATTCAGGTTTATACAATATTAAAGGAAGAGATTTCTCATATTCCTTCTAATCAATATATAGAAAAATGACCAAAATGAAACCATGTAATGAAAATGCCTGGAGCTAAACAAATGTTATAAGAATACCCCTTTTTTCTGCAGTGATGGGGACTAGTAGGGTGGGACATGGAATATACTGACAAGTTCAATTAATGTATTGGTTAGCTTAGCTGAACTGTTTTTCTTTCTCTTTTTTTTTCTTGTTAAAAAAAGGTGGTTCAGTGGGGGGCAGCTGGGTGGCTCAGTGAGCCAGGCCCAGAGACAGGTGGTCCTAGATTCAAATCTGGCCTCAGATACTTCCTAGCTGTGTGACCCTGGGCAAGTCACTTAACTCTCACTGCCTAGCCCTTACTGCTCTTTTGTCTAAGAACCAATATACAGTGTTGATTCTAAGATGGAAGGTAAGGGTAAAAAAAAAAAAGATAGCTTAATGTGGGTAAGGGGGTGGAGGGAAGAGAAGAATGGAACACACACACACACACACACACACACACATTCTCTTCCAAACTAGATGTCCCAAAGACAATTAATTATGTATTAAGCCACTAAAGTCTTTGATACTCTGTGTCTTAAGGTGACATAAAAATGAAACATCAATAAAAATATGAAATTACAAAGAAAAAAAGAAAAATAATCACTACCACCACCTCATATTCACACAAAACACTGACAACATAAAATTAATTTCTAACTCTGTGGGCTCTCTTTGGAGGGGCTCACTTTCTCCAAAAAGAATATCAAGGGGTAGGTAAGTGGTTCAGTGGATAGAATGCAAGGTCTGGAGAAGGAAAGACCTGGGTTCAAATATGATCTGAGACACTTTCTGTGTGATTCTGGGCAAGTCATTTAACCCCAATTGCCTAGCCCTTACTGCTCTTTTGTCTTAGAACTGATACTTAGTATCAATAAGGTTATCAAAAAGAACAACAACATCAACCAACTATATATTTCTCAGTTGGTCATAACGTTAAGGCAAATAAGTGATGAGGGGTGGAAAAAAGATAATAAAAGTGTTCTTCTATGATGTCTTTACAATTCTGTCACATCTTGACTTTATTTCCTAGGTCCTTTGTGTCTGCTTGAAGATTACAAATGAAAAGTAATAGGACCAGAAACTGGAGCTCTATTACACAAGCCTTTCAAAGTGGCTGAATTTTTATGAAGAATTCCTGTGGCTCACCACAGTAACTAAATGTGTCAAGCCCCCAAATTAAACCTTACTCAAATCTTACAGACCAGTTCAAAACCTCTAATAGCTCGCTAAATTTTCCACCAGTGGATTCCACATTGACCAATTCCTGTCCTAGAAAAGAGTAATAGAGGAGGAATTTGGACTTTATTCTATGTAAAGTCATGAAACTTCTGTGAGTCTTGAGCCTCTAAGATTCCTTTAAGTTCCATATAGCATAAGCCTAGGAGCACTGGCAACTTAAATCAATTGATCAACAAGCATTTAAGTAAATATTTTCTGAGCTAAGCACTGGGGATTACAAACAAACAACCAAAAGCTTGGGCTCTCAAGGAGTTTACATTCGAATAAAGAAAGCAATCTAGAAATAACCGGGACTTATAACACACTTACAAAGGAAATGGAAATTTGTCTTAGAAAGGGAAGCACTAGGTGTTAAGGTGATAAATCCAGAAGGAATCCAGGGTTTCTAAGAGTCAGAAATGAGGAGGGAGAAATTTTGAGGCAAGGAAGACAGTCTACAGAGATAGGAAATGATGCACCCACTATGGCAAGTGAACCAGCATGGCAGGACCACAAAGGCTATGTCAGAAAGGAATGCATAGAGACTAAAAAGATAAGAAGGTCCAGGTTAAAAGAGATTTAAATGCCAGAAAACTTTAGAGTAGATCCTGAGATTCTAAGGAACCATTGGAATTTGCTGAGTAGGAGGGTGATACAGTTCCCTACAGTTTAAGTAAATTGCTTTAGCAGTTATAAAAAAGATAAGTTGAAGTGGGGAGAAATTTGAAGTGAGAAGCCCCATGAGAAGGGCAACTGCTTGGCAGGAGGACACATAGGCTTAAACTAGGGTGAAGGAAATACACTGAAGACATGTTATGGAGAAGTAAATAACAAAATGTGGCAACTGGTAAGACTATTGGAGTGAGAATAAGGAATCAAGGATTATACTGAAGGATAGTTGTGCTTGAGAATAATGGAGAAATTCAGAAAATTAGTGGGATCATTTGGGGGGTTGTGATGGAAAGATAATACTAACAATTAGAATGTATGTAGTGCTTTAAGGCTGCAAAGCATTTTATGAATATTATCTCACTTGTTCTCACAATAACCATGGCAGGTAGGGTCTATTACTCCCCCCATTTTACGGATGAGGAAAGTGAGGAATTTTGAAGTCCAGTGACTCATCCAAGGTCACATGATTGGTAAGTGCCTAGGGTTAGATCTGAATTTAGGTCTTCCTAACTTTAGGTTTAGCGTTCTATCTCCATTGAGCTACCTAACTGCATGAATTCTATTTTAGACAAGATCACAAGGGTACATGTACTAATTCCTGATGTAGCTGGAGATGTGCAACTAAAGTTCAAGAGAGACATGAGGTTGATAAGGGGGAATCATCTGCATGTTGATAATTAAACCCAAGGGACCTAATGAGATCATCAGGTTAGAGAGGCCCAGGACAGAGCCTCGTAGAGTGTCCACAATTAGTAAGTATTCTCTAGATGAAGATCAAAAGAGACTAAAAAAGAATGGCCAAGCATGGAAGTTAAAAAGCCAAAAGCCACAAAGCCCAATTGCTTAGAGAGAGGAACAGTACCCAGAAGAAAATGGACAACAGGGTCAATTATTTGGGGGAATTAAAAAGTCCCACTGGACTTGGCAATTAAGAAATTACTGATAACTTGGGAGAAAGCACTTTCAGTTAAATGATGAGATCAGAAGCTAAATTACAGGGGGTTTAGAAGATAATGAGAGGAAAGTCATGGCACTGACAATAGATGGTTTTTTCAAGGAACTTACCTGAGACTTGAAGGAGAGATAAAGAATAGCTATTGGGAATGGTAGGATCAAATGAGGGTTGTTTTATTATTTTTTTATGAATATGGGAGACAGGTCTGTTTATAGGTAATAGGGAATGAACCAGTATATATTGAGAAACTGAATATTAGAATAAAATAATATATACTGAGACTAAATATTGGAGAGTAGATGAGGCTGAGAGTGGGGTCAATCTGAGGGAGGAGACAGAAGGATATGAAGTAAGAGGAGGTGGTAGTTGAGGAGGGTATCAGAGAGATATAAGATAACAAGTCACACAACAGGGAACTTTCTGTGAATGGCCTCAATTTTTTTCAGTGTAGGAGGAGAAAGAGTTTCTAGGCTGAGATAGTAGGAGACTCGAAGAGAAAAGGGGCAGTTTGGAACTGCTACTAGGGCTAAGTGATACAGAAAACCATTTAAGGAGTAAGTGGAAGGAGGAACTTGGCCATTTTTCCATCTTTGTATCCTCAACACCTAAGAGATGCTGAGACTCAGAAGCTGAAAGAAACCTCAAAGGTCAATGAGTCCAACTCCTGAATTTTACAAATGAGGAAATTAAGGATGAGAGAGATTAAAGTGACTTGCCCAGCAGTACCAGATCTTAAAATCTACTATAAAACAATAATCATCAAAATGATATGGTACTGGCTAAGAAATAGAAGGGTGGACCAATGGAATAGACTAGGGGCAACTGACCTTGGCAATCTAGTGTGTGATAAAAGCCAAAGATCTCAACTTTTAGGACAAGAACTCACTATCTGACAGAAACTGCTGAGAAAATTGGAAAACAGTATGGCAAAAATTAGATTTAAATCAATTTCTCACACCAGGATAAAGAAAAAATGGATATGTGATTTAAACAGAAAGAGTGATATTATAAGTAAATTAGAAGAACACTCTAGTTTACTTATCAGATTTATGGAGAAGGGAAGAATTTATGACTAAATAAGAGATAGAGAACATTACAAGATATAAATAAAATAAATAATTTTGATTATATTAAATTAAAAAGGTTTTGTACAAACAATGTAACGAAGATTAGAAGAGAAACAACAAACTGGGGAAAATTTTTATAACTAATTTCTCTAATAAAGGACTCATTTCTCAAATATATAAAGAATCAAGTCAAATTTATAAGGATCCAAGTCATCCCCCAATGGATAAATGGTCAAAGGATATGAATATGCAGTTTTCAGATGAAGAAATCAAAGCTATCAATAATCATATGAAAAATGTTCTAAATTCCACTTGATTAGAGAAATGCAAAATAAAACAACTCTGAGGTACCACCTCACAGCTATCAGATTGACCAATATGACAGTAAAGGAAAATGATAAATGCTGGAGGGGATGTGGCAAAATTGAGACACTAATGCATTGCTGGTAGAGCTATAAACTGATCCAACCATTCTGGAGGGCAATTTGGAATTATGCACAAAGGGCTATAAAAGAATGCATACCTTTTTATTCAGTAATACTACTACTGGGTCTGTATCCCAGAGAAATAATTAAAAAAAGGGAAATGACCTGTTTGTACAAAAATATTTATAGTGGTTATTTCTGTGGTGGCAAAGAATTGGAAGCTAAAGGGATGTCCCTCAATTGGGGAATGGCTGAACAAATTGTGGTATATGTCGGTGATGGAATATTATTGTGGTCTGCATAAGTGGAGATTTTGAACCTTGGACTTCATCCCCCATAAGTCCTTAGTTTTCCCCAAATCCCCTTTAATCTCTCCTGTGCCTCCACATTCATGTGGTCACATTATTGTTTTATAGTTGGCTATAACTCCTCCCTCTTCCTCTTTGGTGATTTGGAGCGGAGCCAGGATGGGGAAAGGAGGTAACAGGACAAGTCTTTTAAAGTGACTCTTAACACGGCATGTGGCTTCATTTTTCTAATGGCTACCAATAAATGTTTTAAAACCATAATATTTTTATAACTATCCTTTTATATCCATTTTATTTCTTACAGGTCTAAGGAATGATGAACAGGATGATTTCAGAAAGAACTGGAAAGATCTACATGAACTGATGCACAGTAAAATAAACAGAATCAGGAGATCATTATACACAGTGTGGAACAATAAAATGTGAGACTTTGCTACTAATAGCAACACAATGATCTAGGACAATTATGAAGACTTATGAAAAAGAATGCTATCCACTTCCAAAGGAAGAACTGTTAAGAGTAGAAATGCAGATGGAAACATATGATTTATCACTTGTTTATTTGTGTATATGTTTTAGTTCTATAAGATTATTTGTTTACTAAAATAAATAATATGGAAATATGTTTTGCATGATAATACCTGTACAACCCAGACTGAATTGCTTGTCAGGTCCAGGAAGGGGGAGGGGAACAATATGGATCATATAACTTGGAAAATTTATGTGGAAATTTGTTATTAAAATTAAAAAAGAAAAAACACTAGAAAGCATAGAAATAAAAGTGCCTTTCTTTAAAAAAAATTATTATGTTCATAGAAGACTTCTCTACTAGCAGCAATGCAAGAATCCAGAGCAAAGCTGGGGGACTTATGAGAAAGAAAACTAGCTACATCCAGAGGAAGAACTGTGGGAGGAGAAACACAGAGGAAAAACAACTGCTTGAACACATGGGCTGATGGGGATATTATTGGGGATGAAGACACTAAACGATAACTCTAGCCCAACTATCAATAATATGGAATTAGAGCTTAATCAATGATACATGTAAAACCCAGTGGTAAAAAAATAAAAATAAAAAATATATAAAAAAATAAATTAAAAAAACCCAGTGGAATTGTGCATCAGCTAAGGGAGGTTTGGGGAGATGGAAAGAACATGAAACATGTAAATATGGGAAAATATTCAAAAAAATGAAAATAAAAAAATTATTATGTTCAAAATTAAAAAAACAAATAAAGTGACTTGCCCAGGGTCACACAACTAACAAGTGTCTATAGCAGGATTCAGACCCTTTTTCCTTCATAAATATTTGTTGAATATTTATATTTATATTATATATGTATATAAATTGTTTTGTAAACCTTAAGGTTCTACATAAATGTTATTGTTATTATGTTATCATTCCCTGGGTGAACTGGACACATCAAGAATTAGATTTTTTAAAAGGCAGAAGAAAGATGTCAGTTTATATAAATCATTCAAAATACCAACTTTCAAAGCATAAAATGGTTCAATTGCCATTAATACAGGCTTCACTGAGAGAGTCCTCAGATCAAAGTTAATGGTTTTATCTGAAAAAAATCTGATGTTTTTCCTCTAAAACTTGATATACATAAGAACTATTGAATTTAAAGACATGCATACATGACTATTTTTTCCCCTTTCATCTTTATTTCCAACAAAATATGTGCATGACAAACACATATTCTGCATAATGAACATGTGATTTTTTTACAAATATGAATGATTATTATTTATCAAATTACATAGCTGTTATGGTTGATTAATAAAATGCAAATTAATTTTAGAAGTGTATAGCTAATTTTTAAAAATATGATCATAGTTATAAAGCTGAATTCATAAGGTCTCCTTGGCTAAATTTAGTTCCATTATTAGAGACTGGTTTTAGCACCAACTTTAAGAATGTGCCAATAATCACACATAGAACAATGAACTGATTAGAAGGGCAGGGTGCGCTGGGGAAAAGGAAGAGAATAGAATCTCTCTATACAAAAGCATTTGTGACTTGGAGGCTATTCAATGATGTCCTATTCAGTCAGAGGAAAAATGAATGGCTCCAGTTAAGACTGGCTGGGCTCAGGAATATGGAATGCCAAGTGACCATCATGGTGCCTTACTCTGTCATACTTGAGCCCTCAGAAATAAAACCAGACCATCTGTACTACTCCTGAAGGATAAGAAACAGACTCACAGAACAAGAAAACTTGGCATGTTTTTGTTGTTAGATGTTCTCCCTCTTTCCTCAAAAGCTGTTTTATTCAAACCCCTCTTATATGATAAAATAATGCCTAGGACACATTTCTCCCTCAGTTCAAGAACCACCTTCTTCTTCAGGAAGCCTTCCTAGCTTTAGCACTCCAACATGCCCCAATATGCCAAACTACTCTGTATTTGTTTTGCCTCAGTTCACATATATACAAAATTTCTCTCCTAATAAAAAGTGGAGGACAGGATAGTTTATTATTTTTTTCCCTCTGGATCCCTAGAATAAAAAATACAAGAGGAATTTAGTAAATACTTATTGGCTGATTGATAAAGTCTGAGAAATAAAGCAAAAATAATCAAATACAGCCCTATACATACCCAGGAGCTGGGTTGTTTGTTTTTTTTAATCCATCTGCTAACAGAATCCTGATTGACTTGTCATTATTTTGTTTAAAATATTTTGTTTCGTTGGGTAATTTAAAAATAATCAGATGGGAAAAGGATCTATTTAGTAAAATAAGTTGGACACTGTAATCATAGAAATGATGACTGATGAATGATTTATTTCACGTCAGTTAAAGTCACTTGAATCCAAGTATTGTTGGCTCAAGGATTAGCTCTCTATCCATTTTTTTGTCATGTTGCTTCTAATGACCAAGAAATTTGGCACTGGAGAAGAGTTGAGAGCCAAGGAAAAAGCAAGGATAGTTTTCAACCTGAAGTTTCTGGGGTTAGCCACAGAACTTAGAAAAGAGTTTCCACCCATCAGGCCTCTCAATACTTGGCTCTCCAGGTTAGACCTCCAATAGTAAACCAAACGACCTATTTAAATGCTAATTACTCCTAGGAGTCCATCACTCCCACTTCCAAGGAGTAAATACATTTTTTAAAAGCACATCTCCCAAGGTTGTATAATGAAAGCCTTTCTATATCTAAAGACCTACTACCTAGAAAGTCGTAAGTCAGAGAAAATAAAGGCTTTTGGCCCACAGCTTTATATCGAAAACAGCTTTAGGAGGCATAATGTATATAATAATTTCAATTACTGGAAGAAATCAGCACAGTAGGCCCTGAATATAGCAAATTATTCCAGGGAGAAATTCCTACAAATTTCCCTGGGGTTCTCTTATCAAAAGAACTGCAATATTTTTTGGTTAGCAGAAATAGATTACATTAAACTATGTCAACCCAGATTAGAACAGGCTGGGAAACCAAAGTTGTATGAAAAAAGAAGCCTTGAGAACAAACATTTAGATAAAAATGAAAGTGAAAATTTTAGCCCCAGGATTTGTTTTTTCCTTTAGACAAATGAAGCTCTCCCTCCATTACTTAATGCTTCGCCATTATCATACTGGCAATTATGGGAATGGCTGGAGAAAATTTAGCAATGAATTGTTTTTAAAGCCTCTATAAGGTTAGTCATTTTCTATATAAGATATAAAGTCATTTCAGAAGTACAGAAAGCCTGATGCTCCACAGTCATTTCTGAAAGAGAAAATCCAAACACCCTAAATTCCAAAATTTTCTAAGTATTCATTTGTTCAAAACAGTCCAAAGTTTTAGTGAATCACAACCAATATCAATGAGTTAACAGTGTAATAAGACAGCCAAGGCTTAAACTATCCTAAGGAAAGGGGAGATCTGGATGGCCTGGAGAGCTTAGTTGTCAGTATTTGAAGGTCTGTCAGAAAGTCTAGACTTAATCTGTTCATGAAAGCATATCCGATCAATAAAATTTGGTTGAATTTAACAATGATTTATTTATAAGAAGGCAAATGCTATTTTAATAAAATACTGGACTGGGACAAAGCATGGGAAACTTTTTCCTTCAAACTTACTAATGTCAATATGAAACTTAGGAAAGATTTATTCTTGACTTCTCCCTCATTCTTCATCACTCCATACATCCAATCAGTTGCCAATTCTTGTCTTTTTTTTAAATCTTCTCAACACCTCTGGCATTCTCACCTCTCTTTTCACAGTCAGCAACCCTAGCTCATTCAGTCATGACTTTTTACCTGTAATATAATGTTTTCCATGTCTCAAGTGTCTCTTCACTTCATCTCCACCTCCATGCTCAAACCAAGGAGTCTTTTCCTCAAGAGTAGATCTGACTACATCGGTGATAGCAAACCTATACATGTGTGTCAGCACTGATACGTGTAGCCATTTTCGATGATAAGCAGCTGCATGTGGTCGCATACAGAGAAGTCTGGGGACGCATGCTGAGGATGAAACATTTGCTATAGTGTAGTGTAGACACTCTGTGCACTATAGATGACAATTCAACCCATATTAATTTATCTATTTTGTTTTATTAAATACAGTTATGTGTTATAATTATACATTTTTGTTATTTAAACTATAAATATTGCGAAATTATGGGTTTTTTCTCAAAGTGACACACCACCCGGGTTAAGCTCTGTTTTGGGGGGAATTTTGACACACCAAGCTCAAAAGGTTGCCCATCACTGGACTATGTCATGCCCCTTTTCGACAGATTGCAGTGCCTTTATTTTGTCTCTGGAATTCACAACTCTGCCCCACTAGAACTCTGTAACCCAAGCAAAATGACCTTTTCTTGGTGCCTCAAACCCCAAACACCATCTCCCATCTCATCCCAGGAAGGCACTTCCTCCTCATCTCTACTTCACAGAATCTGCACTCTTTAGAGAATAATGCTCAGTCACCACCTTTTACACAAAATATTTCTTGATTTCCTTAACTGTTAAGTGTCCTCCCTCAAATAAACTTGTATTTAATTACTTTGTATTTATTCTAGTCTGCCTCTGTATGTACATATACATTATGTTTTATGTACTTGTATGTCTTTGTTATCTTCCTAGTAGAACTTATACTCTTACCAAGTAGGGATAGTTTCATTTATTAAGATAACAATGTAAGAATTTATAATAATAATAATACTTTAATGCCTTTGGAGCACTTTAACATATTATCTCAGGGTCATGGATTCTATACATTTGATCCTCCCAACAACCAGTAATGGTAGATGCTATAATATTTGTATCCCTTTGCCTAGAACAGTGACTGGTACACAGAAGTCTTTAATATTTGTTGGCTGATTGAGTGAATTTAGAATGGAAACTAGCTTTTACCTTTGACTAAGAAGTTGCAACAAAGAATGTTTAGCCAGCCAAACACAATCTTGGGGAAATAGGAACTTCCCTAACTGTAAGCACCACAATCACAAATTCAAAAAATAGAAGTTTCTACTTAGAGCCTCAACTGGAGACTGCTGAAAAGGATAGGCATAGGAGGGGCACAGTGATGGAACAGGAAGTATATGACTGGCATTTTTCTTCTACATCTGACTAATATACTCCATTTCTTATATTTATAGAGATGACAGATTTGGGAAAGTGTCATTCAAAAAGGCAGCAAAAGGTCTAGTCTATTTTTTTTATTTTTAAGTTCTGCTGATAAATGTGTTTATATAACACAAAATTTTTCTTTTATCTTTCCAGATTACATGTCTGATGAGAATATTTTTTAAGCAATTTACTTCCTTAAAAGAATAGAATACTCTTTTATTCAAGGGTAGGGGAAAAAATATCACAAACAGTAATCTAGAGGCAAGTTCCTGTATTTCTCTGCAATTGTGTATGGAGAGCTTTTAGCTCAAGTTGATAAAGTAAATATGTAGCCTCCAGTTCAGCCTTCCCTGTGCTAGAGGTCTGCTGACTTCCTAATGAAGCTCAAATCACCACACACAAAAACACAAGTGTGTGTGTGTGTGTGTGTATGTGTGTGTGTGTGTGCTTAAGCACCTATGTAGTAAATGTGAATAAAGTGGACACAAATCCAAAAGTTTACAAACTACTATGGAGAACCAAACCTCTCAGGACTAATGAGACCCTGAGTTTTTCCTTCCTCTTATCCCATTTAAGATTTTCAGATTCTGAAGAGTAGTGTCTCTGTTGTATCCCTCCCTAGCCTTTGTGCATAGTAGATATATACAATGTGAAATTGGTTAAAATGGCAATTATCCAACCCATCAGTCTATTAATGACTAAACAAAAATTGCAACATGAATGTAATAGAATATTACTGCATTGCATGAAATAAAGAATATGATGAATTTGGAATGACAAAATAATAAAGAGTGGAGGGAAAATATAAAGTAGAAAGAAAACCTTCAACACTATAATTATTATAATGACCTTCTTTCACTGATAAAAAGAAAGTCCCTATGTCCACCAAAATATTTTTGGCACCATTTTTTTTGTGGTAGCAAAAAACTGGAAATAAAGGAGATATCCATCAATTGGGGAATGGCTAAAGAAATTACAGTACATAACCACAATGGATATTACTATGTAGTGAGAAACAATAATGAATATAGTGAATACCAAGAAGCATAGGAAGGATCTACATGAATTGATGCAATGTAAAATGATTAGTCAATTAAACAAAATATAAAATGATTAAGTATTGCACTATATAAAGTGCATGTTACAAAATTACAAAGAACAAGTATGGCCCCAAAGTTATTAGTGATCTCTTAATTGCCAAATCTAAAGACTTTTTCTCAGCCCTCGTCCTTCTTGGACTTTCTATTTGCTATTGGCTTTCATGACATTACTTTCTCCTTGTTCTTTTCCTACCTCTGTTTAAACTTTACTTCTTTTTCATCTCTTGTTGAATCTTTATTCATTTCATGCCCAATGACCCTCAGTGTCTCCCAAAGTTTTGTCCTCTTAGCTTCTCCTTATGTGATAAGATAAGAGTTTTCCTGGCACAACTTCCCTTGGCCCAAGTTTCCTTAGCAGAGAGGCATAAAAAGCCCCAGGCACGAGACATCTAGGTCTCTCAGACTTGGTGGGTACCTAGACCAGGCAAATTGTCATACCCTGATGACTTACCAAACAGACACATTTCCAGATGGAGACAAGGTCTAAAGAAGCTAAGAGGTACTAAGTGCATATACTTTCTGTGTTAGGATAAAGCAAATCTCCTTCGTTAAGTGATCAGTGACTCACAAGTACCTCATTTTGTCCCAATACTGAATGAGAACTAAGAGGACGCTGGCATTAGAGCTGTGTGTACAATACTATCCATATTGTTTCACTTAGGGATCTCATCAGTTCCCATTGGTTCAATTATCATCTCCAGGTTATAGATCTTAAAAACCTATACATCTATCTCTATTCACTTTCCTGAGCTCCAGTCCCCCTTTTCACCTGCCTTTTGGATATCCTGAACTGGATGTCTGCCATGAGGACACCAGTATCTTCCCAGGCATAGAGACTATTAACCTCAATATCATCACTGACTTCTCACTCTCATTCACCACAATCAATCCGTTGCCAAATCTAACCATTTCTATCCTCCCAACATCTCTTGTATACATCCACTTTTTTTCCACTCCCATGACTACCAACCTAGTTCATGCCCTAATCACCTCTCATTCGGATTATTATACTAGCCTTCTAACTGTTCTTCAAGTCTCAAGTCTACCTCTACTCCACAGCTGATATGCTGATTTCCCTAAAGCATAGGCCTGACCATGTTACCCCCTTCTTCAGTAATATCCAATACCTACTTGACAAAGTTAATATGGGCTTGCTATAGACACCTGGTAGCACTAGCTCCTCACAAAAATACACTGCAACAGAAGCAGATTAAACACAGTAGGGAAAGGTCCTGGCTTTAGAGTCAGGATATCCCAAACTGTGTCAAGTTTTGTGACTTTAAACACGTCATTTAATTTCTTTCCTTACCTTCCATCTTAGAATCAATACTAAGTATTGCTTCCAAGGCAGAGGAGTAGATAAGGGGGTTATTGGGGTTAAATGATTTGACCAGGGTCAAAAGTTAGGAATTATCTGAAACCAAATTTGAACCCAGGACCTCCCATATCTAGGCCTGACTCTATCCGATGAGCAAACTGACTGTCCCTAAATTATTTAATTTCTCAGTTTCCTCATCTATAAAATGGATATAATTTGTGCACTGCTCAGTGGATGGAGCATCTGGCCTGTCTACATGAGTTCAAATCTAATCTCAGACACTAGATGGGTGTCTCTCTATATTATTCCTATCTTACTAGCAGTAGCTTTCTTAACATTAATTGAACAAAAAGTACTAGGCTACATGCAATTTCGAAAAGGCCTAAATATCATCGGACCATATGGCATCCTTCAACCATTTGCAGATGCAGTAAAACTATTCACAAAAGAACCATTATGCCCTCTTACTTCATCAATCTCAGTATTTATTATTGTACCAATCTTAGCCAGAGATTGACAGGCTACAGTGAGGAAAGGAGGGGGCTGAACACTCCTGGCTCTCAAACCCCTCCCCCTCTAACTGCTACTGCTTCAGTTGGTAATGAAGACAGGAATAGGATTCTTCTGGTAAGTTTCTGATATGGCTGAAACCCCAATAATGTTCCTTTTCATTAATTTATATTCCTCTCAGGTCAGTTAGAGGAGATATAACAGCTAGCTATCTAACTGTTGAGGACAGAGGAGATCTTAAACTGGCAGCCAACAGGATTCAAACTAACTATACAGACTAAATTGTATCTTCCCAAATAATTATCAGGCACAGATTTGAAGGTAAAAAGTTATATTAGGAATTAACAAGGAAAATTAGAGAAGTTAATGAAGGTATTTGAATAAAGGAAAGGTGACCCTGAACTGTTAAATTGATGCCCCTTCCCCCTCCTCACTGGAGGGATGAAGCACTTAACTAAAACTGGCTCTCTTGCTATAGATAAATATCTTACTCTCTAATCACTAAGTAATATATAATTATATTAATGAAGAATAATAATAACAAATAGGCTAACCCTATGAGTAGAAATCACTAGCTTATGCTACAATGGCCCCCTCAGGTGAAACCCCAAATCAGGAGAAACAAGCAGAGTGTCTGCTCACATCCAATCCCACAAATTAACTGTCTTCAACCCTTCTCAACTGCCCCTCACCCAAAGTTCTCCAGGGGGTCCCCTGGAACTCTGGGTGAGGCCATCCCTGTACCTTTGCAGGGATTCCATGCTTTGCATCTGCACACAACAGTAAATTCCCTCTTCTAGTAGGAATTTCCACTGGAAATTCTGCAGGCTTAAGATATTGTAGCCTTAAGTACCCTGTCTATACTAACTTAAATGTCTTATTCCTAACCCCTTAACAGTCTTGCTATACTATTGCTATACTATCTATACTATCTACCCCTATCTAAGGAGGGAAAAAGGAAAGTATAATCAAGGGGAAAAAAACAGGTTTTTGGAATAACATACAAGCATCATAATACATGCAACAAATTATCACAAAAATTCCAAAACTGCAACAATTATAAGTTGCAAGCACTATACTTGCCCTAAGTATTTGAATCTTGTTACCAATACCATTAACTTTGATTGATCTTAATCTTGGGCTTTTATTATCTTAGCCCTATCTGGTCTCTCCATTTACTCAATTCTATGATCAGAATGAGCATCAAATTCCAAATATGCCCTAATTGGGGCCCTATGAGCAGTAGCTGAAACAATTTCCTATGAAGTAACACTAGCCATTATTCTACTTTCTATTATACTCATTAATGGTTCTTTCACCTTAAAAAAATCTAACAATTACCTAAGAAAACATGTGATTAATTATCACAATATGACCTTTAGCTATAATGATATATTTCCACACTAGCTCCATTTGATTTAACAGAAGGAGAATCAGAACTCGTATCAGGCTTCAATGTAGAATATACCACAGGACCCTTTGACATATTTCTTTTTAGCAGAATATGCCAACATTATCGCAATAAATGCCATAACAACCATCCTATTCCTAGATTCACCCTTGAATTATAATTTTCCTTATATAAATACAAAAGTCATTTAACCCTATTTGCTTCTATTTCCTCATTAAAATGAGCTGGAGAAGAAAATGGCAAGCCACTCCATTGTCTTTGTCAAGAAAACCCCAAATGAGGTCCCAAAGAATTGAACTTGACTGGGAAAAAAACAAAAACAATTTGTACATCATTTACTTCCCATACCTATGGTTCAAAGGAGATAATATATGCAAAGTACTATATGAATGTTGGCCATTATTATGGTGTCAAGGACAGAATAAATAAAGTGGCAGAAAGAAGCTCTTCTCTGAACTTGGATGTTCAGCAATGGCCAATATATTACACAAAGATCACATTCAGGAAGAAGGAAGAGAAAGGAAAAGTGTAAAAAACAAACATGAGAGAGACTCCACATAGAGTTGTTCTGTTTTAGAAATAAAGAGGAAAAGATGTGCTAGGCAAAATTCCTTCTGGAAGGCTCAAGTCAATCCATTAATCAACAAATTTTTATTTCTCTATATGCCAGACACTATGCTAAGGAAATCCTCCATATTTTATTCCAAAAGAAGACTCTAAAGATTGCTGAGAAAAATAGAAATAAATGCTATCTTCCCATTAGAATTATGACCATACAAAATCACTTTTTAAGAAAACCACTTCCTTCTGTCTTAGAATCAATCAGAGCTAGGCAATAGGGGCTAAGTGACTTGCCCAGGGTCACACAGCTAGGAAATATGTGAGGTCAGATTTGAACCAGGAAGTTAAAAGGCTTTTGAATATGGGTGAGTAGGATAAGGGTCAAATGAAGTGAAGAAAGATGGAGGAAGTTGACAAAGAGAAAACAAGGTTGGCTATCAAGAAGCAAAATGCCCAAAACTGCATGTGTAAATGACTGAAAGTGAGTGGGAAATGGAGCAATAATAATAAATGCAAATATTTATGTGACCCTTTAAGAAAGTTTCCAAAGCTCCTTACATATATAATCTCCTTTGATCTTCACAACAACCCTGTAATGTGAATGCTATAATTATCCTCATTTTATAGATGAGGAAACTGAGACTGAGAGAGGTCAGTTACCAGGATCACATATCTAATAAATGTGTCAGGCAGAATATGAACTCGGACCTTTCTGCTTTCAACAGGACTAGCAGTTCAAGGAAGGATAAGAGAACTATGGATCTAACAAGTGTGCATCAGAACTGATGGTGAAGGGTATGAAAGAGGTAGACATAAGGGTCCAAAGTGGTAGAAATAAATCGCTCCATTTCCTTTATCTCTTGGGGTCTTCCTGATGAGTTTGGTGAGTTACCTGGATAAGCTAGCAAATTAAATCATAAAGAAATACTTTTGGGACTTTCATTCTTTAAATCAATAAATTTGATTTCCACACCACAGAAATCATATTCCTTCTTTTAGATAAAGTTTATTTGATTTAAATCACTGCCACTTTCTTCAGTACAATTTGCTGATAATGAAAAAAGAGCATTACCCTGCACTATATTAACATCTGTTCTTCCAAAAATTATAAATAATGTCATCATCTTTGTAAAGAAATATTAATTGTCTTCAATTATACTCCAATAACTTTTCTGAGTTTATCCAGGCCAACATTCCTGGGACTAATCAACACATTTTGTACTGCTTCATAATAACTGCCTTCAGATGGTTGTCAAACTATTAAAAACCCTAACCCAATAGGCATTCCTTTACCTATCCTTACAATTTATGTGGAAGCCAATAAATTCCTTTCAAACCAATGTATAGTTTTGGAAGCTAGATTCTGGGCCAAGAAGCTTCAATAATCATCAAGGAAGGTTAGTATAGATGCCCTGAAGGGAAAGGAACAGAACTGCCAACTTTTGCATTGTATTCCTGACAATGAAGCAACATTTCCTGTCCCCACCATGTACATTTTTCTCTCAAGTTGCCTTTATTTTTGGAATATAAAAGTATTAATAGCAAATAAAGTATTCTGAAGTGCCTACAAAAGTTCTACATGAATGCTTTCCTTATTCAAATAAAGAAAAACTGAGTAGATTAGTTCAAACTTCATAGGTCCAATCTAAATACTAGAGTACCTAAAAGCAGTCTATCCTATTTTGTAGCCTTTAACAAATCAAATCATGAACCTCTTTCCTAGTCCAAGATACTAAGAAATTCTTCCCAAGTTAGTCTCTTTAACCAAGAAATATCAAACAACACCTCATCTCTCTGGTCCTATTTCCTCAACTACAATGGAGGTTGAATGACTTAGTCTTTGCAGGTCTCTTCCAGCTGTAATGGTCTATGATTTTATGACTCTAATCTAGAAGAAAAAGCTACAGTACAAACCAACAAACCATCAGTGACATCATTAACATTAATTACTCTCCACTAATACAGATCACAACTTATTACTTGTGTAATTCTTCTCACTGTCCTCCCAAATCATCCTAGAAGACTGGACCCAAAGGAGCCATTTTCCATGTCTTTTAACTATTTCTCTAAAGCACATTTTAAAAAAAATTTAATGCTCTTTTCCCAACCATTGATCACATACTAAAGAAAACCCAGGTAAATGATAGTCTCTTCTAGAGGGAGCAGCTTTGGTTTGTTTGTAACGCTTTTCTTAACTGTAATATCACTTGCAAACACTCATTCAAATAGAGATTGTGTTGATATTTCACTTATGTGAAGCTTTCTTTCCATATGCTCTAATCTTTCAACCAAGGATCGGAGATTATAAAAAGACCTGCTAAGTTGCAGTATGATCAAATATCAAAGGTTTTCAAAGTGGACACAATTAAGTATATTTGAAAATATCCCCCAAAGAGGTTAGGCATTTCTTATGTCTTCGATGGGAGCTTATATGGCTGATCCTCTATATTTCTAGAAGGCTATTTGAGAACAGAAAATGAAACAGCATCCCAGGGGACTTCTGTTGCTTACTTCAATCCATATTTGCTCACTGACATCTTCCATTTTCTCACTCCAAGTCATGGGAACAGACAACCCAGTGATGTGAGGGAATATTAACTCCTACATTCTAATGTTGTATTGATCAGTGAGATGGGAACTAGATGTGACTCAATTGAGATAAGTAACAAACTTTAGTACAATATATAAACTTAGTCTTTTTGTGAAGGGAGGGCAATTTGTTTAAATTCTGAAAATCTCGAATTATATATAAGGCAGAGATACAGGCATATACCATCCAACTCCAGTGAGGACAGCTGGAGAAATGGCATTAAGTTTTGAGATGTTGTTCTGGGTTCATATATAAAGAAGACACTGTTTCCATGAGCCTTTTTATAGCCATTTTCCCTCATTAAAATGAATTTACCTAAATAATATATAACCACACACATCCCTATTAATCTATGTTTACAAAAGAAAGTAACAAATAACAAATGAGATTAGGCCCCAGTGGAAATTCCCCCTCATGTAGGTTAACATAAATAAACACTTTTATAACTCGAGGATTCCATTTATCAGGATTGATAAAACTTTTTTATTTCAGCTGCTGGTCTTTTTCAGGCACAGAACAGCTGAGCTAGAAGACTGTCAGCATTCCAGATGCTAAAACACTGTTGTGCACTAGAAACACATACATTGTTTCTAAGTGTCAAAGGCACTAGGGAAAGGTTTCGTAATTTTACACTTACCTCCTCTACCAGAATGTAAACTCTTTGGGGGTAGACTGTTTCTTTGTACTTACATATCCAGAGCCCAGCCCAGTACTTGGCACATAGTAGGAGCTTAATTAATCTTTATCAACTGATTAGCATTAACATGCCCTAAAATGTAACAGAGTTATACCAAATTAAATTTAAAATTTATATCAACAATCATGTGTTAGGGGTAACTATATACTGTGTGGACTCCAGTCAATGATATCAGCACTACTTTATCAAAAATATCTGTTAAGACTAGAAATCAGCTTGGGCTCCATGGAACTCCATATGGTTTGTGGACAGATTTTGGGTAGGGAGGTCTCTGTGAATTTAAATATATATATTTTGGAGTAGGTGGACAGAAAGCCAGGTCTGGAGACAGCAGGTTCAAATCTGACCTCAGATACTTCCTAGCTTTCCCTGAGCAAGTCACTTAATCCCCACCATCTAGCCCTTACCACTCTTCTGCTTTGGAATCAATACTTAGTATCAATTCTGACAAAAGATAAGGATTTTATTAAGATACTTTGATAATTGTATTTCAATTCAATTGGTTTCCTTTATAAGCGTTTGTATTTTATTTCATCCACTTCAAAACATGATTTTGAAAATTGGAAAATGAGGGGGTGTCCATCAATTGGGGAATGGCTGAACAAATTGTGATATCTGCTGGTGATGGAATACTATTGGGCTAAAAGGAATAATGAACTGGAGGGATTCCATGTGAACTGGAAAGACTTGCAGGAATTAATGCAGAGAGAAAGGAGCAGAACCAGGAGACAGTGTACAGAGGCTGAAATGTTGTGGCACTTTTCTACTAGTAGCAATGCAATGATCCAGGACAATTCTGAGGGACTTATGAGAAAGAACTGTGGAAGTAGAAACGAAGAAGAAAAAAATATGATAAATCACGTGGTTCATATAATTGGGGATTTTGACTTTAAATGATCACTCTACTGCAAATATAATGCAAATATGGAAATAGGTTTTGAACAATGATATATGTATAACCCAGTGGAATTGCTTGTCAGCCTAAGGAGAGGGAAGGAAGAACATGAATCATGTAACCATGAAAAATTACTCTAAATTAATTAATTAATTTTAGAATATATGATTTTGAGGGGTCCATAGGTTTCCTTCCAAGGGGTTCACTATGCAAAAATGATTAAGAATCCCTAGTCTGGAAGGTGCCATGTGGGTCTCCATGAACAAAGAAAAATTTTAAAAGCAAGGTATCAAGAGACAGAGACAAGAAGCCTTTCCAGAAGGCTCACCTAGGGAGAGGATGAGGCTATCATCAAAGAGAAGAGCTTCATGACTTTGGACAGCATGAAGCCTAAGATGGCAGAGGATATAGTTGCTGTTTGGAGGAGAGGTCCCTGGTTCAGTCTATGATCAAGCTCTGAAGCATCATCCCAATATCTGCGCCTGAGCCATCTATCCCAGCCATAGTGGCCCCAGCTCCAGTGATCTTAATAGCCAAGTTGATGTCCAGGCCAGCAGGCAAACAGAATTGCAAAAGGTTGGTTCTTCAGAAAGGATCTTTGACCTCCTTAGTAGAGGCACAGAAACAGGCCTGACCAGAAACTCAGTATAATTGGGAAACTAGGTTAGAGAAATAAGAGGAGTCGAGGGGTCCTGCATGCTGACCTATCTGCCCTTGCTTCTATCTTTCAGATATCCACTCCCCTCACCCTTATACTAGCCCAAAGTGTTCTAGGACAAAAGATGGAGACAGCCTTTTGGAGGTAGACAGCCTCACTTACATATAGGTACATGGGCCAAGTGTAACAGAATTGCTTAGAAAGTTTAGGTACTATACAGTTTCCTTTGAATTCCTTGACCTTGGTGTATAGTTTTTCTGAATCTGTATATTCTTTTTCTCCTTGATACATAATCTCTAAAAAATGTACTCTTGCAGTCTAGAGTATGTGGTAGCAGGGGCTAAAAAAGAAAGAGCTAACAGGTGGCAGGAAAAGTATGCAGTAGCAGCTGCCAGAGGGCAGGATTATTAGAAATTGGGCATGGCAGATCTCTGCACTGAAGGAGTCAAGTAGGCTCACGGACCATCTCTAATTAAGTTAGTCAGTCAAAAAACATTTCTTAAGCACCTGTTGTGTGGCAGGCACTGTGCTAAGCATTGAGGATACAAATACATATGAGATAAAAATGGGTAGCTAAGTAGCTCAGGTTTCAAACCCAAGTTCATTGATTTTAAATCCAAGAGTATACTTTATAGAGATTATTTACAAAGGAGAGAAATATTCAAATTCAGGGAGAAAGCGGTGTTAATGTAAGATCATTAAAAGTACATATAGGAAATGTTTTGCATCATTGAAAGTATGTAATCTATATACACGTAGATATTAAATTTTTTGTTTATATGTAATTGAAAAAATATTTTTAAGTACATATAAAAGAAAACTATTCAATCTCAGACTGTATGGTACTTGAACTTTCTAAAGCAATTCTATGCAACTTCATGAATCTTTCTCTTTCTAGGGATATAAGACTTCCTTGGAGTCTCCAAGAATAGTATGTTTTTCAGTGCTCCACACTAACTGAAAAACCTTGGAGCCAAGGAGTCCAATGGGCCAGTTTCAAGAAACAACTGGAATTCTGGAGGTCCATGAGGAGATCTTCCATACTCTTTGGTCAAATAAACAATTCTTCCTTTCCTCATCTTTTCCCACCTACACAGTCCCCAAATAAGATAATTTAGGGAATCCATGGAGCTGCAAATGTTAATAGCAGTAACAGTCATAATATCCTAGTGGCAGATCCCACCGTATATGGAGCAATAAAGGAAAGACCTTCAGTTCAGGTTCTTTGCCTAATTAACCATGTGACCCTGAGGCATCTCTCTGGATCTTTTAGTTCATTATCTGTAAAATGACAGAGTTGGAATAAATCTTTTCCAAGGACCCTTCTACCTCTAAAATCATATGGATATGTCTGTTCAATATCTATAGTATTGTTGGCATTCAATAGAGGCTAAACTACATAGCACATTAATATTTATTAACTTTAAATTATGCACAAAATTCAATACCCAAAATATGCCAGACACAATCCTTCTTCCATCTTGGACCTTCAGCTCACTTCTTGAAGAGCCATTATTCCCCCTCCCTCAGATGGGGATATGACTAGTGATCACATTTTTAGAAATCTTATCCCATACACCTACTTTTTGCCTCCTGAAATATGACCCTTATGGGAAAAAAAGTGCAGCAGTTCAAAATTTCCATGAGGACATCCCTAGGGCAAGTGAATCCAATGGGTAAGTCAGCAATAACCTGTCCAAAAAATATATTTGAGGACCAAGAAAAACTAAAATGGCTCCAGTGGCAAAGTGAGGAATGAAGAAACTGCACTTTTCTGCTTCTAATTTATTAATGACTTCCTTCCACTCCCTTTCTTTCAGGATAGGAAGCAACTTTCTTTTTAAAAAAATTACATGTAAAAGTAATTTCAACATTCTTTTAAAAAAAATGAGTTCCAAATTCTCTCCCTTTCTCCCTCCCTCCCCCCTTCATTAGAAGGCAAGAAAAAAAACTTTCTGTTTGCATTCTTGTCACTTCCTTTTGACACAGCTGAATTTAAAAATGAAAAGTCAGTAGTGGTGAAAAATATTTTTGAAGGGGCTGCTAAGTGGTTCAGTAGATAGAATACTGGAGCTCAAATCTGGGGGTCCTAGGTTCAAATCTGGCCTTAGACACTTTCTAGCTGTGTAATCCTCGGCAAGTCACTCAATCTCAATGCTTTGCAACTTTCTTCAGCCTTGTAACTGATACTTAGTATCAATTCTAGGACAGAAGGTTAGAGTTTTTTTTTTTTCTTTTTAAAACCCTTACCTTCCGTCTTGGAGTCAATACTGTGTATTGGCTCCAAGGCAGAAGAGTGGTAAGGGCTAGGCAATGGGAGTTAAGTGACTTGCCCAGGGTCACACAGCTAGGAAGTGGCTGAAGCCGGGTTTGAACTTAGGACCTCCCGTCTCTAGGCCTGACTCTCACTCCACTGAGCTACCCAGCTGCCCCCAGAAGGTTAGAGTTTTAAAAAGAAAATTTTTAAAAAAGGGAAAATGTTTCCCCAAAATGGCTAACGAGATTTCCTCTGGTACCACCATACACCTAGCAGACTGGCCAATATGGCAGCAAACGAAAGTGATAAATGTTGGAGGGGATGTGGCAAAATTGGGACTGCTGATGGAGTTGTGAATCGGTACAACTAGTTTGGAGGGCAATTTGGAACTATGTGCAAAGGGCTTTAAAAGAATGCCTTTTGTCAAATCCCTTGACTCAGCCATACCACTGTTGGGTTTGTACCCCCAAGGAGATAATAAGGGAAAAGACTTGTACAAAAATATTTATAGTCACGCTCTTTGTGGTGGCAAAAAATTGGAAAATGAGGGGGTGTCCATCGATTGGGAATTGTGGTATCTGATGGTGATGGAATACTATTGTGCTAAAAGTAATAATGAACTGGAGGAATTCCATGTGAACTGGAAAGACCCCCAGGAATTGATGCAGAGCGAAAGGAGCAGAACCAGGAGAACATTGAACACAGAAACTGTGGCACTATCAAATGTAATGGACTTTTCTACTAATAGCAATGCAATAATCCAGGACAATTCTGAGGGGCTTATGAGAAAGAACACTATCCACATCCAGAGAAAAAACTGTGGGAGTAGAAACACAGAAGAAAAACATATTATGTAGTTCAATATGGATATGATTAGGGTTTTTATGTTAAAAGATCATTCTATTGCAAATATTAATAACATGGAAATGGGTTTTGAACAATGATATATGTATAACCCAGTGAAATTGCTTGTCAGCTCAGGGATTGGGGAGGAAAGGAAGGGTGGTGGATCATAATTCATGTAACCATGGAAAAATATTCTAAATTTTAAAAAAAGAGGTGCCCTCTGGGTCTAACATCACTGTTTCCTTAAAAAAGACATAAAAACTCAGGAAAAAGGATGGCAGCAAACAGTAAGAAGCAGCTTGCATCAGTTACAAACCTCTATATACCTGAAGGATTGAGTTTGTTTCCCAAAAATTTAAGCTACTAAAAAGATCAGGAATAGATTACAGCTACCAAGACAGAGTAAAGATTTGCAGAATGATACTGCCCCACTTATATAATTTAGTGTTCTATTTTTCTATCCAAGAAAAGTCCTAGACAAGCCTGTCAAATGGTCTAACTCCAAGGGAGTATTGAAAGTTCCATTCTTCCCTTTCCCTGCTCTTTTCCTGCTGTCTCCTTCCTCCTCTTCTGTCTTCCTTTCACTTCCCCAGATGGCCAGTATCCTATCCTTGACCTCCCCCTCTGCCTGTGGAAAACTTAACAGTCTTTCAAGATCTAGTTTATGTTTGATTTCCTGTATGAAGCTGATTTTTCTCTCAGATAAATCTGTGATATTTGATCTTTCCTTCCGAACTCTGAGCTCTGACAACATTTTATCTCTCTTCTTAATTTGTTCAGTTACTTTGTAGGAGTTATTTATTTGCATATATGATTCTTTGATAAACTCTTTAAGGCAGGGATCGGCAATGTATGGCTTTCGAGCCATATATGGCTCTTTCTGCAGGAGCCATGAAGTCAATTTTTTTTCAGGGGCTGTTAAAGGAGCGCACATTGTGAGCACTGTACAGCTCTCATGAAATTACATTTTAAAAAACATGGCGTTTATGGCTCTCATAGCCAAAAAGGTTGCCAACCCCTACTTTAAGGGAAAGGATTATATCTTATTTATCTTTATTTCTCTGAGAACCTATTCTAATAAGCTAAGTTAAAGCTGTAAAATTGAATACCTGCCCTAAAAAAGGACAAAAATCATTCCAAAGAAGGCATAATAGCTAATTTCCTCAAAATACACCTACTATCTTATAATGCCACTATAACCAAACCAGTGTCATGTAAGAAGGCAGGAGTAGTGCCCTTGAAGATCAAATTTAAGATGAAAAAATTAAGGATTTGGGAGGGAAATTCAATAATCATGATCCTCAAAGTGAGGTTATAAAGGTCAAAGTCTCCAAGGGTTAAAGGTCACCCTGAACAATCAGATTCAGAGAAAATTCTGATTCTCATCAACAGGCAGAGCAGAAATGACAGACCCTGGAGTTTGTGATAAGGGAGAAATCTGGGCATGCACTCAAGATTTGGGAAAAGCAGATTTCAGAGTCTTGGGGAAAAATGCTCCTATTGGAGCAAAATGCTTCTGAGGAAGTAAACCCAAAGGAGGGAAAGGGACTGCTCAAGAATGAATTGCCAAAGACACAAAGGGAAAAGATTCCAAGAAGGAAGGAAAACATGCTAAAACCTTTATCTGGGGAAGGAGATGAGATGATGAGAACTGCCAACAAAGAGAAGGCAACTCTGTTTATTTCCTATTTAGCTTCTGTTTTCTCTGGAAAGAATGACCTTTACAATGGAAATGATACAGTTGAAAAAATCTAAAAGGGAGTTGATACTTGAGATAAGTAAGGAGACAGTAACAGAAAATCTAGTTGCTCTTAATGAATTATTACATCTTCAGAGCCCAAAAGAAATGGCAGTTGTGCCTGTTGAACTTCTGTAAAAGATGTTTGGAAAAATAGAAACCAAGAAAGATACCACAAGATTAGAGAAGGGCAGATGTCTTGATTTTTTGTAACTGAGGCCAGTGAGCCTGACTTAGATTCCTAGAAAAATCCTAGAAAGGATCACTAAAGAGATGGTTGTTATATATCTAGAAGAGGAAATGATATTACAAAGATCCCTAATTGCTGTCCAAGAGGTCATAACAGATAAGCTTAAATTCTTTTTTGACAAGATTATTAAACCAGTAAACAAGGAGATGAGGGACTACTGACGACAGTTACCCTAGATTTTAGCAAAGTTTCTGATAAAGTACCATATGCTATTATTAAAAAAAAAAAAAAAAAAAAAAAAAAAAGCAAAAACCCCTCTTACTTTCCATCTTAGAATAAATACTGTGTATTGGTTCCAAGACAGAAGAATAGTAAGACTTAGCCATTGGAAGTTAAGTGATTTGCCCAGGGTCACACAGCTGTGTATGCCTGGTTTATTTCTGTTTGTCAGTTCTTTCTCTGGAAGTAGACATACACAAGTCATTCTTCAAACTACATTTCTGTTGCTTTATGCAATGTTCTCTTGCTTCACCTTGTTTCACTCTTCATAATTCCATATAAGTCTTTCCATGTCTTTCCAAAATTAACCTTTGGTCATTTCTTATGATGTAGTAGTATTCTATCACAACACATGCCATAACTTGTTTAGCCATTATATATGCCTCCTTATATATTTTAAAAAGAAATATCCAATATACCTAAGATTAATGACCAAGTTTGGAAACAAAATATCTACATCCTAGAAAGCACAGTGATTGAAAGAAAATATAGGAAGATAGAATAATGTAAATAATACACTAGATTTTTAAAAACGGATATGATAGATCAGTTTGACATTAGAAAAAATATAAACATAATATGCAATATTAACAGGAAAATTAAATCTTAGGATTATACCAACAGATGGAGAAAAGGCTTTTGACAAAATTCAACACTGATTTATGTTGAAAAAAATTTAAAAAGACTTTTCTTAATATGGTAATTATTATCTATTGATATAAAATCAAGAACCAGCACTATTTGTGATAGGGAAACGCAAAAGGCTTTTCCAATAAGATCAATGACAAAAGAAAAGATTTCCTTTATCATCACCATTATTTTATATAAAACTAGAAATGCTAGCTAGAGCAGTAAGTCAAGAAAAGTAAATTAAAAGACCAAATGCAAGCAAATTAAAAACAAATTATTAATATTTGCATATCAGATGGTCTCTAAGTAGAGAATCCTGGAGAATGAAAAAATTAACTAAAACAATAACTTTGGCAAGTAGTAGAGATAAACTGGACCCATGCAAACCATCAGCCTTTTTATAGATTATCAGTAAGATCCCACAGGAAGAGATATTCCAATCAAAATAACTATAGAATGTATAAAACAACTGAATGTCAAATTACACTGACAGTAGTAGGAACTATATGAATAAAACTACAAAATACTTTTTATAGAAAAAGAGACAACCTAAATAAATTTAGATAGTTGTCATTTTTATTATGTTGGCTTGGTTTGGCCATGCCAACATAATAAAAATGACAACTATCTAAATTTACTATTTAGTGCCACACCAAACTGTTAGATGATTAATTTAAAAAGCCAGAAAAAAATACTAATAAAATTCAAGTGGGAGAACAAAAGAGGAAGAATTTCAAGAGAAATAGTAAAAAATAGTAGGAAGGAAGAGGACCTAGCAATACCACATCCTAAGCTTTAGTTGTAGTAATCATTAAAACTATCTAAAGCAGGTTAAAAAAACAGAGATGTAGAATAGTGGAACAGACTAAAAATGCAAGATTCAGAGGCAGAAGATGATCAAATAGCTGAGTATTCGATAAACACAAAGATTCAACTTTTAGATGAAGCACTCACTGTTTGGCAAAAACTGCTGTGAAACCAAACTGGAAAACAAGCTCACAGAAATGAAGTTAAGACCAAGATATTGCACTATATACCACAATAATCTCCAAATGTATACATGACTTAGATAAAGGTGACATCATTAATAAATTATAAGAGCAGAGAAGATAACTTTCACAACTCTGAAAAAGAGAAGAATTCTTGGCCAAACAATGATAGTGAACAACACAGAAGTTAAAAACAATCAAATACAAACAAAACAGGCCATTTTTATTACATAAACTTGAAAAGCTTTTGCACAAACAAAAACAATGTATAATTAAAAAAGAAACTATCACCTGGGAAAAAAATTTTTGTAGCAAATTTTTCTGGTAAAAGCCTGATATGCAAAATATTTAGGGAACTGGTAAAAATTATAAAGGAGCAATTTTTCAATGAATCAGTTTTCAAAAGATATGAACAATAAGTCTTCCAGTCACAGGAAAAAAGAAAATTATCAACAATATGAAAAATGAAGAGAAATATATTTGAAAATCAAATTTTGTGCTTGGCCTTTTTTCAGGAATGCTTGAAAATCTTCTATTTTATTAAATTTCCACATTTTCCCTTGAAAGTATATAGTCAGTTTTGATGGATAGGTGACTCTTGGTTATAAAACCCAGTTATCTTCTGGAATATCATATTCCAAGCCTTGCAGTCCTTAAATGTGGAAGCCGCCAGATCCTGTGTAATCCTGACTGGGGTTCCATTATATTTGAATTGTTTCTTTCTGGCTGCATGCAGTATCCTTGGTCTGGAAGCTCTTGAACTTGGCTAGCCTATAACATTTCTGGGAGCTGACATTTGGTGATTTATTGCAGGAGGTGATCTGTGGATTCTTTCAATATCTATTTTGCCCTCTTGTTCAAGAATATCAGGGCAGTTTTCTTAGATAATTTCTTGTAATGTGATGTCTAAGCTTTTTTTTTTTTTTGGTCATGACTTTCAGGTAGTCCAATAATTCTCAAATTGTTTCTCCTGGATCTCTTTTCCAGGTCAGTTTTTAAAATGAGATGTTTCATATTTTTTCTATTTTTTAATTTTTTCATTTTGTTTTATTGGTTCTTGATGTCTCATAAAATCAGTAAGCTTCTACTTGCCCAATTCTAATTTTTTTCTTCCATGATCTTTGGATCCTCCTTTTCCATTTGGTCCATTCTACTTTAATCGCATTCTTTTCTTCATTGGACTTTTTTGCTTCTTTTTCCAGTAAGTCAATTCTGATTTTAAATCCATATTTCTTCATTGGATTTCTGTGCCTTTTTTTTCATTTGACTGATTTTGCTTTTTAAGCTGTTATTTTCTTTTTGCATTACTTTCATTTCTTTTTCCCATCCCCCCCCCAATTTTTCTTGAATATATCTTATTTGATTTTTTAATTCCTTTGAGTTCTTCCAAAACTTGCAACCAAGAGTTCCGGGTTAAGATGGCAGCAGAGTAAGAAGCAGCTCTTAACCTCTCCTGACCGAAACACACAAAACTCCTCAAGGGGACATAAAAACAAGTCCAGACCAACGGAGGAACCCCACAACAGGGCACAGCGTGGAAGGTACGTGGAATCGAGACATTTCCAGGCTATAAAGGGCTCTCACTAAATCGCGGGCTGAGCAACCACCCCACCCCTACCCCCTCGACACACAAAATCTATAGCTCTGAAGCCAGCTAAAAAGAAATAGAGCAAGTTTGGGGCACCCATCGAGTCATTGGCAGCTCCGGGGCCTGTTCCTGAGAGCAGCAAGATTTAGGACCCCAATAAGCCAAAGAACGCAAGCGAAATCTGAGCGCGGGAGCAGAGAGTGGACGCCTGGCGCAGAGCGCACAGGCACGGGCGGAGGCGTGGGTGGAGGCAGACACAGCCAGGAACTAAAGCTCTGAAAACCTGAGTGGGGAACCAGTGCAGACGGGTATACGACTGTGGAAGCAGCGCCCTGAGACTTGTAAAGGAACCTCCTGCAGAGGATCAAGCAAGGGGGTCCACTAGGGGGCTTGACCTTGGAAAAAACCAGAACTAAGACCTCAGGAGCCAATAGACCGCGGACAGACACTGAGCGCGAGGATAAACCTGAGAAGCTGCTGGGCTAATGATGACTACCCAGCCTCAGGAAACTCAGAAGAGAAAGAATAACAACAAGAAAAAGAAGCCTTTAACACTCGACAACTTTTACACAGAGAAAATCCAGACAACCGAGCAAACAGAGGAGGAGAACAAACAAGCATCTGGACCCTCCTCAAATAAGGAAAACTCTTCACAAGCTATGGAAGAGTTCAAAACTAAAATTTTGAGGAAAATGGAAGAGATCTGGCAAGAAAATAACTGTTTAAAAGGTAAAATCTTGCAATTGAACACCAGAAATGACCAGATTGAAAAGGAATACCAGAAGATTATGGCCGAAAACCAGAAGATTATGGCCGAAAACCGAAAGATTATAGCCGAAAATCAATCCCTAAAGGCTAGAATTGAGCAATTGGAAGCTAATGATCTCTCAAGACAACAAGAACAAATAAAACAAAGTCAAAAGACTGAAAAAATAGAAGGAAACATGAAAT